>NW_027555847.1:47059100-47461600 GCF_003287225.1 Phascolarctos cinereus | reverse complement strand
CAGGGATGGCAAGATGCTAACCACCAAAAGAATCAGTTTATCAGTCAAGAAGAATATATTACAGACTTACTATGTGCTAGGCCCTATGCTGAATTCTGAGGATACAAAGAAAAAGCAAAAACAAAAACAGTTCCTGCCCTCAAGGAGCTTCTACTCTTATTGGGGAGATATGTGTACATAAATAATGACATACAAGTTGCATACAGAGTTGACTGAAGGTAGCATTAGCATCTGGGAAGATACCGGCAATTGGGGAGACTGGAAAAGACCTTCTGCAGAAGGTCTTTTGATCACAGTCTTGAGGGAATGAGGGATTCTAAGAAGTGGAGGTGAATAGGGAGAGTGTTCTAGGCATGAAGGACAGCCAAAGTCACAGAGCCAAGAGATGGAGCATCTTCTCAGTGATGCTAGATGGCTCCACATAATGGAGTATCCCAATCTCAGAAGATTCCCTATTGCAGGTAACTCAAAAGGCCACAAAAAGACATGTGATAAGTGTTAGCAGGCTGTGGTACATTACTGATGACAACTTACATGCAAAAAAGAGTGTAAGACATCTTTAGTGACACATATAATTAAAAAAGGAGGCAGCCATTTGTTTAGAAAGAATAAAAATAGAAAATGCACTACACCCATTGCTGTTAAATAAGAAAAGATGTATTGGCTTGATGCTGTATAGAGAAATGATGGAAAGGCATGGAAAGGAATCATCTAGGATGATTCAATTGGGTTAGGATCCCCGTTGATTGGGGGAGTACACATGCTGATGAGATCAAGGATTCATTGATGTAATAAAGTATTGCCACTTAACTATTTCTTGCAGCTGACCTTGGAGGGTCTGGGTTCACATGATGAGAGTACTAGTAGAGTGAGATCCACAATGTGGTAGCAAAAAGAACTTTGATTAATGGTGATGGGGGAAAAAAAAACACAAAAATAATTAAAAGTGGATAGTTCATTCTTCTAGCAGCAGGGACAAGCGCTGGCTAAATTCCTGCAAAAGAGCCACCTGCATAGGAACCTTCTGGTATCGTTGGCTCAATCTATATGAAGGCATCAATAAGTCAGCTAAGGAATTTAAATATGCAACCCAGAGAGCCATGCAGGTTTTATACTGATGTCACATATCAGAAAGATGAGAAGAGCTGATGCAATCCTCAATGTGGAAGAGGCTGGGGAACCTGCTTCCAAAAAAGGTATTAATAAAAGTGCCCTACTCACTGATTTGGAGCCCATGCAGACATTCTGGAGCTGTTTCTAGGCTGTTGAACATGTGATGAGGAGCCAAACTGTTCATTGGCTGCACGCCAGAACTGGGACACATTCGGACAACACTAGTCAGCTAAGGCTTGACCCTTGCTTTGCTCTGTCTTTGCTGCCTCACTGATGTTCAGGTGAGATAAACAAGGGTGTAAGGGGATAGGCTCAAGCCTTCCATGTCCAAGGCCAACATGCTGCCTGTGAATATACCCTTCTATTCTTTGTCTCTTCATGTTTGTTCCTTACTGTGTTAAGGGAAGGAGTTTGGAAATGACAATGACCTTGTACTCTTTGAAAGGTCAGAAGAATGTACCACCTGTGTCTGGGAGCTAGAATCCATGCTGGGAATTGCCTGAAGCCAGAGTTTGAGGAGCAAGGTTCTAAGCAACTTGCAACAGCAGTAACAGAAATGCAGATTCATCCACTCACTGGCCACGCCATATTGGGAAGTGAATTTAGTGGTACAAATGCAATGTAGAAACTTCATGAAGTCTGAGACCACTCTGCACCAGGGTGAGTGTGCCCCTGGCTACTGGGAAGAAATGATTATATTTCTGTCCTTGCTATGTCTTTAAAATAAATAACCCTTCGTAAAAACGAATTGATGGGGGCAGCTAGGTGACGCAGTGGATAGCACCAGCCCTAGATTCAGGAGGACCTGCGTACAAATCCAGCCCCAGACACACAACACTTTCTAGCTGTGTGACCCTGGGCAAGTCACTTGATCCCATTGCCTAGCCCCCCAAAAAAAATCAAATTGATGTGAATTGGTTAAATGGAACTGGGCACTAATAACTGGTGGTTAATGGGGGAGGGAAGAACAGAACAGAATGGGGCTGGAGATTATAGCAATAAAGAAAGAAATATCCCAACCCCACAGTGGCACTCCTAGAAGCTTGAAGAGAAGATGTAGCCAAACTCATTCTGGAAGAGCGAGTCCAGAATACTATTACACTAATAAGGAAGTACTGTTGGTCCCTACCTGACTGAGTAGATGTGGCATGTAACTCCATTGGCTGATTTCAGAAAGAAAGAAAGAGCCATTGTCCACCCAGTCTTTCCTCTGCAAATCCTCTGCAAATTCCATCTCCTAGGCTAAGCTTTCCAGGACAGGGATCACATTTTAGGATTATTTTACACCCCCCAGAATATAGCATTAGTATGTAGAAGAGAGGGCAGCTAGGTAACACAGTGGCTAGAGTGCCAGGCCTAGAATCAGGAAAACTCATCATCCTAAGTTCAAATCTGGCCTCAGACACTTACTAGCTGTGTGAGCGTGGGCAAGTCACTTAACCCTGTTTGCTAATCTGTAAAATTAGTTGGAGAAGGAAATGGCAAACCACTCCAGTATCATCGTCAAGAAAACTGCAAATGGAGTCACAAAGAGTCAGACACAAGTGAAAACGACTGAACAACAGCAACAAACGTAGAAGAGACCAGTAAATACATAACGTTACCATTGAATTAAAAATCCTTTTTTAGCAAGCTTTTTCTTAGGGATTGACATAATGCAACATTTATACCCACATAAGCCCCAAACTAAAATGAATCCATTTATTAAAACATGCCTTCAAGTTTGGAATTTTGTTTGGTTTTCCCACCGCCAACTTTCATTTCTTTTCTTCTCTTTTTCTTTTTTCTACCAAAGGACTGTCTTTTGAATCTTGTCAACTCTAAGCTGTCCACCATACTTTTTTGAAAAATCCTTGTCATGGGTAACCAGCAGCAAGAAGAGCCCTAGAGTTGCATGCCTCCAGGTTCTGAACCCAGCACCATCCTGGTAATCTGATCAGACAGCTTTCTGGGGGCATGCTTTTTTGAGTTTTAGTGTCTGTTGCCCCCAAAGAAATTTCTTTTCTTGCCAGAACCTGCTCATGGATATAATTTGTAAAATAATTCCTCAGCAAGAGGAGGGTGAATCAAATCAGGGGCATTCATCAAACATGGGGGGAAGAAACCAGAAATCATTCCTGGAACTTGGGTGTTTTAGTTCTGATTTTAGAACCTGAAGGCAGCTAGCCAACCATGCAGACTGAGGCTAAATAATAGGTTACAGCAGTGAACCTGCTGTACACCAAACACTAATTAGCTTGGGTGGGAAGGTAGCTTCAGAAGTGGTTAATGTCAGGGTCGTTTACTTGTCTCGATTGTATCACCTTGATGTCTGCTCCTAGCCTCAGACTATAATTGTCCAGAACATGTGGAGCATACCTGTCCCAGTCTTGGGACACTCTTATCTTTGTATAAGGTCTAGCACACCTCCACAAGTGCAGCGAGTGGCTTAATAAGTGCTTATGATGATCAATCGGATATTTACTGGGCACTATGATAGTTGCCACAAAAAAAAAGACAGATTTTTAAGACCTTGTTCTTGTCCTCAAGTCTAGTTGAGAAACAAGATCATAACTCTAAATGACTCTAAAGATAGTTATTTTACCATGCCTCCACTGGTAAAGATTGTAATTCCTCCATGCCTTCAATAGACCTATGGTCAAAAAAAAAAACCCATATCATCACCAGGTGGCCAAGCTTTGGCAATGAGAGGTAATCCACATACTTTACAACAGAATAGTTTAGAAAATCACTTATAATGGATTTTAGGATGGAAAGATCACTGTGGGCTAGGGCGGTTCAGGCAGGATTACTGAAGAAGGAATAGAATTAGGGGCAGGTAGGTGGTGCGGTGGATGGAGCTCTGGCCCTAGATTCAGGAGGACCTGAGTTCAAATTTGGCCTCAGACACATAACACTTACTAGCTGTGTGACCCTGGGCAAGTCACTCAACCCCATTGCCTAGCCAAGAAAAAAGGAATAGAATTTTGATAGGTGGGGAGGTCAAGCATGCACATGAAGAATGACATGAAGATTTTAATGTACATACTATGTTAAAGGACTATGAGGAAATCAAACTGGAGATGGATGAAAAAAAGAAATATTCATCAACAAGACTGTTCTACAGGGTTTATAAAAGGACATTACCATGGAGCACAATCTTTTAGCCCATTAAGGTCTACACTTATTTTAGCCAAGAAGAAAAATAAGCAATACTTTAGTATCTATTCTCATTCATACATTTATTCCATGCCAATCAAAACATCAAATAGTCTTCCTAAATCAAGTCACAGGATGACAAATTTAGATCTAGAAGAGATGAGAGATCAAGTCTAATTATTTTACAGATGAGAAAACGGAGACCCAGAGAGCCTTGCCCAGATTCACATGACTAGTAAGTATCTGAGGGAAGATTTGAACCTAGGTCTTCCTGACTTCAAGTCATGAGTTCTAGCCATTATAATACACTGCCCTTTAGTTATTTTTAATAATGTTGCTCACTCGTTCAAGGATCTGGAGTCATTCACTATTGTCTCCAAGTTAAAACAAAAATTCCCCTGGTTGGCATTAAAAATCCTTCTTCACAACATGACTTCAGCTTACATTTTCAGGCATATTTCATATTACTTCCCCTACACACTCTACATTCCAACCAGATTGACCTATTTACTTACCCAAGCCCAATGTTTCATTTTCCATATCCATGCCTTACTTAATGTAGTCCATCTCCTATGCCTGGACTGTTCTCCCTTTTCATCTCTAACTCTTAGAATCTCTAGCTCCCTTTTAAGGCCCAGTCGAAGAAGGTTTACCTCTTCCAACCAGAGGACTTTTTTCAAATCCCTTGTTATTGGTGCAACTAGGGTAACACAGTGGGTAGAGTACTCAGCATGGAGTCAGGAAGACCCATCTTCCTGAATTCACATCTGGCCTCAGACACTTACTAGCCATGTCACCCTGGGCAAGTCACTTCACCGTGTTTGCCTCAGTTTCCTCATCTATCAAATGAACTGGAGAAGGAAACGGCAAACCACTCCAGCATCTTTGCGAAGAGAACCTCAAATGGAGTCATGAAGAGTTGGAAAAAAACTGAACAATAACAAAAAACAAAATTTACTTTCTACATTCTTTGTATTCTGTGTACATGCATCTACCCCTTCTTCTTCCCACTCCCACCATGTAACCTCCTTGAAAGCAGGGAATGTTTCATTTTAAAATAATTTTGAACATACTTTGCATTTACTCATCTGTATACATATATCTTAGTGAAGTAATAGCTCTTTCAAGCCTGGGACTGTTTTATTTGAAAATCATTTCTTATGTGCTTGGTATTCACTTTTCTGTACACATATATCCTAGTGAAATATTATATGATGTTTAAAAAGTTTGAGAGATATAGTTTCTGGGTAATTTATCATTTTGTTAATAACGCTAGCATGTTATTAATAAAAGAGGTCAGTGGCACTCTCAAATGCCGAAGACCTTCATAGTGGCAGTCTCACAACTTATATGCCCTTGGTAAAGTGGGTATTCCTAAGGGTGGCAATCATCTCTAGTTGGTTAACAATTAATGAGAAAATGAATATTATAATTAGCTGTAAGCTCATTCTAATGAGGGTGTTGGGGGTAAATGATTTGGAGCACCCAAGTCTTGGTCAAAGAGACTTATCAATATACATATCAAAGAGGGAATCCACTTCTAGCCCAGATCTGTCTGACCAAACATAATGAACAGGAATTCACCAATCCTCTCAGCCTGGTTGAGTAAGTTTTCCCAAAATTGCCTACAATGGTTGATTTCTGGATAAGGAAGTGGAAAACCCTTTAATCCTGATTCAATAATTGGTTATTAATATAAGACAGAAATAATCATTTCCCTCAGTTAGCTCCTTGAGGACAAGAATGATTTCAGTTTTGTCTGTGTATCTCCAATGTTTTGCATTAATAAACAATAAATACTTGCTGCATTGAATTGAATCTATGATCACTGCATCAAAGGATCGAAGATTCAGAGACAGCAGACACAAGGCTAAGAGGAAAAGAAAGAAGAGAGAAGGTTACTTTTTATCCATGTCTGAAAGCCAGGGCCTGATTTAGTGGCAAGAGGAAGCAGCCTCTAGTGATTCACTTTCCAATCCCACGGAAAGCTTTGGAAAACATAATATTATTAAATATTTAGGCATGGCCAGAGAGATTGAATAAAGAACAGTTGAAGAGGCCTGGAGAAAAAGGCTATAAAATACAGCATTGATCAAATGTTTGTTCATTAGAAACAAAAAAAGAAGAAAAGAGGGAGGAGGGCTTGAAGTAAAATGTCCATGTGAAATGCTTCTGCCCCTCTTGAATTCTTCAAACCCAGCACCCAGTAATGACTCAGGCTTCAGGCTGTTCTTGCCATGTTTCTATAACAAACAGAATTGGGCTCTGCAGATCTAGTGTCAGGAAGAACTAAAGTGTGCTACACACACACACACACACACACACACACACACACACACACACACACAGCTCTGGCAAAGAATTCCTATGTGTTTAAATCTGATGAGTGGTCATGGTGGGCAATTTGGACTGCTAATAGCTGGAGACCTGGGGGTAACATGTCTTTGACATTTTCAAATACATCCCCAGGAATGGCACCAGCATGGGGGAAGAATAGGAGGAAGGGAATTGGTAGGATTGAATTAGTAGCCCTGTTGGGGGGAGAAATTAAGCTGGAGAACCATTAGATAATAGCAGCAATAGAGAAGGAAACAGAGCCTTCTACCCACACACCAAGTCAGAAATACCTCAGGTATAATTAAACTGTGCTCAGGGACTTAGCACCTTTTCATGATAAGCATCATTGCTTTCTGGCTGCAGCCTTCTGTTGCCTTGGCGAAAACCCTATTGCTTGGCATTTGAGAGCTTTCTCTTCCCATTTTTAAAGAAAGACTGGGCCTACAAAAGATATCTTTTAAGAAATCATTTCTGTAGGAACTGAGTAGTATGTAATCATAATCCCTAAGGTTAGTCTTGGGGATGAGTTGAGAAAGTACCCCTCCCCCTCCCTCTTTTCTTCCCAGAGGTGGGGTCTTATGAGTATAGAATATCACATATGATGTCAGCCATAGTTGATATGTTGGTTGGTTTTGCTAAATTGTTTTCCCCCTTTTTCTTTTTTACATGTGATGTCTTACTAAGGAAGAGAGGGTTGGGTAGAGAGATATATTCTTGAAAGAAAGTTATGGAAGAGGGACATATACTAAGTACAAAGTTATGGACATATATTAAGTACAAAGTTATGGAAGAGGGACATATATTAAGTGTTGGGAATTATCCTAAGCACTTCCCAAATATTATCTCATTTAATCACACATATTTTTTCCCTTTTATACTTTATAGTCGAAGAAACTGAGGTATACAGAGGTCAAATGATTTGCCCACTGTCACATAGCTAGTAAGTGTCTGATGCCAGATTTGAACTCAGGTCGCCCTGAACCCAGGACCAGAACTCTTTCCATTTTGCTATTTAGCTGCTTCTAGATATAAAATCAACTACATCAATAATTTGTGAAAGAAATGATTTCGAGAAAATAGATCCAGGAGAGAGAATTTAAAAATTATTGGACTATCTGAAAGCCATGATCAAAAAAAGAGCCTAGACATCATCTTTCAAGAACTTATCAAGGAAAACTGCCCTGATATATTAGAACCAGAAGGCAAAATAGAAATTGAAAGAATCCACAGATCTCCTCCTGAAAGAGATCCCCAAAGGAAAACTCCTAGGAATATTGTAGCCAAATTCCAGAGTTCCCAGGTCAAGGAGAAAATATTACAAGCTGCCAGAAGGAAACTACTGTGGAAACACAATCAGGATAACACAAGATTTAGCAGCTTCTACATTAAGGGACCACAGGGCATGGAATAGAATATTCCAGAGGGCAAAGGACATAGGATTACAACCAAGAATCACCTACCCAGCAAAACTGAGTATAATCCTTCAGGGGAAAAAATGGTCATTCAGTGAAATAGAGGACTTTCAAGCATTCTTGATGAAAAGACCAGAGCTGAATAGAAAATTTGACTTTCAAATACAAGACTCAAGTGGAACATGAAGAGGTAAACAGGAAAAAGAAATCATAAGAGACTTATTAAGGCTGAACTGTTTACATTCCTGCATGGAAAGATGATATTTATAACTCATGAGACCTTTGTCAATATTAGGGCAATGGGAGGGGGGAAATTATATGTATGTATGTAGATAGATAGATAGATAGATAGATAGATAGATAGATAGATAGATAGATAGATAAATAGATAGATAGAGGCACAGGGTGAGTTGAGATGAAGGGGTGATACCTGGAGAATAAAATTAAGGGGTGAGAGAGGATTATACTAGGAGAAGGAGAAAGGGAGAGGTAGAATGGGGTACATTATCTTGCACAAAACAGACAAGAAAAGGTTCTTACAGTGGAGGGGAAACAGGGGAAGGTGAGAGGAAATGAGGGAATCTTATTCTCATAGGATTTGGCTTAAGGAGGGAATAACATACACACTCAATTGGGTATGGAAATCTGTCTTACCCTACAGGAAAATAGGGGAGGAAGGGACAAGAGAGCAGGGGATGATAGAGAGGAGGGCAGATTGGGAAAGGGGTAATCAGAAGGAAGTACTTCTGAGGAGGTATAGGGTCAAAAGAAAGAATAGAACAAATGGGGGGGCAGGATAGGATTAAGGGAAATAGAGTTAGTTTTTCCCAACATGTCTACTATGGAAGTGTTTTGCATAAGTGCACATGTATGGCCTGTATTGAGTTGCTTGCTTTTTCAATGAGGGTGGGTGGGGTTGGGAGGAAGGGAGAAAATTTGGAACCCAAAGTTTTAAAAACACATGTTTAAAAAAAATGTTTCCACATGCAACTGGGAAATAAGAAATACAGGAAATTAGGTACAGAAATCTGTCTGCCCTACAGGAAAATAGAAGGGGAAGGGGATAAGAGAAGAGGGGGTTAGAGATAGAAGGGAGGGCAGACTAGGGGAAAGGGTATTCAGAATGCATGCCACCTTGGGGTGGGGGGAAGGGGAAGATGGGGTGAAAATATGGAATTCAAGATCTTGTGGAAGTAAATGTTGAAAACTAAAAAATATAGATAGATAGATAGATAGATAGATAGATAGATAGATAGATAGATAGATAGATAGAATGCCCCAGCCGCCAGACTTAGTGACCCTACTGGTATTATTCACACCTGCCTTCCCTCTTATTCCTGCCCCACTCAGAAGCTGATTCTCTCCATATCGACCTCACTGCCTCCCCAGGATCTGGTCTTTTAGTTTCTTCAGGACTCTCTTTGCCTTCTCAAGGAGCTTTCTAGCCAAAGCTTTCCTACTCAGGCTGGTGCCCCTCATGCCAAGTGAGCCTTGGCTTGCCAGGTTTGCTATGGGGCCAGATCCTATTACTGCTTTCCTAAGTCAAGGCTGAGAAAACATGCTTCTACTCTGCAACATCAGAACCCTGAATGGGGCCCCTCACACTCTTCTTGTGGGAGTATGGAGATGAAGAAGGAGAGATGTGGGTGGAATGAGAGTACACGAATCATCTGAATGGAGGAATGTTACCTTGGTGGGAGGGCTCTAGTGGAGTGCCCCAGGGATCTGAGTTGGCCCTGTCAAATGCAGAGACAGAATGTCTGTGACATCAGCAGCTGGCCCAGAGCTGTCCAAAGCAGGGGCCATGGCTAATTGCTAATAGGGTTGGTGTGAGACTTTTGTCTCCTGCTTAGAACCTTAAGGCTGGAAGCCCAAGTTTTCTTTCTGAGGGCTGGTTTGACATGGCTTGTCTTCTAATGCTGACATTGTGGATGGACCACAGAGATGCTTAATGGAATTTTTTTATTAGATGGCAGACAAGAAGTAAAATACCCCATGGCCTAAGAGTGCCTAACCTGCCTGTGATTTCCCCTGGTACAGAAGTCAACCAGGGACCAGGAGAGTGCTCTTCCTCCCCTGATCTAATGAAGTCATTTCACTGGGGAGAAAGGTTACGAAACAGGGGGAAGTGTGCTTGCCTCTGACCCCACCATGGCTCATTAGGGGCCTCACTTGGTCACACAAACAGTCTGTTAATTCAAGAGGATGAGAGGCTCACTACCATCCCTGCTAGGGAAAGGCTGAGCAGGCTAAGGACTGCTCTCAGGGTGGGCAAGGTGGCAAGCAGGGAAGGCAAGCAGCCACTGGGAGATCCACTTTCAATGCAATGCTGGGCCAGCTTTGCTCTCTGATTAGAATCTTTAATGCAGAAAAGTCTCCAGTGGCCCTTGGTGCCACCCTCTCACCCAGGCTCCATTCCAGTTTCCCATCCTCAGCATCCCGTCCTGAGTAAAGGCAAGACTTTGAACAGGCAGCTGACTAGTGGTGAGCTCCAGCCTGCTGGATGCCTGAACTTGGTGGAGGCTGTACCCAACTCTGCCGAGGCTGAGCTGAGGGCAGACGGGACAGAGATGAGGTGCAGCTCCGGCTCTAGTCTCTACCAACTCATATCCACAACTCTGCACACGAATTCGGTTGGTAGGAGTCATGATCTCTGTTTTACAGGTGGAGAATAAAGGGTGAAAACAAAAGGGCTGCCTCATCAAAAAGAGCAGATTCCAAGGCTCTGAATGAGCGAGACTGGCCAGGGGAGGGGAGGGAAACAAGCAGGGTTTGGTGGTGGGTTCGTTGATTGTGTTATATCCTTTTGGGGGAAAAGGGAGTCTGAAGAAGGGGCCAGAATCCCTGCTTGGGGGAGGCAGGTGCTGTAGGATGGCAGTAACTGCCTGAGAAGAGGCAGAACTGCCCACTTCACACTTAGTTTGTTTTGCCAAGGAATTTGCCCTTTACACCAAAATGACAGAACAAAAATGATCTGTGAGGAGTCCATACCCAAGATAAATAAGATGATGGGAAGAGAGCATGGAGCTGCTCCCGAGGATGGCTGGGGTAGGGGATACTGTTTATTCCTGATCTTGTCTGTACACACTGTCTCCCCACAACCCCCACTCAAGTCCCTCCTCATACAGACAAACAGTAACCAGTCCCTCCCACCCCACATCTCTCCCCATCCCCCCTCCCCTACTCCAGCCAGATTCCAAGATGTGATTATGGGGATGAGGTTAGGGATGGGGGAAAACCAGTAAGGATCCCTTGCAAAAGGTGGGGCTTGAATCTTGGCTGAATCTTGAAGGATACTAGGTTGTCCAAGAGACAGAGGCAAGGAATGCATTCTAGGCAGGGGGGACAGACAGTATGAAGACGTGGAGAATTCCATGTAGGAGGAGCAAGAAGGCCAGTTTGTCTGGACAAGGGCTGGATTTCCAATTTCTACTCCAGATTATGGTGGCTGGGGAACACTGGTTCCAACTCAGTATAAAAAAAAAAAAGATTCTGAATCAAGTTTAACTCTTATTCTGATTTCACTCCCAGCCAATTTAATCTCCTAGTGATGGATTTACCATAAAACTGGGATTCAAATTTGAGCTCTGCTATCTATGACCTGTGTGACCTTGGGCAAATCACAACTTCTCTGGGCCTCAGTTTCTTTATCTGTAAAATAAGGGGTTTTAACTAGAACAACTCAGGTTCTTTCAAACTGTCAGTCCATTATACTATGGCCTATATATAGTAAGGAGCTGCCCTTATCTCCTGACCTCTACTCCAGTAAGTTCATCATAATTTTCATGTACATAGTACTTCAAGGATTACAAAATGCCTTCCTCACAGGGATCCTGTAAGATACTATAATCCCTATTTTGCTGGTGAGACAACTGAGACTCAGATAAGTTCTGCCTGAGATCATCAAAGCTGAAGAGGGTCAGTCAAGACTTACCTCCCTTAAGATGACTCATATGCTCCTGTCTCCAGCCCTTGAGTAGGATACATCCCAGAAACTCCAAAAATACATCTAAGCCCAGAAGGAATCATAGAAGAGGCTCTCTGTCTAAGGCAGGAATCGCTTTGGTGAGGAGAGTCACTCCTCCCTCCCAGAAACCTGAGAAGACTTTATCAACTGAAGCAGAATAAAGTGAGATGAACCAGGAGAATCACTGCTATAATAACAGCAACACTACAAAGACAGAAGTCTTTGAGAGACCAAAGAACTCAGAGATCATTGACAGTGGCTCAGTATCACATCTACCAGCTCTTTTGGAGCCCAGAAATTTAGTCCACCTGGGCCAAGTGATATGCATTCATCAGATGCTAGATGGTCTCCTACTATAATAATAACAATAATAACAACAACAGCAACAACAATTATATTTATATAGTGTCTACTATATACCAAGCACTGGGCTAAGAGTTTTCCAAATAAATAATGAGTTTGTATATAATATTTGTAAATAATAAATTGTTCATATATAATATGTATCAATAATAAATGTATTATATAAAATCTATTTTGATCCTTGCAATAACCCAGGGAGGTAGGTGCTATTATTATCCCTGTTTTACAGATGAGGAAACTGAGGCAGACAGTACTTAAGTGACTTGCCTGGGGTCACACAGCTGGAAAGTGTCTGAGGTCAGATTTGAACTCAGGTCTTCCTCACCCCAAGCCCCGTGCTCTGTCCACTGAACCATCTAGCTCTTTATTTGCATGTTAACTTCCTGCTACCATTGGGGTTCTGTCCTTTTTAGACCCCAAATCATGCTCTGTAGCAGAGAACACAGAATCGAAAAAGAATCAAGCAGCTTTGCCCTCTCACTATGGCCAGTCATCGTTCTTCCACCAAGAATAGTGGTCCTTTTGCCTTCTCGATCCTTTTTTACAACTTTTTTAGCAGCTTGCTTTCTTTTCCTTGGCTTTCTTTGCCAACACCTACTCACTCTGAGCTTTTATAACCTTGACACTATTCTTACAGGATCATGCCATGCTTTTGTACCTCTCCTTAATTACCTGCCCCTGCTTCCATCTCCTAATACGTCTCTTTTAAATCTAAGTTGCTCCTTGGATTCCCTGTGAATCCATGCCTGTTGAGGAAAACAATGCTACATTTACATCTCCATGTGAGTTGTTTCTCTCTGTGTCTTCCAAATTGAATTCTTGAGAACACCCATCCCTCTTGGACTTTCTTTGGAGAATTTTACTCTGTGAGATCCTACCAATCCCTCTTTGGAATCTTTGATCTTCTTTCCCAAGAGACAGATCAGAATAATTCTCAGTTTCCTCTCCTCTGTCACCCATGATAAGAGCAATCATGTCCTGCCCTTAGCCTTTTCTTTGCCAGGCTAAATATCTATTTCTATTAAATATTCCCCATACAACATGCTTTCAAATTACCTCCATTATCCAGACTACTCACTTTCCTTTGAGTTTTTCCTTAATTCAGATCTGGCCTCAGACACTTACTTTCTGTGTGAACCTAGGCAAGTTATTTAACCTTGTTTGCCTCAGTTTCCTCAAATGAAAAATGAGGATAATAACACACTTACCTTGCAAGGTTGTTATGAGAATGAAATAGATCATATTTATAAAGCACTTGGCACAATGCCTAGAACATAGTAGGCTGTATAAATACTTATTCCCTCCATCACTTTTGTATACCTTCTTGTCAGCATTGTTTCTCTTCAATTTCAATCCCATTTTATAGATGAAGAAACTGAGGGCCAGAGAATCAGAATAATAAGATCATAAGGGGCTCCTCATTTCCAATCCCGTGCTGTTTCCACTTATCCTGTTGCCTCACCACATAATGATTCCTCTATAGTTCCAATCAAGGTTGGCCCCTCGAAAAAGATTAAGCTCCTCTGCATTTTACAAGCTGCCTATGACACAAACCCTCATAGAAATTTTTATTAAAAAGGCTTATCTCTCTTCCACAGGACAATTTTGAACATTTGAGCAAGATTGCTCGGTTTTGTTTTGTTTCTTTAAATATTGACTTCTAGCAGCATCTACTAATAGTGGTTACCATACTATATACTAATAGTGTATGGTAATGTCTTATAGTAATACTATTACCTCTACAAGTAGTAGTTGTGGTAGTAGTAGTGGTGGTGGTAGTAATAGCAGTAGTAATACTAATTGTTAATTTTGTGATATACAGTATTACCTTCTTTGTTTTAACTTCACCATTTCATTGGAGACACCAGACACTACTATACTATACTAGCGATACTAAACTATGCCACTATGTTATACTAGCTAGACACTACCATACTATACTAGTAGTACTACCGTAAGACTAGTAGTCTTGCCGAATCCAGGCCCAGCATTTTATCCACTGTGCCACATTCCCAATAATCACAGATTGTAGAGGCAGCTTTCAGATTATTAATAGTACAGGATTCCCTTGATTCAAAATTGGTCCCCAACTTACCACGAATACTACATTGAGGAGTGGATTTCTAGCATGAATAAAGAAGAACCCTATTGCTTTAAAAAGGAAAAAAGGGATGCCACCTCCAATGAGCTATATTGCTGATGAGGTTACAACAAAGAAGGTAATATTGTATACCACAAAATTACCTATTAGTATTATTAGTACTATTACCACTACCACCACCACCACCACCACTACGACTACCACTACTACTACTACGCCTATGACAATGACAACTACTAGTATTACCACTACTACAGTAATTAATTATTATAGTGTACACATACCAGTAGTATTGCTAATTTCATGAAACATGTTATGTAAAATACTGCTAACCACACATTGGTCTTTTTAACCACTCATGTGACTATCAGTAAGTCAATTTCCCTCTCCAGACCTCCATTTTTCTCATCTATAAAATAGTTTGGATTAGACAATATGTAAGGTCCCCCCAACTCTTAGGACTTAACGACTGTATGACTTGGAGCATGTCACTACCATTCTGACCCTCAGTTTCCTCACCTCTAAAATATGGTTTATAGTACCTGCTTTGCCTGCTTCCCAAGGTAATTGTGAGTATCAAAAGAGATGCTTTATACGAAAGTGCTTTGAAGACTGGACTATAAAACATTTTACAAATGAAAAGTATCATTACTACTAGATTACAATTTTTCTGCATACATACTCTACAATTCATCTCTGAATATTGTAGATTTTGTTTTTAAATGGATGGCCTCGTGGTACGGGACACCAGTATGGCACTTTCATTGAAACCCTCCACTTCAGCAGATTGCTGATGAGACCAGGGACAAAAAGGTCTATTTCATCATTTGTGATGGTTATAGCTGCAAGGTAATGAAGTTTGGGGGCAGTGCACTTCAATTTGTGAGGTCCATCACTGGAGTAGCCAAACTTACTCATAGTACTGCTCAATGTACTAAGAAAAGACTTCTATTCAACTTGAGAAAAAATAGAGTTCACTACTTTGCTTTTAAATAGCTACAAAATTCTGCTTAGCCAAGCAATGTAATCAGAAGACTACATCAACAATCAAAGCTGATTTCAATAAGGTCTTTATAAATGGCAAACTGGAATCACAGATAAAGATATCTCTCTCACCTACTCCTTGCCTTCCCTCAAAAAAAAAGGTTTGTTTTTTTTTTCCTTAGGATATTGGGTATCTTTCTTAAATTGTACTAATAATAGGAAAATTAATGGTATAAAACCAGAATATTTCAATATAACTTATGCCTGGGAACCAGATCCCTAACATGATGCGATATACACTTCCTTAGAATTAACTTCAGGACCCATTATGTACAATTCAGTTTAACAAACATCCATTAATTATTTATTATGTGTCTGGCCTGTGCTAGCTGAATGATAATAGTTGCCATTTCTATTGTAGATATTTCACGGTAAAGTTTACAAAGCACTGATCCCACAATTCTGCGAAATAGGTAGTACAGGTATGATTCACCTCCATTTTACAGATAAGGAAATTGAGGCTTAGAGTAGTTAAGTGACTTTTCCAGAATCACATCATAAGTAAGCATCAGAGCTGGGAAACAAACTGGGGTCTCTTAATTCCAGCTTCAGCAGCCTTTTGCCTTCATCATACTTACTCTCACTTGCCAGACTTCCTAACTATGCCTATTCATTCTCTACCCATCCTTTAAAGCCCATATTGAGGGGCAGCTAAGTGGTGCAGTGGATACAGCACCGTCCCTGAAGTCAGGAGGACCTGAATCCAAATCTGGCCTGAGACCAAACACTTGATACTTACTAGCTGTGTGACCCTGAGCAAGTCACTAAACCCCAATTGCCTAACAAAAAAAAAAAAAGCCCATATTGAATGTTACCTCCTTCATGAAAACTTCCTTGATCTTCTCCATTGTAATGGAAAGGACCCATTTCCTTCTTGGATTCTATGATGCTTTTGACTTGCACCTTTATATACACTGATTTTCTATTATTTGTATTATCCCTATTTGTCTATGTGTCATATGCCCATACCCTGTACTAGACTGTTCTTCCATAAGGACAAAGATATTTTATTTCAATTTTGTATCCCTCCCTAGCACCTAATAAATGTTTGTTAAATTGAATTCTGTTCTACTTTTGTGGGTAAATTTTAAGATGTATATATGTGTGTGTATATGTGTGTGCATGTGCATATGCAATTTATTGCAGTAAAGGTACCAAAATTTGCATTTTTCTTTTTTGGTCATACAAAGCTAGGATGGAGATAGTATTTTAAATAGAATTTTATTCATGCACACACAGGATACATAGGTCTAGAACTGTGTTTTCAGAGGCATTGGGAAATCCTGGTGAAGAAATGCCCTCTGTCAATGCAGACAGGCAATTTTTCTGTGTCTTTCAGACTTAGAGAGTAAGCTGGAGCATTGTTATCAAATAGCTTGCCCAGGGTCACATAGAAGTAGCAGTGGTGGTGGTGGTGGTGGTGGTGGTGGTGGTAGAAGTCATAGGAATGGTGGAAATGGTGGCCCAGGTAGTAGTAGTGGTGGTGGTCACAGTGGTGATAGTAGTAGTAGTAACAGTAGTAGTGTTGGTGGTGGTGATGGTAGCAATGATGATAGTAGTAATAGTGGTGGTGGTGGTGGTAGCATTTATAAAAAAAACTTTGAGCTTTGCAAAGTGTTTTACATGTTACATATGACCCTCATAACAACTAGAAGTAGGAAGGAAGAAAGCAAGCATTTAGTTAGTGTCTTCTATGTGCTGAACAATAGAATATAAATATTGTCTAATTTGCTTCTCACAACAATGCCACGTGCTATCATTATCCCCAGAGGAAACTGGGATTAAATGACTTGTCCAGAGGCACACAGTTAATACGTGTCTGAGGCTAGATTTGAACTCATGTCTTCCTGATCAGTTCCAGCCCTCTATCCTCTTCACCACTTAAGTTGCCTCTAACAGGAGAGCCTTGAATCTAGGGCTTTCTGATTCCAAGGCAAGCTTGCAATTCCCTATGCTCTGGCACTTGCGTGTGGGTATATACACATATCTATATTAATTGGCAAGAGATGTGGCAAGCTCTCCCTCACTAAAGGGCCTAATCATTTTTGCCATTTAAGAAAGATCATGCTGAGGCGAAGTATGTGTTTTTATGAGAATTTTTATTAGGTGCATTTAAGACTCATATTTACTCATAGACTCTGAGTGTTAACAACTTCAAGATTATCTCATATTTCTATCCTAAGTACACTAGAATTTTAAAATGCCTAAGGACTTTTCTGACAGATAGTGATAGCTTTAAGAGCTGTTATATTGGCGTACATTTTTTTTTTAGCAGGGAAAGAAGAGCAGTGTCATTCCAGGTGTCTTGGCAGGGGTGGTGACAAAGTCCCCTCCTTTTCTCTTTCTTCCCAAAATCACCACCCAACTGCCAAGGACATGGCACTCAACAAATACAAAGCAATCATTCTCCAAGGTCTGCACCCAGGAGATGGGGAGAAGTGACCAACCTATTTAGTGAGAATAACTAACATTTACATAGACCTTTAAAGTTTGCAATCTGCCAGACATAAGTTATTTCATTTAATCTCAATTAACCAGGAAGGGGGTATGTAACTTCCTCTGTTGCCTTTAACGTGTGTAGGAATAGAAATACTCACCAGGTGAAATCCCTTCTTCCCCTCACACACACATATCCCTCAGTGGAAGGCAAATTGAGCAAATGGACTTGTCTAAACCAGGGAGGAAACTTAGCTCCTGCTGGATGGGCATTCCACTAGAAGCTCTTTTGTGTCAGTTTGAAGACAGCCTTGAGCCTTACATGATTAAATGAATTCTCACCTGTTTATTCATTCCTTCAATAAATGTTTATTGAACTCCTGCTATGTGCCTAGCACTGTAATAGGCACGGTGGTGTTACAAGCCTGCCAGCTCAACCATCTTCGGAAATATTGCAGTTAACAACTGACACCAAATTACCTTCTAGCTGTTTGGATTTGTTGAGGGGGGTGGGAAGGAGAAGGAGGGAACAGAAAAACCCGCTTCCTTCTCTTAGCTCAAGGCAAGACAAAAAGACTGATGAAAGAGTTCTTGTTGTTTGGTCATTTCAGTCATGTTCAACTCTTCACAATCCCATTTGGGATTTTCTTGGCAAAAATACTGTAGTGGTTCGCCATTTCCTTCTCCAGCTCATTTTACAGATGAGGAAACTGATGCAAACAGGGTTAAGTGACTTGCCCAGGGTCACACAGCTAGTAAGTGTCTGAGGCCAGATTTGAACTCAGGAACAGGAGCATTGCTGACTCCAGGTCCGGAGCTTTATCTACTGTACCACATGAAAAAGTACTTCCCAGTAATCACAGTGTAGGAGCAGCTTTCAGATTATTAATAGGGCAGGATCCCCTTCATTCAAAATTGGTCCCTAATTTACCATGAATACTATGTTGAGGAGTGGCTTTCTAGCATGAATAAAGAAGGACCCCATTGATTCAAAGAGGAAAAAGAGATGACACCTTCAATGAGTGGTATTGCTGGTGTACTGCTGCAATGACAGCACCCAGGGTTGTTATAAGGAGCAAATTAGACACCATCTATAAAGTGCCCAGCACACAGAAGACACTAATTGAGTGCTTGCTTGCTTCCTGCCTGCCTGCCTCCAGTTGTTGTGAGGGTCAAATGAGTAACATGTAAGACACTTCGAAAAGCTTAAACTCCTTTATAAATGCTACCACCACTATCACTACTACTACTACTACTACTACTACTACTACTACTACTACTACTACTACTATCACTACTAGCATCACCACCACCACCATATAAATCAAAGAAGGGAGGAAGTAAGGAGACCCAGATCTTCAGAAGTGCCATGACTAGTAACGAATATGAACTGATCAATGGCAGGTAATAGGTGGGTTTTTAAAATACAGTCTTCTTTTTGTCTTTTTCTTTTTTCCCTCCTGTTCAGCATGATCTTTCCCTTCTCTAAACAAAAGTCAAGAAAGTCTTGCTTGTGCAAAGCAGTTTACAAAAATATGCTGAGCACTGAAGATTCAAAAGTCAGCCCTGCTGGGGCAGCTAGGTGGCACAGTAAAAAAAGCACCGGCCCTGGAGTCAGGAGGATCTGAGTTCAAATCTGGCCTCAGACACATAACACTCACTAGCTGTGTGACTCTGCGCAAGTCACTTAACCCCAATTGCCTCACCATAAAAAAAAAACAAATTAAAAAAAAATAAAACATCAGCCGTGCTCTCAAGGAGCTCACAGTCTAATGGAGAGACAGCATGTAAATAACTTTGTACAAACAAGATATACTGGATATATTGGGAGTAGTCTCAGAGGGATGGTGTTAAAATGAAAGAAGACCAGGAAAGATTTCTTGCAAAAGGTAATACTTTAGCTGAGAATTAAAGAAAGCCATGGAATCCAGGAGGTGATGAGGGAGAAATATCAGGCAGAGTGGACAGCCAGGGAAAGACAATGTTTGGAGTGTCTCCTTCAAGGAGCAGCAAGATGGCCAATGTCACTGAATCATAGAGTACACGGTAGGTAATAATGTGGAAGAAGACTGGTAAGGTGGGAAGGGACTAAGTTATGAAGGGCTTAAAAAGCCAAGCATGGGATTTTATATTTTTTCTATTTTATATTTATATTTGATCCTGGAAGTAGTAGGGAGCCACAAGAGTTTAATGAAACATGGTCAGACCTGTGCATTAGGTTAGGAAGATCGATTTGACAACTAAGTGAAGGATAGACAAAACTGAAGAGAAACTTGAGACAAAGAGACCAACCAGTACAGTCTTGCAGTAGTCCTGGACCAGGGTGGTGGCCACGTCTTGGGAGAGAAAGGGCCATAAATAAGAGATGTTCAAATGATAAACTGTACAGGATGTGGTGACCAGTAGCTTAACTAGGTAAGGAGAATGACATGGACAAAGATGAGCAGTCACAAGGAAAAGACCCACTTAGCTACAGCAGAAGGCTTCTGTTTGAGAACTTTGAAGATAAGGCTGCAGAGCTAGGTTGGGGGAAGGTCGGGGAGTGACTGACTGCCACTTATTTCCTTTGTCACTTGGGGCAAAGTATTTCATCTCTCTGGGCCTCAGTTTCTTTATCTGTAAAATAAGGGGTTGAACTAGATGACCTCTGAGGTCAGCTCTAAATCGATGAATGTCAAGGCTAAAAATAAACAGACTTTCTCCTGCAGGTATGCAGAAACAATTAGAAGTTGACTCTGTTCCAAACTCATTACTATATTTCCCTTTGACGTAATTCCCAGGCACAGACCAGACACCGAAGTGAACAAGTTTTCCCACATGGAGTTTGCTTTAATTATAACATAATGACAAAATGCTAGGATTTTGAAAGCAAGGTTTGTAATGAGGAAACTACCCGGCATTCATATTCTCCCCATTGGCAAGCAGATTCAAGACAAATAGTAAGATTACACACCAGGAACAGCACCCAGAAGAGCCATTTTTAATGTTTCTCCCTGCTGATGTTTTATTAAATCCCAGTGGCTTTTCCTCCCTCAGATAATTTACAGGTTAATTATTTTTATTGTCTTCCTTCCTCCCTCTGCCCCTCCTCGAATTTGTTTCCTCTCTTTAATCTTGGAAAGTTAGAGGCAAAGGGAACAGGGATATATGGCAAAAGCAAAAGGCAATATAGTAGGAAGCGTAACTCTGAGATCAAATATTTATGCTGCAGCAGGCAAGCAAACTGATGGTAATATTCAAAGAACCATAAATCATTCGGAGAGGGAGGAAAAAGTGATCGATGCATAGAATAGAATATGCCTTCCATTACGTGCTGGCTACCAAGATACAGATTCTTTGCTCTTCTAACTATGATCGCTCCACAGTCTTGTTTCTCTCTGTCCATTTAGGTGCCTCTCCCAAGCAGCAGAGATGGACAGGGTCATAGGATCTAGCTCTCGAAAAACCGATGACGCTATAGAGATAAGGGTGAATGCTGCCTTCCAACACCATCCCTGGACTTCATACAAGAGAGAGCAGGAACAGCATTTTGCATCTCAGCCCCAACACATGAAGGGCCCCTGCTGCTGTAACATGATTAAGAAATTGATTGAAGTCTGAGGGGATGGGGCTTTTCAAAGGCTATGCATGTTCAAATTACAGATTTCAATAAGTGAGCCTTACGAAAAATTAAAGGCTGCCAACTGGCTAATATTTCACATCCACAGATTACCCGGCCAACAGGAATAGCAGGTAACTGGCATCTATTACACAAAGAGAGGGAAAAAATCGTGAAAGCTTTTGCATTTCTTGACTATTAAGGTTTCTGAAAATCTGGCTTCAGAAAGTTTTAAATACTGCATTCATCCAGATTGATAGCATGCTTGTAATCTCAGTTTCTTAGGGTGCTCTAGGCTTATAGAATAAGCAACTCTCAGGGTAAGTCTTCGGGCAAGTTGCTATGAAGCAGGAGAAAAGTCAATTCCGGTTTTCTATCAGATCCTTAATTTCCCCTTAAAATGACCGGTCCCAAATACACCAAGCTTCAAAACAACTAATCCTTTCAGTGCTATTCTTAAATCAATAGGTCTGTTGTTTTTTCAATCACTTGCTTTCCAGAGCCTTTTAAAACATTTGACTGTAGTGGGGGGGGGGGGATCTAAAAATGCTCTAGTTAAATGGTTTCTGTTCAAAGGAGCGAATTCTGTCTGCATGGTTACAGGCTCCTCTGCCTTAATAAATCTCCATTATCACAAGCTTTTGCCCTTGGGATTAAACCTTTTTATGCTCAATGTTCACCCAGGGATGGTTTCATTATGTGTAAACTTTCCAGGCCTTCTGGAAGACAGGGCTGGAGTTCTGAGGCTGGGGATTTTAGTCCTCTGCTATTTCCCTTTATTTTTCCTCATCTGCATTTTCCTGTACAACTTATTACCAACTAGGCTTCATGACATCAGATTTGGTCAAGGCTAATATGAGGAAGACAGTCTACATGTCCTCATTATGGGGTGGGACAAGGCAAACATAGGGAGGATGTTGGAAGCCTTTTAGACAGCAATGTTATGGTGTTAATTTTCCCACACCTGCAAACATTCACACACGCAGACCCACGTGAGTAGTCCTGCACTGCGGCAGGGCCACAGATAGGTTTCTATAATCTGTTGTTTCTTTTTTCAGAAAGAGGGAACTACATAAAAAGAAAAACCCATATTCTGTCCTGTTTCCTGACTTATCCATTCAGATAATGTGGTCTTTAGGACCCACAGTGAATAATTTCAGAGTGGTTGGGGTTTTTTTGTTTTGGGGTTTTGGGGGGTTTTTTAGGAGAATAGACTGATTGGTGTTGACTCTCTAGAAGCCTAGTACAATCCAAAGAGTAAGATTACAAAGAGTCAAAACTGTAAAGACAGTGAAGCTCATCTGTACCCCTAGCATCCCTTCCCCACTCTATGCTGTGCCTTTTTCTTCCTTCCTGGTCCTTCACCCCCACTGTCTACCCTCACAAAGGTGCAAACAGCTGACGACATAAAGTGTTCCCTTCCCATGATCCTCTAACTCCCAATCCAGGGTTCTTTCTGTTGTGCCACAGCTCAATTGGAAAATGCCACCTGTGGCACTTGAACTGGTCCTTGAAAGAAATTAGTGGTTCCAAGAAGCAAACATTGGAAGGTTTGAGGAGAGTGAGAATGCTAGCGATGCTTGGCATACAGCATTGTGTTTGGGGCACGGACAGCGGCCGGGTGTGTAGAAATGTCCATCTAGAGGTATATAACACACAATCTGTACAAAGAGAGAAGGCAGAGCCAGATTGTGAAGAGCAATTTTGAATGCTAAACAAATCCCTATCATAGAGGCAAAAGGGAGTCACTGAAGCTTCTATAGCAGCAGAGTGACATGATCAGGGCTGGGCTCTAGTAACGCCCTTGTTGTATGTAGAGTTAGAAGCAAGGAGACCAATCAGGACACAAGAGATGGGATGACAGAAACAGGATGGTGGTTGTTAGAGGGGAGAGCAAGGAATAGAGGAGAAAGATGTTGCAGGAGTTATAACAACAAATCACCTTTGGTAATACTAAATAGTCTGTTTATGAAAAAACAGGACCACGTCTGGATCTGTCTACCACGTGCTTTCTCATTGTCTTTTTTGTTGTCAAGTTAATATTCCTGATTCAGGGGAATATAACACAAGCAGCAGAATCTAGGTGTTAAAGTGGAATTTTTGCAGCAGTGAACAGTTTGGGATCACTGAAAGCATAATCTCCCAAAGGCAATTTGGCCTGAACCTTCCTTTAATTCTATACTTAGGTCATTATCTGTCTTTGAGATATACAGATTGATAGATGAATGTGATGGTTTGACCAAACAAATGGATGTTATAATCTAAATAATCCGAATGTTTCGTCTACTTTATTCTAGCAGTGGCTATCAGAACTAATGCCCCAGTCCTTCATAGGAATTTGATAACCTAAAGGAGGTTTCACACAAGAAACAATGTGCAAAACAGTGTCAGAAAACATAAGGAGATACCAGAGGTGGGAGTGGAGGTTGGGCAGGAGTAACAAGGGAAAATCTTTCTTGCATTGCTTCAGATCTCATTAAAGCTCTGTAGTTTTCTAGGGCTATAATGTCATGTGCAAGTATGAGCACATAGATAACCTCAACATCAGCAGAAAATCTTTATCTCATATAGATCTTATAGCAGACACCTTCCTTTAAATTGGCAAGCACTTTTAGCAAACATAAATGTCGCCACTTAACTCCTTGTCAGCTATCAATATTCAGAGGATCACTGAACAAAATCAGGTTAGCAATTGCATCTGTTATAGAGTCTTGTATGCTTTTTATGTACCCATGAGAAGCACCGCGTCCAGAGAGAGCCTTCAAGACTCTGTTTTGGTTTTTGTTTTCTATAATGTTTTCTTCAAACTAACAAACGATAAACAGAGCAGACTCTTATAGTTTCTGCACCTCTCAACCAGTTGGACCATAAATAATGGACCATAAAGATGTGGTCCATTATAAAGTTGTCTTTTGAAAGCCTATAGATTTCCCTTTTGGTTTTTTGGGTTTTTTCCCTGATGGTATCATCTGCCCAATGGAGTCCATAAATGCAATGATGACATGGGAAGATACCCAGTTTAAAATTCACATGAATCCATGAAACCCAGGACTGCAAAAAAAAAAATTGGGGAATCGACTCCACTCTTTTTCTCCAGTTCAACAACTTGTCTCTTAGCCAGAATCAAATAACCCACCCCACCTGTCCCCCTCAGACTTTGTTATAAATTTCTAGGTTTAACACTGCTTAGGCCTCTTAAACGTCCTCCAATCTCTGGTCCTTTCTCACTCATCAATTTGCCATCCTGGTTCCTAACATTGGCTTTCTTTATTGGCATACTTGACTTCCAATTGTCTACTCTGGGACAACTTTGCTAACCATATCTTCATGGCCCGAAGAAACAGGGGCTGTAATCAGCACCCATGAACAGTGTTCAGTCAGTACTGACCATGGGTAGGGCTGAATGACACAATATACCTTTTTGCACTCCAGGCAAGGCCTCACCACACCTTTCTAGTGATCTCTAACAGTGGCTATCAGAACTAATGCCTCAGTCCTTCATAGGAATTTGGTAACCTAAAGGAGGTTTCACACAAGGAACAATGCTCAAAACAGTGTCAGAAAATATAAGGAGATGCCAGAGGTGGGAGTAGAGGTTGGGCAGGAGTAACAAGGGAAAGATACAGGCAGGATAGCAACTGACACCTCCAAATTAAGGACAAGAAGAAAATGAATATTACAAGGGTGCTCAACATGACAGGGGATAATTATGGGTTTTATAAGGAGGAGCAGGTCCTCCACAAGGGCACCTAAGCAGTAAGCAGAAAGAATACTGTATTTGGAGCCCAAAGTTCTGAGTTCAAATCCTGAGTCTGTCATTTACTCTGTGACCTTGGATGCTCACTTAACTTTTCTATGCCTCAGTTTCCTAATCTATAAAATGAAAGGATTGAACTAGATGATCTCTGAGGATTCCTCTAGCTCCAAATCTATGATCCTGTGATGGGTTTCGATCTCTGCTGTCACAGGTAGGGAGACACTAAGGATTGGCTGGCCAGGCCAACATAAAGGACAGAAGTTTTTAGCATGGACATTTCCCAGTATAGAAGATTACAGGAAAGGACAGGGCATGTTAGAGGGCAGGTCTAGGGTATAAGTACCCTGCAGCAAGTGAGTCTTGGTCCAATAAATTTCTCTGGGTTGCAGCCACAACTATAGACATAAAATACCCAGAATAGAAGATCAGACAGACAGACAGACAAAGCCTGGCTATGATCCCAAACAGATGATGGTAGGCATAACTTCTATGAAATTATCCAACCAGGCTATGGGTCTTCCTGAGTTTCTAGACTCAGGAATTCCTCTCTGAGTGTATCTAGGGAATTTTTTCCATAACCCCTGCTAACAAATTTTGAAGACTTCCTGAAGAAGCTGAGAAGTGCTTATGAGTCACTGCACACCGATAATGTCAACCAATGGTCTGTATGGTTCCAGTGGAAACAATGTTCCACTGTAGAGTACACCAGTAACTTTTCAAGTACTTTCACTTGGGACATCCGGTGGAACCAATGAGTTCTGATAGGTCAATTTGTGGAGCCCAGTATATATAGTCTTGGATGAGCTCTCTGGAGTCAGAGAACTTGAGTTTAAATCTCACCTCTTATGTTAACTACCTGCATAACCTTGAGCAAATCACTTAACCTCTCAGGACATTATCTTGCTTCTCTGTAAGGGGGTTGGACGATATGGCCACTAAGGCCCCTTCTAGCTCCATATCCACAATTCCATGATCAAGAACCCAGACAATACCTTCCTGCAGCTCATTGAATGGTGCCCCCAAGCCAAGATCAATCCCAGCACCCTGTCAGGGAAGCAACAGATTTCTTGGGAGCTATATCCACTTCTCCCTACCAAGTCCTCCCTTCATTCCCAAAAAGTCCTTGAAATGCAGAGGAGGGGGTAGGTATCTCCCCAAAAGTGTAATTGGTCAAAGCACTGAGGTACACAGTCTAGCATAATCAGTCAGAGCACTGAGGGAGTCTATTTATGTGGCAGTTTACCTGTCTGCTACTTAGTATACTCAGGCAAAGGCCCCAAAGGGCAGAGGAATAGCAGGACTATGATGAATGGACTGCTGCTGAGCCAAGCCATCTAGCTGCCCCCACCCATCTGGCTGCCCCCACCCATCTGGCTGCCCCCACCCACGTGGCTGCCCCCACCCATCTGGCTGCCCCCACCCACGTGGCTGCCCCCACATAGCTGAAAGCTGGCACACCTGTTCCTTCTCCTTAACTTGGAATCACCAAGATGTCAGGTATTCCAGGTGTAGACTCTGGCAAACTCAAGAATCTCCTTCACCGTCTTGGATATGAGACTGGCCCAGAGAGCACAGGTACCACTATAATCCCAAAAGTGGCCAGAGGTCACAGAGACCATCAACACTTGTCATTTTCAATCAGGATTAATATTCCAAGCTACAAAACTGTGGTTAAGAAATGGGAAATACAGCAAGTGCCCCAATGCCTCTTCCAAACAGAAGATCACACTGCTACCTCGCTATCAGCAGCATATGTCTTCAGTGCCCAAAGGTAGAGATGCCATCTGAATTCCCCCACAAGCCCTGGAATTGTGCAATTAATTTATTCTTACAACCCCTGTGCCCTTGAGTCACAAATATTCACTGACCAAGCCCATGAAATATACACTCCAACAATTCCTGGGGAAAAAACCAGCAAAGAGGGTTTATCTCCCCTTTGTATCTCTACGTCTCTCTACCAGAAAGTCCATGGAAAAGCACTGAGTAATGATCTTTAATAGCTAGTATTCCCTAGCACTTTAAATATTACAAAGCACTTTACAAATATTATCTCTTTTGATCCTCACAATAACCCTGAGAGGCAAGTGTTATTATTATCCCTTTTTAACAGTTGAGAAAACTGAGGCAGAGAGGTTCAGTCACACAGCTAGTTAGTTAAGTGTCTGAGATCAGATTTGAATTCAAGTCTTCCTAACTCTAGGTCCAGGACTCTGTCTACTGCACCAGATAACTCTCTCTTTACCATTCTTTTGGAATCTTGCTCTCTTTGAGATATCTTGAGAATCAATAGGACAAAAAAACACTAGGCTTTGAGTTAGAAGACTTGTGCTTGAATTCTGACTCTACTGATTATTGAGATAAGTCACTTTTCTTGTCCAAATCTCAGTTCCTTCATCTGTAAAATGAAGACAATAAAACTTGAGCTACTTACCTCGTAGGAGTATTGCACCTTGCAAACCATAAAATAACATGTAAATATGAGCTAACAATACTATGATTACAATTATCTTGAGTACCTTTAAAATCATGTCTCCTCCAGCATAGATTTCTGCTACATGTACTTAGGTTCAATCATAATCTTGACTTCATCTTCTTCAGTTCCAATGACATTTCTCCACAAAGCCCATTAGGTATAAAGCTAATAGAATTCAGAAGTGATATTTCCACCATTGTTATTGACAAGAATAGATCATTGGAAAGAAAGAAAGGAAGGAAAGAAGGAAGGAAGGAAGGAAGGAAGGAAGGAAGGAAGGAAGGAAGGAAGGAAGGAAGAAAGAAAGAAAGAAAGAAAGAAAGAAAGAAAGAAAGAAAGAAAGAAAGAAAGAAAGAAAGAAAGAAAGAGAGAGAAAGAAAGAAAAGAGAGAGAGAGAAAGAAAGAAAGAGAGAGAGAAAGAAAGAAAGAAAGAAAGAAAGAAAGAAAGAAAGAAAGACCACCACCATCACCACCAACAACAAATCTGTCCTATTTTACATCTGTTTTTTGTCTCATACCAAGCTCCCTTCACTGCTTTTACTTTTTTTTCAGTCACCTTATGACTGTCTTTCTGATGATGAGCCTCTCTACACTTAGGTAGGTTGGTCCCTGGATGACAAAGAGTCTATTGCCATGCCATGCTTAAAGGACCCACCAAAACTTGTATTCTATTCTCAGAGGCAACAAGAATTCAGGATTAGCTCTATATCACAATCAAGTATGAGGTCAGAATTTCATTTAATAGGAAAGGTAAAATTAACCTATTATATTATAACCTTGGTATAAATTAGTTTATCAAATACTTAGAACTGGGAGGGACCTTACGGTCATATACTCCAATCCCCTCCTTTTACAATGGAGAAACTGAGGCCAAAGAGATCCTTGTGAACATTTTTTGCTTCTTTTTTTTGTACCCCCAGTGCTTAGCACAGTGACAAACCCAGCTTCCTTTACACATGCTACTTCCCTTGAAGATGTGCCCTAGTAGAAAGAAGTTTGTTCCCTAAGTGAGAGAAACCTAGATTAGGTCAATGTTAATGGGAAACAGCTATTGAGTAAGAACCCTAGGCACACTAGAATCAGGAAGACCTGAGTTCAAAACCAGCCTCAGCCATTTACCAGCTGTGTGACCCTGGACAAGTCACTTAACCCTGTTTGCCTTAGTTTCCTCATCTGTAAAATGAGCTGGAGAATGAAATGGCAAAACATTTCAGTATCTTTATCAAGAAAACTCCAAATGGAGTCACAAAAAGTCAGACATGACTGAACACACACACATTGGGAAACAAGGGGTAAGTGAGAGACCATGAGTATAGCCTACTTCCTGCTTGACTTTTCTGTAGACTGGATTTTCTTACAGAAATTCTCCAAAAAACAATAAATGGACAAATGATTTGGGCTCTCTATGCAAAGAAGCTATATTCAATTCAACAAATACATATTAATCACATGCCATGTGCAAAGTATTGTGTAAGATTTGAGACTATAAAGATAAAAAATAACCCAAGATGCACCTTCAGGAAGCAAAGAAGCATGGTAGAAAGCAAAAAGAGATAAATGCAAAGACATCCAAAGAGCAAAGAGAAAATAAGAAGGTAATCATTTTCATCTGGTAGGGAGAGACCAAGGAAGGCTTTATATGAAGAGTATGACTCATTAGCTAGGTCTTTCAAGGAAGAGAAGTGGAAGGAAGCATGGAGACTATGTGGAAAGCAGAGAGGGAAGGAAAAACTCAGGAAACAGCTGGTCATAAAGTGTACCTAGAGTAGAGAATGACTGGAAAGGCCAAAAAGATAGGTTGGAACTAGGTCATGGAGGGTCAGATTATGGGGGGGTCAGACTAATAAATGTTTATTTTACCTAATAGTAACGAAGAGCCACTAAGGGTATTTGGACAAGGAAGTGATGTATGCATTAGGAATATTGTTTTGGCAGCTATGTGAAGGAAGGATTGGAGAAGGAAGAGATCTAAGGCAAAGGACCAGTTAGGAAACTATTACAATAGTGAGGGCAAGAGAAAATTAGGATCTGAACTAGGGCAGTAACTGTGTGAATGAAAAGGCAGGAACAGATGTGAGCAAGGTTGGGGGAAAAGAATTCCCAGGGTTCAACAACTAATTGTGTGTGAGGGAATCAAAAGCATTGGAGATGCTTTCAAAACAAGGTGACTGGGAAGATGGTAAAAATCATCAACAGAAAAAAAGGAAATCTAGGAGAGAGGTCGATTTGTTGTGTTTTGGAAACCCTAGATTTGATGTGTCAGTAGGAGAGGAGGTGGAGAGAGGAGAGATGAAGACAGGAGAACACAGGGCAGGAGAGAAGAGAGGACAAGATAAGATGAGAGAGAAAAGAAGAGGAGAGGACGAGGCAGGAGAGGAGAAAAGAGGACAGGACAGGACAGGACAGGAGACAAAAGGCTGAGTATAGTGCCTTGAAGAATACCTACACTTATGAAATTAAAGAAAGATGACCCAATTAAGACAATGAAAGAGTGCTCAGAAAGGCAGACAGAGATTCAGGAGAGAACAGAGTGACAGAAGCCAAGGAGAATGGAACATCCTAAGAAGGAAGTACTGGTCACCAGCGTCAGATGCCTCAGAAAGGTCAAGGGGGATGAAGCCTGAGACAAAAACCACTGGGTTTAGCAGTTATGAGGTCAATGGAGAACTTGATGAGAGCAGATCATCAGAGTCCTGTCTCTAGTAGGGCCGTATCCACAAGAACATTCTCTTCTTTCTAAAAGGTCAGTGGCCCCAGGATCTTCAGATCTCCTTGAACTCAATCAGCCTAGGACGAGGGCACTATCCCTCACTCCCATAAATCAAGGAGAAGCAGAGGTGAGGTCTAAAACTTAACCCTAGAAAAACCAAGGCTCCCACAAAATTTCACTCCAACACAAAATGTGCCAAGGAAATTTAAGCATACACTTATATATATATTATATATATATATATATATATATATATATATTATTATATATATATATAATATATATATATATATATATATTTAATACAGCTCTTTATAGGCCACCAGCTCAGGAGCAAACAGTGAAAAAATGAGTCTTTTGTATTGCATTCCAGATCCTGCTGCTGACTCTAGTGGGATTAGAGGTAATAAACCTCTGAGATGGAAGATTGAGTTGTAGTTGCTGAAATCCTCATTTTATTTAGTGACAGATAATATGTACTCTCTCAAAGTCACTTTATTGTTCTTCTGACATCCTTTATCTAATTCAGGAAAGGATAATTCCAGACCTGAAATGTGGTGGCATAGAGCCAACTTTTCCCTCCCCCAAGCCTCCACACCTGGGACAGCCAGTTGTGTGAGCAGAAGAAGTCACTATGCAGAAAGAAACTGGTACAGTATTTAGAAACTGGGGACATGGGTTTGTGATAAAACCTTTCATTCCACTTTGCATGTAAGGCATTAAAATGTAAAGCTTCCTGGGAGACATAACAAATGTATTTAAATTCCCAATACCAAAAGTACCAAAGGCTGATTTAGACTTTTCATTGGGGAAAGGGAGAAGATGGGGACCCAGGGGGAGAGAAGAAAGAAGGAAGCAAAAAGATGCAGAAAGGAAAAGCCATTGACCATGAGGTTTAGCCTAGAGAAGACCCAGTGGCAATATGCTACTGCTGCTGTTCAGCGTCAGACTTCTAATGACCCCATTTGGGATTTTCTTGACAAAGACACTTTGTGGTTCGCCATTTCCTTCTCCAGTTCATTTTACAGATGAGGAAACTGAGGCAAGACAGGGCACCATACTAGCTATCTTCAAACATCTGAAGAGCCCTTGTCAGGAAGAGAGAATAAATGTTTTTAAATCATAGAACTGGTTTTGATTCAATAAGCATTTATTAAGCACCTACTATGTGCAAGGCATTGGGGGATTCAAAGATAAAAAACAAGATAGTCCCTGCCCTCAAAACTGGAAGAGAGAATAAATGTTTTTAAATCATAGAACTGGTTTTGATTCAATAAGCATTTATTAAGCACCTACTATGTGCAAGGCATTGGGGGATTCAAAGATAAAAAACAAGATAGTCCCTGCCTTCAAAACTGGAAGAGAGAAAAAGGCATGTATTTAGGGATGGAAGGGCCCTGAAGCAGGGATGTGCTGGAGTTGGCTTGTACTAGAGCTCAGGGTTACACATCGGAAACTGGCGGCACTACAAATCTGGACTTGGTTTATCATTCTGTCCACTGTCTACACTTAAGAAAGTAATGAATGTGTTTTTCAGAGAGCTGATTGTTAGACATTTACCAGCACACCCCTGTTTTAAAGGTCTTCTAATCCAACCGCTTCACTTTATAGAAGAAAAAAACAAGGCCAAAGAGGCTAAGTGATTTACTCGCCCAAGGTTGCATAGGTAGGTAGAGGCAGAGCCAAGATTTTAACCCAGCTCCTCTAATCCTAAAGCCAGTGCTCATTCTATCATAACATACTGTTTTGCCCCAAATATTAGCAAGAAAAAAAATTATTAGAAGCTTTAGAAAGGCAATTTTTTATTTTTTGTAAGGAAAAACTTTGTAACAATTGACCTTCCTAAGCCCCTCCTAATTCTAGCCTTCCTTCTACTAATTATTTCCTATTTATCCTGTGTATAGCTTGCTTTTTATGTATTTGTTTGTGTGTCATCTCCCCCAGCAGATTGTAAGATACGTGAGAGCAGGAGCTGTCTTTTGCCTTTCTTTGTATCCCTAGCAATTAGCACAGTGCCTGACACATAGGCATTTAATGTTGATTGATTGATTGATTGATTGATTGATATACCAATCTAAAAGTGAAATGGATTGTCTCGGGTGTCAACATCACTGCCAGAAAATGGAGAATCCACAATTTCCCCCAGGTGTTGTGTCTTATGTGCCCCAAAATCTGTTGGAGTACCTAGAGTACCTGGATTCCTAGGATCATTTTAGGACTTGATCATAGCAATATCTGCAAAGCTGAACCTCAAAAAAAAAAGACACAATTTTGCTCTAGAAAGAGAAGTTTTAATAGGAATCATTGGCATATATACAATTGGGGAATTCTTAGCTCAGTAACAATCTGTTTTTAGTTGAACTACCAAGTGCTTAGACCATTAAATGAATTATTAATTCAACAACGAATAAACTATCAAAACTGACTCCTGTAGAAAAATAATAGAAGCCTTAGCAATTATCTTAAACATATAAGACACACCATTATTCCCTTGAAGAGGCTTATAATGGACCAAGATACTTGACCTAAATCAAACACCGCCTGTCAGGACAGGAGAACACATGTCCTCCTCAACTCCTGGCAGAGAAAGAAAGAGAGAAAATGGAAAAGGAAATCCCACAAAGCCAGAGCTCTGCTGTTTGGCTCAGTTATGAGTTTTGGCAGACCCAGAACAAGCAAAACTAAACTGGGCTACTTTCTCATGACTGTGGGAGGAGAAGGGAGACAAAGAAGCCTGGCGCATGGGCTGTGATACTTCTAAGACACTGAAAGAAACAGAAAGCAAAGTGTGGAGGCCAAGGGAAAATGCAGAAATACTGAAATGGAACTACCAGGCTCCTACTTCCTGAGTCGCCAGCAGAAAGAGACAGGAAGCGAGGTCAAAGAGCCAAACTGCAGAAACCCCACATGACTGACTACGCCTTCCAATAAAACTAGGTCACATGTTCTCAGTTATTTGCCTTCCCTCTAGAACCCAAGGTTATCTCTCAGCTCCACCTTACCAGAAGAAATAAGCTTCCTATCACAAAGCCTGTCTGGAGTCAAAAGAACTGAGTTTGAATCCTGACTCCACATCTACTAACTGCATGACCCTGAGCCAAGTCACCTAACCTCTCTCTGCTTCCATTTCTTTAGCTGTAAAATGAGAGAAATGGGCTTAAGGCCTCAAAGGTCCCTTCCAATTCTAGATTTAGGATCCTATGAATAACTGATGAATCAAAGAGATTTGACTCCATCCAAAAACAGAAAGCCATCACCTCCACCTAGTTGATAAGACTAACTGGGGAGCAAGACTCTAGATCAACCAACCAATTGACAAGCATTTATAAAGGACCTACTATGTGCCGGGCACTGAGCTCAACACAGAATACAAAAAGAGGTAAAAGAAGGTACCTGCCCTCCAGGACCTCACAATCTCTTGAGGGAGACAACATGCAAACAAACATTTACAAAGCAAGCTATATACAGGATAAGTAGGAAATAATTAACAGGACAAAGGCACTGGAATTAAAAGAGGTTGGGGAAGTCTTCCAGTAATCCACAGGATTTTAGTTGGGACTTGAAAAGAATTCTCATCTAAATTTGTGATTGCAAACTGCCCAGTTCTGTGACCTACTGAGGAAAATCCTACTAGTGTCAGGAGCTAGATGGGGAAAGTTGGGAGGAAGTACCTTCAAGCACTCTCATTTCCATTCAAACAGTTGTCAGCTGCCAACAACATTACCAGGCACAGGAGGAACTGAGACCACACCATAACACAGCAGGTAAAAATAATAATAGCTAACATCTATGTGAGAACTTGAAGGTTCGCAAGACACTGATACATTTATTGTCCCATTTGATTCTCACAACAACCCGATGAGGCAGGTACTATTATTATGCCCATTTCATAGATAACAAAACAGGCTGAGAGAGTTTGGGCGACTTGTCCAGGATCACAGAGCTGGTGAGGTGTTGCTGACTCAAATTCCTAAACTCAAGTGTTCCTGACTCCAATTCTGGTGCTCTATTCCCTCCGAAGATTCCCAAACTTATTTGGCCTACTACCCCTCTAAAAAACAAAAATTATTCAGCATGCCCCTCCTCATCCTGGAAATCTACTTTCTTTAACCCTTTAATGGGTTTTTTGAAATTTGCATCATTTCCAAAAAACGCCGCGTCCCCCTCCCCGGATTGTTCCAGCGCCCTGAAGGGGGCAATATCCCCCCTTTGGGAACCTGTGCATATCATTCAGCTAGGTTCCCCATCCACAAAGGTCTTCAAGCAAAAGCATCACTTGTCAGTGTCTTTATAGAGAGGATTCTTATTCAGATAAAGGTTGAACAAGCTGGTCACCAAAGTCCCTTCCATAACTGATGCTCTAGAATTCTGTGCAGAATTCTGATTGCACTTGGTTTCTGCCTGGCATAAACTCAGAATTTCAATTTAACATGATAGCTATATGCATACTAAGCTTGCCTCCCCCCACTAGACTAAGCTCTGAAGGCCCAGATTGTATTAATCTCGGAGTTATTCCTCACACTTAGCGCAGTGCTTTACTTAATCAATGGCCATTGAAAATGTCTGTGCATCCACAGACTGTTGAAATGGGCCCCAGGACAGAAACTTAACCTGCCAAAACTTCCCCATTTGCAGGGACCGCCGCTGCTCTAGCTACTGAAATGTGTCCGTGGAGTGACAGTTTTGACAGGCAAAGTCACAACTCCTTAGCAGGCTGGAGAATGAGCAGTTCAGCCTCTGAAGTTGCTCCAGCAGATTCCAATTATGATTCCTATTAGCTTTTGAGGAAGGATTCCTGTCACTGAGACACCACTGCAGGGTATCATCACATCTTTGAGCACTCCAACATTTGGGGCTGTGGAAGTTGACCCTCTTATTGGTCAGAAACAAATGGAATAGTGATATCTCCTCTAATGAGGTACCATCTCCCTGGAGCTTAAATTCAGACATGCCAATAATACTACCTTATATTTGTAAGACTTTTCAAAGTGCTTTAAGTTAACTTTTTTTTTTCATTTGAAAGGGTCTTTAGAAGTCATGTAGTTGACCAATCTCATTTTACTACAGAATTTTATTACATGAGGCCCTTGATGAAAATCTTCCTCTCATGTCTCACTGTTGTGTGGGTGACCCTGGATTCTGGATAACTCTGGCAGCAGAACACAAACTTGGGTGGTTCCTGCCAAGCTGGAAAGTCCTTGACTAGAGCCCTGATGACAGCCTGTGTCTGCCGTATGAGAACCAGCATGGCTGAATTCTTGGTTTGACGGACTTGTCAAGTTCTTCATAGGACTACATTGCTTGACAGCCACTGACTGCTGTCTCCCTTGTATGGCTTGCTTTCTCCTTCCTATTTTCTCCATCTCCTTGTAGAGACAATATCCTTTGTGTTGCTGATGCCATGTTTCATGTCTTTGCAATCAGGCTAGAATCTTAGGGCCTGGGGCCTCATGGGAAATGTAGTTCCAAATCAGATGAACTCATGCTTGCTTCACAGCACACTAGGAAGTATAGGTTTGCCTCTGTTCAACCCCTATTATGCCTAAATAATTAACAAGAACAAAGGAATTACCAGAAATGAGGTTTCTGAAATAAAAAATAATTAGGGATATAGTCAAAACTAGACTCAACATGACATAAGCCTGTCTCCCTTTCCTCAGGGTGCAGTTATTCATCCATTGTTTCTAATACCATGTCATCTTTTCCACCTAGCCTTCGAAGATGTTCCAAAAGATAAGCCAGAACTGAGACAGAAAATGATCATGGAACTTGAAAAAGGAAAAGGATCTAGGCATTTTCTGGTGGATTAGTTATCTTTTATCTTTCTAACCTTCAAAAAGAACACTAGGGGAAGCATTGTGGCAGAATAGATACGGAATTAGAGATAGGAAGACATAGGTTCAAATCCTGCCTTAAAGACTTAGTAGCTCTGTGACCCAGAACAAGTCACTTAAGCCTTTTGTGCCTTTATTTCATAATATATAAAATTAAGAGTTTGGACTTGAAAGTCTCTAAGATCCCTTTCAGCCCTAAATCTCTAGGTCTTTGAACTATGGGTATGTAAGTTAACTTCACAAAAATCCCTAAGGGTCTACCAAAAGTAGACAAAGGAGAAGGGAGGAACATATACTTGTATGAAATATATAAGTTATATCTATACATACATATGTATATGTGTGTGTATGTTCAAAGCATCTCTGCTCTGGGGAATGCATTGTGGAAAATGGGTCACTCGTTTACATTTGAATGGTGAGAGAACCCCCACCCTGAGAATGACTTCATTGACTTCACTGGATCTGACTAGACTAAGTTCATTTCCAGCTCTAAATCTATGATCCAGTGCACTCATGGACAAATAACCCATCAACTCAGAGCCAAACTTCCATCAATAGTTTCTCTCCATAAACTTTTTTTTTTGGCCAGGCCTATGATTTCAATATTTGGGAGAACTCCTTCTAGAAATATAGATCAGCAACTATTTCACATCTCATACTCTGAAAAAGCTGCCTGGAATACAGCCAGATAAAGTGACTTGCTCAGGGTCACATAGCCATCGTGGGGCAGAAGTAAGACTAGATTCACATCTTCCTGACTCACAAATCAGTTCCTCATCCTCCATACCACATATGCTTTGACGTTGGGTAACACCAATAAGAAGGTGGAGATAGGAAAAAATATGTTGGAAAATATGGCCAAGAATAAGAAATTAATTAATCCCAAGGTTTGTAGATTACCTGGGAAGGTCATACCTTTTCTTCATGAGCGTTTTCTTCAAGAAGAATCAGAAGGGACTGGAGAAGTGGCAGGAACAGAATGCCATGAAAAAATGAAAATGACTCCATCTTTTTTTTTTTTTAGGCAAACAGGGTTAAGTGACCTGCCCAGTATCACACAGCTAGTAATCGTCTAAGGCAAAGTGACTATCTTAAAAGATGGAAAATGACTGGGTACTAGCAAGGAAATTAATTCAGAAGTAGCTAGCTGTGTTCAGTCAGAGCATAGACTTGAAGCTAAAAGTCAACATTACAGGTCATCATATTCAACCACTTCATTTTACCAAGGCCCAGAGAGGGGAAGGAATTTGCCAAAGGCAACATGTAGTAAGTGACAAAGCTGAGATTTGAACTCAGGCCTTTTGATTCCAGAACATTCATTGTACCAGACAGTTTCCTGATCTGGTGAAGGTAGAATCACCGTTCTGGATAAGTGTATCCCAGAGCCTGCAATAGCAGGTTTGATTTGGGTTGTGGTTTGGGGGTTTTTTCCCCAGAGGAATTTTTCTTTTTCTGTTGTTCTAAATGGGCTCTTCCAGCTTTCCCCGACAACAAGGGACTTGGAAAGTCAGGAGAGCAGGAGCCACTCCTGCCAAGGAGGCACCACTATCATTACTGCCAGTTCTGTGGTTTGGTTCAACCCAAGATCTCACTGGCATTATGGCCTAGACCTTAAATCTCTCTCTCTGGGTTACTTTCTCTCTGTCCGATCCATGGAGGGAGGCAGTGTGGTGTAGTGGGCTTTTCTCTGGCTGTCTCCCATACCTAGAATACTCTCCCTCTTTTTCTCTGACTTCTGGCTTCCTGGCTTCCTTTAACTTCCTATGAAAATCCCATCTTCTACAGGAAGCCTTTCCCAACCCTCCCCCCAAATTCTAGTGCCTTTCCACTGATAATTGTTTCCTCTTTATCCTATAGAGAGCTTGCCTTGTGTATACACACACACACATATACACACACACACACATGTTCTCTCTCCCCTAGATTGTGAGTTCCTTGAGGGCAAGGACTGTCTTTGGTCTCCTTTTTGTATTCTCAACACTTAGCACAGTGCTTGGCACATAGTAGGCACTTAATAACTATTTACTGACTTACTGAGAAAGATATGCTACCAAATTCCCCCTCACACACTTGCTGTGTGACCATGGACCAGTCACTTACCTCTTTGAGCGTCAGTCTTCTCATCTGTAAAATTAGGGAGTTTGAATCAATGGCCTTGTAGCCCCACATTCAGAGAGGGAATGAGAGGAAGGAAGAAAGGAAGGAAGGAAGGAGGGAAGGAAGGAAGGAAGTAAGATAAAAGAAGCTTTTATCTATCAAAACCACTTATTCTCCCTATAAAAAGAGTGGAGGATACTAGAGAAGGTTGTGGCTTGAGACCTTTAGCCTGGAGGAACAGGAGGTGAGGACTTTGCTAACTGAGACTGACATTCCACTTCCTCAGATCAATGGATGCAGCAAAGTCTTTTGGAGAAGGCCTCCTCCTGGGCCAGATGTGTAAGAACCAAATTCCTAGTGTCACAATGGCTAAGAGCCAGAAGGGACCTCCATGGCCATTGAGTCCAATTCCATCATTTCAACCCTCTTCAGGAACTTCTCACTACAAGGTCTTGAATCAATTTTTTATTAAGAATTTAATTTTAACTTTTATTGCCAAATATGAGTGTCTATAACTACAATCAAGAGGAAAAAACAGGATAAGAGGAAAAATGTAAGCACTTTACTTTAGGACTTCCAATGGACCTGAGACCTGCTTTGGTGGTCTAGGTTTCAGTTGATTCATGCCTTTCTGTCCCATAAGATCATCATCAGTATTCTTCCACAATCCTCCCTAGAAGGTCAACCCAACATACTGGGGACCTTTGTTTAGGGCATTTTACTTTTAAACAGTTCTAGTAGAGCACTTGGATTATCCATCTATTATCCCTCCCCTGATATGTTGATCAGGCTTGCCTCTTTTTTTAATCATATTTCCTCAATGACTTTGAGTCAACACATTAATCAACAAACAAAATAAAATGAAATAAAAAAAGTATTAGGGAAGATTCTACATGTACCCTCTAAAAGCATTATTTATATATTTCAATGTATAAATATGTATGTATTAACTTTAACAAAATCATCCAGATTAAAAATGAAGACATTTGCTCTACTTATTGTCACTTCTTAGAGGAGATTAACAGATATGAAATCCAAGTCCCAAAGCTGCTTCAGCCCCTTCTGCCTTCCAACATCAAGAGAGAAGATAAACACTACCAAGTTCACTTCAAGTTGCTGAAGGGAGAATAAGGCTCTGGGAAAGAGCTAGCAGTCTCCATCATGTCTCTACATCTCCAGCTTGCTACATTAGAAACTTTAGGGAATTTCCCCTTGGGTAAGATCTCTCTCTTGGTTGAGCTGCGTTACCCTGCTTCCAATGGGAATATTCCTTCACTCTTTACTGTCTGGTACATATTCTCCTGGGCAGCTAGGTAGCATGGTGGATAAAGTGCCAGGCCTAGAGCCAGGAAGACTCATATTTCTGAGTTCAAATCTGGCCTCAGATACTTACTAACTGTGTAACCCTGGGCAAGTTATTTAATCCTATTTGCCTCAGTTTCTTCATCTGTAAAATGAACTGGAGAAGAAAATGGCAGACCACTCCAGTATCTTTGCCAATAAAACCCCAAATGGGGTCATGAAGAGTCAGACATAAATGAAAGACTGAACAACAATGACAATAGTCTTCAATGAATAATTTCTCTGATTTCTATTTTGCTATCAACTTGGATAAATGAGTTTTCTTTACACTTACTATGTGTATTCATTGTGGAACTTGTATTTGGTGGTAAGGGAGTCAGACCTTGAATATAAAGTTTGTGTCTTTCTTTCCCCATTACAGAAAAACAATCAGTTTATCCTGAACCTGGAAACTGCATTCCCTAGACTAATGATATTTAAGCGAATATATGGAAATAATTCTAGCCTAGTACCCCTTCTCTATGAAAATAGCAGAATGACTATAAAACTGTGCACATCCTTTGATTCAGCAATACCACTTCTAGGTCTGTATCCCAAAGAGATCATAAAAAGGGGAAAGGACTCACGTGTGCAAAAATGTTTATAGCAGCTCTTTCTGTGGTGGCAAAGAATTGGAAATTGAGGGAATGCTCATCATTTGGGGAAATGACTGAACAAGTTGTGGTGTATGAATGTAATGGAATACTATTGTGCCATAAGAAATGATAAGCAGACAGATTTCAGAAAAAACCTGGAAAGACTTGTATGGATTGATGCTGAGTGAAGTGAGCAGAACACTGTACACAGTAATAGCAACATTTTTACAGAAAGATTTGGATTCAATCAAAAGGCCACACTTAAGGATCTCAAAGGCCACATGTGGCCTCAAGGCCTCAGGTTCCCCACCCTTGGCCTAGAGATATCTATCTACCTCCTTTTAAGCCACACAATGGCACTCTCATGCTATATGTAGGGGACAGCTTTACTACAGATATGATATAGTCATCACAATGAGGAGACAAAAAGAGCCCAGAAACTCTTTCACCCAGCAAACACATGGGCTTTTTGACAAGTAGAGATGAAAAAAAAAGGAATAACAACAGGTTAGAATATATATCCATTTATATAGTGTTCCAGAGGAGTATGGTGGAAGATTACTAACTATTGTCTCATAACACTGTAAGGCACTAAAGGGAAAAATTAGTCTGCAGCAAGCTTAGCAAGAGACCCAAAGGGGCAACTGGAAGAAATGTTGTGAAGGTTCATCTGAAAGGACTTGGCAACTAACTGGATAAGGTGAGGAGGGCAGGAAGAGGAAACAAGAAGAGTAGATGATGGCTCCAAGTTTGTAAGCCCAGCTTGCCTGGGATGATTATACCATCAACAGAAACAGAGGAAGGGTAAGTTTAAGGGGGGGATGATGAACTTAATTTGGGACATATTGAATCTTAGGGATACATATACAGAAATGGGTGAAGACTGATATATAGATATGAAAGTTATCTTTAGGGATGATCATTGAACCCATGGAAATGGAAAAGATCAAAAAGAGAATGCTGCCTCCTGCTAACAGAACAGCAGAGGAAGTATTCCAGACGGCACAGTAGAAGAAATGGCTAGACAAGAGAAAGGTTGAGCTGGATCAGAATGAGACTATGGGAAGAGGAAAGGGTTTCCACCAAGTCATTCACATCCTAGTTCTTGACCAGCTGCCATAACTGGACAGATTTACTGGTATAGCCCAGAGATTTAGAAAAATCATGAAGTGAAAGCACTCTAAGAACAGTCTCCAAAATTCAAATCATATGGTAGAGAACATTTTACAAAACAAAATTTAAAAATTGAAGCCATTCACCATGAGCTTTTCCTTTTCCCCTCTTCCTCATCTCTTATCACTCATGTCTTCTGTCCGTATCTTTTCCTTCATTTCTGTCTCACGTGAAGGAGGGAACCTTACTCTTTTCCAAGGCCAACCCTTCTACCTGGACAAGTGATCCCATTCCATCCCCTCTCCTCCAACAGGTTTCCCCCTCTGTCATCCCTACTGTATCACTTATTTCAATCTCTCCCTGTCTCCTGGCTTCTTCTCAACTGCTTATAAACCAGTCTCCCTTATCCTGAAAAAAAAACCTCACTTAATGCTTCCATCCCCACTATCATCCTGTATCTTTTCTGCCCTTTATAGCTAAACTCCTAACTATAATAGGTGTCTCCACTTTCTTTCCTCTCACTCTCTTCTTAACCCCTTACAATCTGGTTTCCAACCTCATCATTCTACCAAAATTGCTCCATTGGAAGTTAAGAATGATCTCTTAGTAGCAAATCTAATGGCTTTTTATCTCCTCTTTGATACTATCTTCTCCCTAGCTTTTCACAAGACACCACTCTTTTCTGTTTCTCCTGTACCTATCAGACAGCTCCTTCTCAGCCTCCTTTGCTGTATCCTCACAAGGTCACACCTTTTCACCTTAGACATCCCACAAGGTTCTGACCTGGGTCCTTTTCTCCTTCTATACCACTTGGTGACTTGGTGATCTCATCGGTTCCCATGAATATAATTACCATGTCTATGTTGACAATTCTCGGATCTACCTAACCTATCCTACCATAATCCTCTCTGCTCCCTCTAGTCTCACATTTCCAACTGCCTTTCAGACATCTTGAATTGGATTCTACTTTCTTTATCAAGTATAAGTATCTGTAATTATAATCAAGGGAAAAATATAAGGAAAAAAATGAGAATTTTAATTTAGGACTTCCATGGAACCCCCCCATCTTTTGTCCTATATGATTTTTGTCTGTATTCTTCCACTGATCCCCCACAGGTCAACTCAACATGCTGGGGACCTTTCTTCTGGGCAATTTACATTTGTCAGGTACCAGTAGAACACTTAGACTGCCCTTTTGTTATCCTCCCCTATGATGTTGATCTTAGTATGTCTAAAACAGAAATCGTTATCTTTCCTCCTAAACTCTCTCCCCTTCCTAACTTTCCTATTACTGTCAAGGGCAATGCCATCTAGCAACCTAGTCATCCTTGACTCTTTTTTTTTTAAAGGTAATTGGGGTTAAGTGACTTGCCCAGGGTCACATGGCTAGTAAGTGTCAAGTGTTTGGTCTGAGGCTGCATTTGAACTCAGGTCCTCCTGACTTCAGGGCTGGTGCTGTATCCGCTGTGCCACCTAGCTGCTCCTCTTCACTATCTCTAGCCACCACCACCCCCATATCCAAGCAGTTGCCAAGGTCCATCAATTTTACCTTTGCAATTTTTCTCAAATATGCCCCTTCTCTCCTCTAAAACTGTCACTCCTCTGGTTCAGACCTTCATCCCCTCGTGCCTGAACAATTACTGTTGGTGGGTCTGCCTTTCTCAAGTCTGTCCCCACTTAATCCAGCCTCCAGCCTCCAGCCTCCAAAGTGATTTTTCTACAGGGGAGGTCTGACCATATCACCCCCCTACTCAATAAACTCCAGTGGCTTCCTGCCATCTCCAGGATCAAATACAAAATCCTCTGTTAGGCAATCAAAGCCTTTCATTAGCTAGTGGCCTCCTACCTTTCCAGTCTTCTTATACCTTACTCCCTTTCAGGTACTCTTTGGTCAGTGACACTGGCTTCCTGGCTGTTCCACGAACAAGACACCTTGCTTTCTTAAAAGTCCATCTTTCTACAGGAAGCCTTTCCCAGCCCCTACTGGTTCTAGTGCCTTCCCTCCATAAATTATTTCCTATTTAATCTGTTTATAGCTCGTCTGTCAATTTGTGGGCAGCTAGGTGGTACAGTGGATAGAGTGCTGAGCCTGGAGTCAGAAAGACCTGAGCTCAAATCTGGCCTCAGATACTTACTAGTTATGCAGCCCTGGGCAAGTCACTTAACCCTGGTTGCCTCAGTTTCCTCAAAAGCAAATGATCTGAGGAAGGAAATGGCAAACCACTCCAGTATCTTTGCCAAGAAAATCCTAAATGAGGTCATGAAGAGTCAGATAGGACTGAATCAACTGAAAAACAAATAGCTTATTTGTATATATTTATTTGCCTATTGTCTCCTCCATTAGACTGCGAACTTCCTCAGGGACAGGACAATCTTTTGCCTCTCTTTGTATCCCCTGTGCTTAAAACAGTGCCTGACACACAGTAATAATTTAATACATGTTTATGGACCATCTAATTGACTTTACATATGTTATCTCATTTGGCCTTCACAACAACCCTTTGAGATAGGTGCTATTATTATCACCATTTTACAGATGGAAAAACTAAGGCAGGTAGAAGTTGAATGACTTGCTCAGAGTCTCACAGCTAGTAACTGTCTGAGGCAAGATTTGAACTCAGGTCTTCCTGTCTCCAAGTCCCACATTCCATCCATTGCACCAAGTTGCCTGTAGGCATAGAGTGTAAGAGAGAATACTGTGAAATAAGTTTGGAAAGAGATCAGAGTCACAGTATAAAGGAATTTAAGAGAGAGTAGTTCATTTTCTCCTCAAGACAACAGGGGGCCTGGAGCAGCTAGGTGGCACAGTGGATACAGCTCTGGCCCTGGAGTCAGGAGGACCTGAGTTCAAATCCAGCTTCAGACACATAACACTCACTAACTGTGTGACCCTGGATTAGTCATTTAACCCCAATTGCCCTCACCCAAAAAAAAAAAGAACAACAGGGGGCCCCTAGAACTTCTTGAGTACATAGTGACATAAATAGTCCAGTTCTTCAAGAATATCAATTTGGCAGCTGTAATGGATTGATTGGAGAGGGGAGACTGAAGATAGAAAGACCAATTAGGAGGCAATTGTAATATTTGTAATTTGTAATAATCATAATTGTAATATCAAGGTGATGAGGGTTTGAATTAAGGTAGTGACCCTGTGAGTGGACTGAAGGAAACAGGCATGAGTGGAGCTGTGGAGACAAGACTTTAAAGCTGATTGGATGGGGATGAGGTGTCTGAGAGGGAAGGTCAAAGCTGATTTCAAGGTTATGAATTTGGGTAAATGAAAAAAAAATGATTGTAGCCTAAACAGAAATAGACAAGTTAAGAAAGGGGATATTGGGGGAGAAAGATAATGGGTTTTGTTTGGGGATGTTTTGAGTTTGAGATGCCGATGGCACATCCAAGTGGAGATGTGGCGCTCAATCTCTTGAGGAAGATGAGTCTTGGATATGCAGATTTGGGAGTCATCCATGCAGAGGTGAAAATTGAACACACAGGGGTTGATGAGATCGCTTAAAAGAGAGAGATGGGCCAGAATAGAGCCCTGGCCTACATCCACATCTGATGGTAAGACAGGGTAACCAGCAAAGGAGACTGAGAAGGAATGGTCAAACAGATAGTAGGAGAATCAGGTTGGAGCAGTGTTACGAAAACCCAAGGAGAGCGCATCTAGGAAGAGGGGGAGATTATGAGTGTTACGTTTTGCAGAGAAGTCAAAAGGCTAAAGTCCAAGAAAAGGTCATAATATTTGGTAATTAAGAAATCATTTGTAGCTTTGGCAGAACAGTTTAGTGGAGTAATGAAGTCAAAAGTCAGATTGTAAGCCATATGTATTAGTAATTCACGTTTTCATGTACAACCCTCTTCTCTATGGTGGGTATGTAGAAATGCTCATTTTATATATGATGTTTGTTAAATTCGAAATAAAATAAGTCAGATTTTAAAAGGTTAAGAAGTATAGGTGAGAAAACAAAGGCAATGAGTGTAAGTAGCTTTTTCCCTATTGTTTTCCCTACTACATTTTTCTCTTGGGAGGGCGTCCCAGCAGTTGGCTTGTGACTGGTCCATGACACACTTCAGCCATGACAAAAAGAGAGAGCCCTAGCTTCTTATTTTCCCACCACATACCACACACTGGTTGGGCAGAGGTACAGTCATTTATCTACCCAAATTACCCAGAAGTGCCTAGAGAGGTAGATGTGCCTAGAGAGGGGGCACACTGTGATGAATGAAAAACCTTAGGGGCAGAGTTTCTGGGTAATTAATAATCAACTTATTAATCAGGCTGGCTAATAATCAATAAATTGGTCAGTGGTTTCTCTCAGTAACCAAAAACAAAGACATGAAGAGACTGGAAGCTTTAATATGCTTTTAGAAAAAGGATATCCCTCAGAGGTGAAAATCAACCCTTACTGGTGAACAATTAATGAAAGGGATGGACATACTAATGAGGAGGTGGGCTAAAAGTCTTCAGCTCCTCCTGCTGAGAACATGGCTTGATCCTAAAACTCAGCCACCTCCAGCAATTTGAACAAGGAAATCCATCTCCATTCAGACCACTCTGGTTGGTTTTTCCTTCATGAGATGTCACCCTAAACTCCAATGGAGGGTACAAGGGAGATGAGGCTAGCCACAAACCACTTCACATTCTTCTCATAATGAATTTCTTAAAAATTCAAATCATATCTAACATACTTCTTCAGGTCATTTAGAAAACAGTGTGACAATAAATTGAGTGTCGGATTTGGCATATCACCCCTGACAGTCACCAGTTGTGTGATCCTGAGCAAGTCACTTAACTTTTCTAAACCTCAGGTTCCTCATCCATAATATAATAGTATAATAGCATACTATTAAATAATACATATATATAGTATATTATATGCAGTATATTATATAGTATAATAGTAGTATCAACCTAAGAGGATTGTAGTGAGGATCAAGTGAGCTAATGTGTATAAAGCTCTTCACAAAGTACTGTATTTTGTTCTTGTTCATTTCAGTTGTTTCCAACTCTTCATGACCCCATTTGGGGTTTTCTAGGCAAAAATACTGAAGTGGCTTGCCATTTCCTTCTCCAGCTCATTTTACAGATGAGAAAACTGAGGCAAACAGGGTGAAGTGACTTGCCCAAGGTCACACAGTTAGTAAATGTCTGAGGTGAGATTTGAACTCAGGAAGATGAATCTTCCTGACTTCAGGCCCAGAACTCTATGCACTACGGTGCCACCTCGCTGCCCCAAAGCTCTGTACAAGTGTCAGTTATTATTATTCAATCCAATTTACTTTATTCCAAGCCAAGAACATTTTTGCCAGATTAAAATAAAATCAACTGAACACTGAAATCTATTAAAAGATCATGTTTTCTCTTTTCTAGCAAACCTGGGTGACAAACTCACAAACCAAACTGGCTTCATCTACCTTGCTTGAAAGTGGGCATACCCACCCTAGGAAGCTCTCAAGCAACTTTTATCAAATAATGTATATAAAAGAAATATGATCCTGTTGGAAAGGCTCTATAAGAATGCAGTATCATTATCATTGTTACCATTATTCATTTTTCAATTAGCATAATGTGTCATCCTCAGCCAAAGTGGTAAAAGACAAGATTCCAGAGAACTATGAAATTGCATTTTTACACACTGTGTTTTAAACACTGCCAACACAATCTTTTACCACCATACCATTAGGTGGCTAAGCATTTAAAGGAAGACAGAATTACAAAGAATGAAGCAATAGTGGTCTCTTGTGGGAGAAAACTGTATTTGCCACTGAAAGGCAAAAAAAAAAAAAAGACAGTCTGAACTATCTAAATCACAAGAACATGGAACCATAGGATAATCATTGATTTAGACCTGGAAAGCACCTTGGAAGCCATCATGTCCAAGACTTGCATTTTCCAAAAAAGAAATTTAGGCCCAGGAAGATTCAGTGATTTGCCCAAAATTTTATAGGGAATAAGGTTCCAAGCAAAGAACCCATTCTGACTCCAAAGCTAGTAAGGGGTCTCTTACTTTTATACAATGCTTTCTCTTCCCTTCTTCCCTTTTCCTTTCCTTTCCCCTTTCCCTTTCCTTTCCTCTTCCCCTTTCCTTCCTTTTCTTTTCTTTTTTTTCATCTAGGCTGGAAATCTAATGACCACTCACTGGCCCAGTCCCACTACTCATCAACACGGGCATTTTGACTTGCTATTTTCTTTTATTTTTTTTAATTTATTTTATTAATTTATTTTGATTTATCAATAATCACTTCCATATGCTTTTGAGTTAAAAATTTTTCTCCCCATTTCCCCCCACCACCCTCTCCAAGACATCACACAATCTGATATAGGCTATAAATTTACATTCCTATTAAACATATTTTCACATTAGTGAAATTATAAGTAAAAATTAAAACCAATAGGAGGAACCATCAGAAAGAGGAAACAAAACTCAACAGAAGAGGAAAAAAAAGATAGCAATTCAACTTTCACAGTTATGATTACTATCTGTGTCTTTTTCTCCATCCTTTTCCCCTGTTTATGCTTTTCTTTCTCCTTTCTCCTTCCCCCTCACTAGTGTTTTGCTTTTGACCACTGCCTCCTTCAGTCCCTCCTCCCTTTCCCTTTTCTTCCCCTTTAGCCTTACTGCTTCTTCCCTCCCTTCTATCCCCCCTCCCGTTTCTTTCCCCTTTTCCCTCCTACTGCCATAGGGCAAGTTAGATTTCTATACCTAACTGATTATGTTATTCCCTTCTTGAGCCAAATCTGATGAGAGTAAGGTTCAAACAATGCTCACCCCCTCCCTTCTTTCCCTCTGCTGTAATAGGATTTTCTGTCTTTTCCTGTAATGTAATTTACCCTTGTCTGCCTCCTCCTTTCTCAGTACATTTTCTAAGATCAGACTAATCCACTTACTTGGATCCATTTAACCCACTTGATTAGATTTTTTTTATCATTACATCAAAGTCAACTAATATCCACCCTCTTTATGTATACTCCTTTAACATGGTGTAATAACAATACAGTTCTCAAGAGTTGCAAGTGTCATCTTCCCTTGTAGGGATGTAAACAGTCCACCCTTATTAACAACATTTTGTATCTTTCTGTCCCATTTACCTTTTTATGTCTTTCTTGAATCTTGTACTTGAAGATCAAATTTTTTGTTGAGCTCTGGTCTTTTTATCAGGAAGGTTTGGAAGTCCCTATTTTGTTGAATATCCATCTCCTCCCTTGAAAAATCATGCTCATTTTTGCAGGGTAGTTGATCCTTGGCTGCAATCCAAGCTCCTTTGCCTTATGGAATATCATGTTCCACACCCTTCGGTCTTTTAATGTAGAAGCTGCAAGGTCCTGTGTAATCCTAACTGTGGTTCCATGATATTTAAATTGTTTCTTTCTGGCTGCTTGCAGCACCTTCTCTTTCATCTGGTAATTTTGGAATTTTGCTATTATATTCCTTGGCGTTGTCAATTTGGGATCTCTTTCAGGTGGTGAGCAGTGTATTCTTTCTATGGTTATTTTACCTTCTGGTTCTAGGACTTCAGGCAGTTTTCCTTTATGATTTCCTGAAAGATACTGTCCAGGCTCTTTTTTTCATGATTTTCAGGTAGTCCAATGATTTTTAAATTGTCTCTCCTGGATCAATTTTCCAGGTCAGTTGTTTTACTGATGAGGTATTTTATGTTTTCATCTATTTTTTCATTTTTTTGTTTCTGTTTGACTGATTCTTGCTCTCTCATAGAGTCATTAGTTTCCATTTGTCCAATTCTAGTTTTTAACAGATTGTTTTCTTCTGTTAGTTTTTGTACTTCCTTCTTCAATTGGCCAATTGTATTTTTAAGGGATTTGTTTTCTTCAGTGTACTTTTTTTCCAGTTTGCCAATTGTGTTTTTTAGGGACTTGTTTTCTTCAGTGTACTTTTTTTCCAATTGGCCAATTGTATTTTTTAAGGACTCTTCTACCTCTCTCATTAGACTTTTAAAATCCTTCTTGAGCTCTTCTAAGAAGGCTTTTTGGGCTTCAGACCAGTTCATATTCCCTTTTGATGTTGCAGATGTGGGTTTGTTGACAATGTTGTCCTCTTCAGAATTTCTGTCTTGATCTTCACTCTTCTCATAATATGAATCTATGGTACGTTTCTTTTTACTCATGGTTTCTTTATTCCCTGGCCTTTAAAGAGATTGAGCTCTCCTGCTGGGGAACAGAGGGCACTGACCCAAGCTTCTTGTGTTGGGAGCCTAGGTCTTGGTCACTGGCTTTGTGTGCTGGGGCCTCTTATGTTGGCAATTGGAGGCTGTAGGTTTTGGCAGCTTACCTCGTGTTGGGCTGGAATCAGCAAGGCTGGAACTTTCAGGCAATTCTAGGTTGCCTGCTTTTCCTTTCCTTTAGCTTTCTTCAGCTCCTTTTAGATGGGTGCTGCAGGGTGTTTATCTGCCTGGGGCCCCTTGCAATGCTGCCTCCCTCATTTCTGCTAATGCACTGGGAGATTCCTTTGTGGTAGAGTGCTGAGGCACCTGGTGGTTTTCTGAGCTGGTTTCCACCGGTTCCCCTCACTGAGGCACTCAGAGGTCCAGGTGTTGGTGTTTGCCTGCTGTACCACCTGGGCTTCAGGATCTTCTCCTGGTTGACAGTTAGAGGCTGTAGGGTTCTTACAGCTTACCTGGTGTTGGGTTGGAATCAGCAAGGCTGGGACTTTAGGAAGACTCTAGGTTGCTTTCTTCAGCTTCTTTCAGATGAATGCTGCAGGGCGCTTATCCTGGGGCCCTTTGTAGTGCTGCTTCCCTTATTTTTGCTGAGGCACTGGGAGACCTGTTTGCTGGGCTGCTGCACTGCTGTTCCCCGTCTTTCTTCTAGTTCAGCTGTTCCACGGTTTTTTTTTTTCTGGGGTGATATTTTCTGGGTTTTCAGAGGTTGATAGGGGAGGGTGAGAGTGACTACCCTTTTACTCTGCCATCTTGGCTCCCAGAAGCAGAAGTCTTGACCTCCTATTTTCCAACCTAGGCCATTCACCCCTTTTTAAGCCAGGACTCAGCAGATCAATGCCAGATTTAATATGCATACTGCCTGAGCTTAAGTGATCTACCAGACTCAGGGATTACAGAGGTGGTCCCTTTTTCCACATTTCTACCCACATGATAAAAGTGACCAATTTGATGATAAGGACTTTTGCTGACTGGCATATTTATCACTCCAGCAAAAATTAAGGACCATTCAAAACCATTAGTATTGGTGAATCTGTCTTCAGGTAAGCAGGATACATGAACCCGTAGCCAAGCATTATTTCATTCCAATTTGATTCAAAGCCATTTAACAAGTGTAAGATGTGTGTGTATATAAATCATGGCTCAAAGGAGGCATGGATAGCACCCTGGTAAACCGTCTCAGCAGACCAGCTAAACCAGGTTGAGAATAACTGAGAGGCCTAAAACCTCTCTGAGTTAGTTAGGGGGGGAAGTCTACCCCAAGCATGTAAAGACTTCCCCTGGCAGAATGGGCAAATGAGAACAATCTGTTGCAACAGCCATGAATGCAGCTGAAGCAGGTTCTGTGGAGCACTTAGAGCTTGGTCAGACATTGAAGACAGAAAGGCCATCCACTGAATCATGGCCATCACTTTGATGTCATCTTGACTTTTGTCTTGCCACTGGACACTGGTGATTCTAGAAGAAAAAGTGAGGCTGATAACTTTGCACAACTCTGCCTCACTTAAATCCTATACACGTGCAAGTCAAGACATCACTCCGTTTCCCTGATCTTCAAAAACAAAGGACCAACAACAATGGTTCCAGCAAGAAATAAGCACTGAAGACATGGGAACAGATGGCGTAATGTCTGGTACACAATAAGAGTTTAATAAATGGTTGTTAACTAACTGACTGACAGATTATATGGCCAAGGGAGAAAACACAGAAAAAAGAAAAGGGGGAAAAAAGCCCAAGGATGGAGCCTTGGGGGAACACCCTCTCCCCTTAGAAGACAGGAAGAAAATGATGAATCATTGGAGACTGAAAAGATGGAGAACCAGGAGAGAGCAGTGTCATGGGAGTGGCAGGAGAACCCTTCAAGAAATGTAGGTTAGTAACAGTGTAACAAGCTGAAAAGTCATCAAAGAAGGTGAGGACTTGAACTTAGCAATTAGGAGGATAAAACAATGAATTAATGAGTATTCGCTAATTATAACTAGGGAAATAAAGATACATTAATAGAAACAAATCCCAGCAAAAATATATAGAAAAAAAAGTTTAAGGAAGGGGTACCATGGAGACAGATGGTTTTTTAAGTTAATATACACAAATTTATACATGAAAATATATAAATAACAAGTTTAGAGGATACATGTAGAATCTTCTACAATCTTTTTTGTTTCATTTTATTGTTTTTTATTTAATGGGCTGATTCAAGACCACGAATTTTTTAAAGAGTGTAATCAATATTACAGTGTGGGAGTTGGGAGAGGGAACAGACAGGCAGTCCAAGGGCTCTACTGGGGCCCTCCAAATATAAAACACTCTGAAGAAAAGTTCCCAGCATGTTGGTTTGACCCTCTGTGGAAGAGCTATGGAAGAATACAGACAAAAAGGCAGGAATCAACTGACAACTAGATCACCAAAGCAGATCACAGATCCATGGAAGTCCTAAAATAAAGGGCTTAAATTTTTCCCCCTTATCCTCTTTTTCCTTTGATTATAGTTGTAAATACTCATACTTCGCAATGAAAGTTAAAATTAAATTCTTAAATAAACAATATATTATTGAAGACCTTGTAGCGAGAAGTTCCTGAAGAGGGGTAAGAATGGAAACCAAGAAGGAGAATGCTGGTGAGGGAAGTCAAGGCATAGAGTACAGACTGTTTTCTCTAGTTCTGCAGTAAAAAGGAAGTGATAGATTGGGTGACCACAGGAAGGGATGATACAAACAGGCAACATGATGAAGTGGAAAGAAAACTGAAAGCTAGATGTGGCACCAGAGGATCTGGGTTTGAATGGTAATTCCCCCACTTATTATCTGGGTGGCCTCTGAGAAGTCATTTATCTTCTCTGTGCCTTTGAAGTTTCCACATTCATGAAATGATGGAATTGGACTCGATGGCCACTGAGATCCCTTCTGGTTCTCAGCCATTATGACCCTAGGAATTTGGAATCTGAGGGTCCAGACTTGGTTCTGGCTCTGCCAATGACAATCTGGGGGACCTTGGTCACTTGACTTCTGTAAAATGAGGAGGTGGGACCAAATGACTTCTACTATTCCTTGCAGCTCTAAGCCTTCACTCTAGAGTCAGGAGTTTTTATTTATTTTTCATATTTTTTTAGGACAGAGAAGACACGAACATATTATAGGCAGAGGGAAAGGAATTAGTAAGAAGGAAGAAATTGGAGATAAGGTGATGGGGTAGGGTTGGGGAGTAGAAGCAATGACAGATGAAGCAAGGGCTCAGATGGGAAAGTCTGGAATCAGGAGCAGCATGCAGAGTTAGCCTTAGCCAGGAAGAGAGCTACCTCCTAAGAGTGAAAGAGAAAAGGATAGTCAGGTCAGAAGATTACCTTTTCTAGCCTATTGTGAAGACAATAGGCCCTAGTTCAAGGCCTTGCCCATAGGAGACACTTAGTAAATGTCTGTTGACTCCAGCCAAAGTATGGAACAGAGGAAAAGAGAGAGATAGATGGCGGATGTCTTCAGTGTCCTCAGTAAAGTGAGAGATGGATCATTTGCTAAAAAAGGAGGCTGCTACTGTCCCAGGAGTGGTCATTACTACTGACCTGTCCAGCTTCTCAAGGATTATGATAGGGCAAGAAAGAAGAGTGAAGCGACTGCCTCCACACATATGGCCCAGGAAGAGATCTTCTCCACATGACTTTGCCAACCACCAATTCTCCTGCCCCTCATCCATTTCTCTAATCATTTGGAACTTCATTAGTCTCATGGTTAGCAAATTTCCCAAAGCACTCTCTCTCTCCCCTCCCTCTCTTTCTCTCTCTCTCCCCTCCACCCCCACAAACTCATAGAGTCCATAGATTAGGAAACTGAGGCCCAGAGAGATAACAAAACTAGTAAATATCTGGGGGAGGATTTGAAACTCAGCAAGCCCAGCACCCTAAGCACTATATCACACTGCCCCTCCTTACAGATTGAACAGATGGAAAGGAAACAGAAATTGAGAGAGATTTAAGGTCTCTGCCATAATCCCAGTAAGAATCTTGGGCCAAGCCAAGGCCACAGTACTACTAGCAGTGATAGTGGCACTTTCTAGGCAGGAATGGCTCCCATTTTCCTAGACCCTTGGAGGGCTGATCTTATTTAGGATAACAGAAAAACAAAATCCTGGTTTAAAGGGATGGAGGTCGGGGGGAGGGCACAACAACCTACTACTGTAGGCTCAGGAATGCAATTGCGCAGAGCAGTCACCTACATTCACCATATCAGGGAGGCAATCTGGTACAATAAGGCTCTGGAATCAGCAGGCCTGAGTTCAGATTCCAGCTTTGCCGCTCACTACCCATCACCCTGGAGAAGTCCCATTTACTCCCTCCCAGCCTTAGTTTCCTCCCTTGTAAAATGAAGTGGTTAAATTTGATGCCTTGTAATAATGACTTTCAGTTCCAAGTTTGCAGTCATTGCTTAAGTATTCACTTGGCTTCGTTTCTATAAATACAAGCTAATGATGTCCAGCCAAGGGGAGTAGGTGGATTGTTAAGGACCCTTCCAATTCTAAGATCCTGAGGACATCCAGTCCAAACCACAGAGGAACAGGAAACCACCCTTTAAAATGTCTGTCAAGTGTTCATCCAGTTTCTGCTTAAAGACCTCCAATGATGGGGAAATTTACCACTTCCTGAGCCAGCCAGCCTCTTCTACTTTTGGAAAGCTCTCACTAACGGCAAACTTCTCCTGTCTGAGTCCTTTTTCAGCTAGAAGGATTCCTGGTTTCATCTTCGTGCACTTAAATGCTGTCCCAGGATTTGGATTTCCTTAAGAGTCAGACAGAGTTTACTTAAATGAATCAAAGAGGGTGGGGGTGGGTGGGTGGGAATGGAGGGAAACATGACATTTTCATCTATAATGAAGAGAGCAAAACTAAATTCTTGGCCAGGACAGGCTTCTGGGGACTCTTTAAACAGCCAACTCAGGGATGTGATTATTATCTCTATTTATGATAGATTTTTCTCACTATCATTTAGCTAAAAGTCATTTCTAGTATCTCAGGGGTTCTCCGCTACTCATTTTTCCTCTCATAGAGCCTCATTAGGATCAGTTAATTTATCAGTTTGACTCAGTTCATAAATCTCTGCCACTCCCTTTGAAGAACAAACTTTCTTAATGACTCTCTAGGAAACCTGAAGTTATATCATGTAACCAGATTCATGAGAACAAAATTCTCATATAAATGAATGCATAAAGAGCATTTAAGTAAACAATTTATTGTTCATTAACTCATCAGGAAAATTATTCAGGGTATCCCAGAAGTCTTAGGGCTGTTTTAAAATATTGAGGTTTTAATAGCTATTATTCTGTGATCCTATCCTATTTAAAGGTTCAAATGGCCCTAAGACTCTTCAGATATCCTGTATTTGAAAGTCCCATGTCATGATATAGCTTCATGACATTCTTCAAAGAATACATCTTTGAGTCCCAAGCACTTTAGAGAGTGATTTTGGTTTCATGTTCCTAAGGACACAGGTTCAGCCAGACCCAGAGCTATAACAAGGATGGGGCAGCCCAGCAGAGAGACCATCTGGTCTGATGAGAAGAGTATAGGCTCTGGAATCAGGAAGCCAGACTTCAAATCCCAGCTTTGTCAGATCTTTTCTAGATGCCAACATGGGTAGGATTTGGGAAGGAAGGTAGGACCCAGGAAAGGGTGAAGGATCAGGGTCATAGGTCAGCAGAGAGCAAGGGACAAAAGAGACCACACAATGCCATCACCACCCTACCTTCCTCCGTATGCCCAGATGGTTTTTGTCCCCAGTGAAGAAGTCTTTAGTAACACCTCCGGGTGGAGCTATTGGCTAAACTGCCCTCTTTAGAGCCCACAAGAAAACAACCCCACCCTGGGAGTTTCTTGACGGGAACTGCCTAAAGGCAAGATCATTTCCAATTTTGGGGAGTATATTTTGCACCCACAAAATGGGAAGCAGGTCCTTAAATAGTGCAAGGAGCTGGAGTTAGGTTGTGATGGGAGGATGAGCACTGATGTAGCCATGTTGATTCATTCAATGGGAGGCATACCAGATTTGCAGTCAGAGAACCTGAGTCTGAACTCTGCCTCTGCTAGCTAAGTTATTGCATTCCTCCAGGCCTATTTCTTTATTCATAAGGTTGGTCTGCATAATCTTTAAGGTGCTTCCCATCTCTATGACACCATGATCATAGTATTCATGGCATTGACTTACCTGAGATGCAGTGAGGGACTGGACGAAGGGTTCAATGTCCCACCACATTGACAGATAATGGTAATCGAGGCCCTCAGGAGCATTGACTTACCCAGGGTCACACAGGTTGCAAGTGGCCACAGAGGGATGTGAATACAGATTCTCTGACTCTTAATCAGGCACAGGGTATTCCCTGGGTATTCCCCACTGCAAAACTTAAGCTAGGGCCCTTGATGCCAAGAAAAATTACCCAGTGATTCACAGTGAACAGAAACCAGCGGACTCCTAGTCTGGGCGGGACTCTGTAAGCCAAAGTGTTTCATCAGGCAGGCTGGTCTATTTCATCTTTTCCTGTATTATCGGCTTCAGTTTTCCTGGAAGGGGAAGGATCTGTCATTCCCAGAGGTGGAAGCACCAGGATTGCATCTTCTTTGCAGGAAACTAGGTCGGAGGAATTGCCGACAGCTGAAGGGAACTGCACTCATCGGGAGCAGGGGCCAGCTCAGAGAAACGTTCCTTTCCCCCCCAATGAAGGGCCCCGTTTCCAGGAGTCGGTAACAGGACTGAAGAGCCGGCCTCAGAGGCCCCAGAGATCTGCTCAAGCCTCCTGACAGAGCAGCACCTGTCACAGAGAACGCTCCGGCCCTGGGATCTGCTTCAGATACTTATCAGCTGTCAGACTCTAGGTCGCTTGTTTCACCTTTCTGGCTCGTACTCGCCTCACCTGTAAAAGGAAGAAGGCGGACCCAGGGTTGCTAAGGCCCCTCCCAGCTCTGTGAACCCTTACTTTACCAACAAAGAAGATGGAGCACAAAGGTGTGAAGCAATTTGTTTACCCAGGACCAACAGCGACAGAAACAGGCTTTCTGATTCAGGAGAATGTGGATGTAGGATTCTTGGAGTCAGCAACTCTCACTTCTGCCAGTGCCCGGCACATAATAAGCACTTCATAAGTGTACAGTGATTCTGACCCTGCTTTTAACCCTAATTCCATCCTTGCTTCAATATCTCACACACACACACATGCATACAGAAAAAAAAAGGTGACAACTAAAAAAAAATCTTTTAATGAAAACTGTAAAAATTCTAATAAATTTCAAAGAGCGAGATATTCTTCAGGATATTTATAAAAGAACATTTGGTCCTTTTACAAAACAAAAAAGCTCCCCTTTAATTTAAACCCATTTCTTATTTACATAGATTAAACATTTCATTTATAGTTGCAAATTATATTGCACATTACAGAGTGAGAAGCACACAACAGACCTGTATATTCCAACAAGTCGCCCCAGCCGTTTTCAATTCTGTTTTGCAAAAACAGATTTGCTTTTCTAGTGCATAATAAATAAAAATGTGCCCTATGTGTTGCTATTTAAAAAACAAAAAACACCTTCCAAAATCCTTCCTCCCCACATCTCTCACCTCTAAGAATCAAGAGTTGAGGCATGAGGCTGAATTGGGAAGCGCCATGGCTACCTGACATTTGACCAAATTCACATTTGTTTCAAGTGTGGTCACTATTCAAGGCCTGCTCCATGGCCCCACTGGTGACCAGTGAATACCCAATTTGAGATCATCTCAGTTGGCTTTCTTGTCACTTAAGAAATGGGTCACAGGACTGACTGAGACTTTCACTTCCAGGAGGGCCCCTCAACTGCAAATCAGAGGCACAATGGTGGGAGTCAGAAGACTGGGGACAGAGGAGAGATGTTTATGGCAACCATGACAGCAGAACTCCTTGGACCTAGCAGCAGACTTTCCAAACTTCAAATTAAAAAAAAAAAAGACACCCTGGAATGCTTAAGTGGAAAAGATGCAAGACATCAGGCAGGGTATGTGCATTCACAGCACAACATGAAGGAAGACTTTACAATTAACCAGTAACTGGAGCTGGGATGACAGGCAAGGCTACCCTACACCCCCTCCCACACCCAATCATAATGGGAAAAAAAAATTACTTATTGGTAATGTTAAACTATTTGTATTAAAGCATCCAAATTAAATAATGACTAAAACTTTCCTTCACATGTAACTGTATATATATTTCTTTAATCACTAGTTGTTTTTTGTGTTTGTGTGTGGTTTATTTTAGAGAAGTCAGCTAAAGGTTTCAAAACACCTACATCCTAATGCACTGTCAAAACTAAGAGATTAAGGGAGGCCACTATTTTAAGCAGTTTGGAGGCAGATGACAGCAGGAGGCCCCCAGGCAATATCTGATAGCAAAGTGTGATGGCACTGAGGGAAAGTCTGAAAGTGCAGTGGGCCCTAACGTAAGGTCAGTATACTTGCAAAGCTGGAAGACACCTTTAAAAAACAAAACTAAAAAAATTTTCCACCAAAAATTTGGAGTTTTGACTTTGGTCATGTTTTTGATGTACAAGAACTGTACACTATGGACTTTGGGCAGAGACATTTACAAAACACTTAGCATGACCAAGCGAGAAGATACATGACCAGCGTGGAGACCAAGACCGTCTGATGTGTTAGCCATCACCCATGCATGCTTAGTGATTGCCCCCTGCTCCAGAGGTGACCCGTACAATCAGCATCCCCATCAGCAGCTAACATCCAATGACATCAGCCCTCTCTGTAGCCAAACCAGCAAGAAAATGTCCTCTCCCTGGCAATCACCTTCCTTCTGCCTTCTGAGAGCTACCATCCACTGAAGACACAGTGAAGTAACAAGGTTAATGACCATCACAAAGCTTGGGGCAGCATCATTTCTATTGGCTTGTACTGGCACCGACCAAAATAGAAAATGAAGTTTACCCACACTCAAACCTCACTAATACTGCCTGTTTTTTTAAAACGCCATTAGAGATTTGATTCTGCCCTTCCTAATGACCAACCAATGACCCTAGGCACCACAACTGAGGCCTTCCAGGATCAATGTCTGGACCTAAACCCCTCTCTAGGAAGGACATTTGGGCTTGGGTAGGGCTGGGACATGGGGTTTTCATGAAGCCACTCACCAATCCTCACTAACACTTATGCACAAAGGTGCAGTCCTGGGAGCTGTTTCAGAATTGGTACATTATGTCCCTGAGTTGTGTAAACAGCTCAGCAGAGGAATGGATCATGATGCCAGGCACAGATTCCAACACCAGGAGAAGAAAAGGTGTTAGACACGCAAGAGTGGTGGGAAAGGAAGACATGCAGAACAGGGGACTGGAAGAGGATGTTACGTGGCTATCCCCCCACTTTGTCATGGAAACCTGGGATGCAGCAGGGACAAACCCAGAGAGTTGGCTACTCCAGTTCCAGCCCAGATAACACACACTGCCTGCTCCTCCTCCATGCCATGAAGGTTTTATCTTAAAGTTGGCTGGAGAAGGCAATGTGCAGGAGTAAAGGTGGAAAAGGAGGGAAGAGTTAATTATAAAAAGTCATGAAAGACTTTGGTTTTGGTTTTTTTTAAGCACAATATAATGAATGAATACTCTATCTACAAAGCAAATTAACTGCAGATAGTGATTCAGAACAGTATAAGGCTTTTGAAAATTAAACAGTGAAAAAGATCAATATTTTATGTTTTTGCTTTTTAAAAAAGTATATCCTATGTAATGGCAAAGAGTTTTAAAATGAGCTGACAGGTTTCTGAACCACATTATGAAAAATATCCAAGAGCTGAATCTTACATCTAATTTAAGAAAACTTAAAACACCTAAAACTACTAAAACTTACCCCCCCAAAAAAAAAGGAATGAAAAATTCCCCAGTTGGTTGATAAATGTGAGGGTTTAAGTAGCAATCTGCTTCCCTTTAGAAAAAGGGTAAAGAAAATCTGAAGTGGGCAGCAGTGACAAGGTAGGATATACAAGCAAGGCCGGAGCTCACTGTGTCTGACAGCCCAGATCACGACCTTTGATGGTAACAGTCCTCAGATCAGCTATTAGAGTTCAGTTCTAGTTTGAGTTCACTAATGACATGTTTGCATCAATGCGTGAAGGAAACACACTACCAACCAGAGTTTTCTGTTTCTTTCTAACAAGAGGAGGTTTTTCACTCCAAAAGTTAGTCTAGTTCCCTGGTTACTTACTTCCCTGAAATGAAATATTGAAAGGTCCCTACTGTCCATTTTCCCACCACCACAAGTCATTCCTAAGGAATAACAATCTATCCATTCTTTCACTATTTTATTCCAGCCCTACCTAGCTCTATGCTAACACCATGAGATCCTAACACAAACTGAGCCTGCTAAAAAGTAGAAGCAGCTTAGATTTTCAGTGACCCATAACCGAGTCATCGTAAGGCACTAACTGAAACTTGGGCAGGAAAAATGCCCAAACCATATAAGAGTATCATCCTGGTGATTTTCTTTCCCCATCTCCATTCAATGAGCACTAGAGATGAAACTGAACAAAAAAAGATTTTTTTTTTTTAACCTAAACATGGTCAGGATCAAGAAGCATGGCCAGCAAGCATGACAACAATTCAAGCACTTAAAATCACGAAAAGCCTGGGAGGAGCACTGAGCAGTTCTGCTCCACCCCAAAGGTGTGGGACTACTGGAGTTCTTCTGGAGAGTCCATGTTACTTTAGATTTTAAAACAAGGTCATTTCTTAGTTCCATGATATGATCCTTCAGAAGCCATTGGTTAGAATTCAGACATGGCAGTAATGATTAGTTAGGGTTACTTGGCACATTGGTGGCAAAAGATTAATTTTCTTTTCTTTAAAAATAAATGTAATCCAAAATCAGGACAGATGATGGCTTACTGGAGAGCTAGGAGACAGCCTAACCATCCCACAAGAGAAAACATTGCTGTTTGAAAAAAAAGAAGTGAACCCAGTAAACCCTTCTGTAGAGGGATCTTAACCACAATCCCACTGCAAAAAGGTAGCGCCAGCCTCTATGACAAGAGGTAGCCACTCCTTAATACTGGCCTTCACAAGCAGTCTATTGTAAAATCAGAGTTGTCACTTCAGCTTTGCTCAGTGACTACTGTGTTCAGTAAAGGGACAATCTATCAGCTACTCTTGATTTCAAATCTTGATAAAGAAATACAGGGGACCAATTTTCATTGTGTTTTGAACTGGAGAGAATAATTAAAATATGCAAGAACAGAGAGCAAGTACGTTGCTGGCCAAACCTCCATCATCATATTATTCATGGCCAGACTTTTGTACTCCTTCCACTTCAGTTAGACCTCTGTATCTGTTTGTTTAAACATCACCATGCAAGGTGATCCCTCAAATCAGGCCGACCATCTGATCAATCTGTCTCATGTAGATACTCTTGAGGGGCAGAGAATACCTTCTCTCATCAGGAATACGATTGCACTAGGAAAAAAAAGAAAATTTGGGGGAAAATTAATTCTGAATTCCAATCCCTGGTCCACCAGTCCCCCAGGTAACACAGTTGTCTAAGTATTCTTACCCTTCGGTACAAAGAAGCTACGGAAGAGATAGCTAATGTACTGGGCAGTGTAAGATGACATCACAAAATATGAGCTGGAAGGGACTTTTGAGAATATGTAAACCCAATCCCTTCATTTCAAAAATAAGGACACTGAGGCTCAGAAAGGTCAGCTTATCTAGATCATATAGCTAGTTGTTGACACAGCTGGGAAGAGAATCTGGATCTTTGACTCCACAATAAATTAGTCATCCTAGAATTTGAGATGGCAACTTGTCTAAAAAAACTTCCTACTTCCACCCCCCACCCCCCACTCCCCCATACTGGAATCATGTTTCAATCTCTTCCTTTTACCACCCTGACATTCACAAGGCTATCGAAATGCTGGAAACTGTATGTTGAAAGCACTTTAAGCAGCTATTCTGGAGAAAAGGAGAGGACAAAACAGAGGGTACATCAACAAGTGGGACTGTCTCCTCCAAAGTTTTCAATATGTAATGTGATACAGATACACAGTCCCAAACATCCAGTATTGGCATTATTCTGAAAAATAGGCTTTTTTTCTGTTAGGAGATGTGGAAGAGATGGGACTGAGACATTCAGAACAGAGCAGAATTAAAAGGTTCTGTGAAACTCTGGTTTAGGGTGGATTTTAGAGGCTGTGTCACCAAAATAACTAATTCTACTTCAGTCAAATATTAATGGCAACCATATTAAATCTTAAAAGTCTTCATTTTCTGCCTCACTCCTATCAGAACATCACATTACATTTAGTTAAACATAGTTTTAAAACTGGCTTATCATATCAAATAGCCAAATCTAAAAACAGCCACCTCCAATTTAAAATTCCAATTAATAGGAATCGCTTCCCTGTCCCTCTTTCCTCCAATCTCCTTAATAACGGGTCATTACCAGTATTTTTTCCACCTTCTAAACTCATTTTTTTAAAAAATGCTTACATTTAGGCTTGAATTGATCACTTTTAAGTCCAAAGGTTTGGGTCGAGGCACATGTTTTTCTTCCTGGTGCTCCTCTCCCTCTTCTGAAAGGGATTTTTTCCAAGGAGAGTTCCGAAGATGTTTGTCCACAGACACGATATGCCCTTCAGTAGTAAACATGTATCTGTTTCCAGATTGGTGCACTGGATTCTCTTCATCAAACAACTGGGAAGGGAAAAAAACATGATGCAATCCTCAGGCAGAAAGTCACAACCCCAGAACTGACTTAGGTGCAGAGTTCCTCCCCTCAACAATCACTATAAAGAAAAGGGGCTTTTAGGAAAGGATAGTAGCAATAAAAATGTACCACTGAATGTGACAGCTGTTAAGCTGTAGTTTTATAATAGAAAGGGAAAACAATCTGGAGTTGGTCACACCAAAGGAGGAGAGGGTAACATGACATGCTGGATGATCATGAGGACTTCACTGAAGGTGATCAGTTTGACCAAGAGTGAGAGTCAGAACTCACAGAATCAGAAAATCTTAGCAATGGAAGTGATTTCAAGTTTAATTCAGCTCAACAAACACTTATAGGTCCCTGTGAACCAAGAGCTGTACTAGGTCCTAGGTGATGTCATGATTCGGTTAATGGAGAGCTCCCCTACACACACACACACACACACACACACACACACACACACACACACACACACACACCTACAACAAAGGCTGGCTAATACTAACTACATCACAGAGGTAGCAAGCAAAGTGCCATATGAAGTCTGAGGAAGGAAAAGATCAATGCTGCCTAATTTGGAAAGGAAATGGGAAAAGATGAATAAAAGGGAAGACTCCTTAAAGGAGACAGTTGAATTAATTTGTGCACATAGGATGTGCAGCAAGAGCCTACAGGATACCATAAGCAAAGACATAGAGGTGAAACAATACCAGGAGCTTATATCAAGTTGTTCAGTCCAGTTAAGAGTGTAGAATAAAGAGGAGAGCAGGAAAAAAAGAAAGCAGGAAAAGTGAAGTGGTCGTTGGCAATTAGGAGCCAACGAAGGGCTTTGCACAAAGGAGTAGCATGATCATATTTATGCAGAGGGAAGGTAAATTTGACAACCAACTGACAAAGGGTTTTACCAAGAGAAGCAATAGAGCTAGGACAGATGATTAGGTGGTTGCTGCAATAGTGTAAGCAGGTGGTAATGATAGCCTACATTCTGGCAGCAGCAATGCGAACATAGAGGAAGAGAGGCATGCAAGCTATTTCAGAGACAGAATCCACATGACCTAGTAACCAATTACAGAAAAGAGGTAAGGGAAAGGAAAAAGTAAAAGATAACACCAAGGTTTTCAACACGGGAAACTGGGCAGTATAGTGACAGAAATGATCACATGGTAAGGATTAATAGGCTTATGGGGAAAGATAAGCATGATTGTGGACATGTCCAAAGGACAACCAGATTGAGATGTATGTCACTGATGGTAGGGGTCCAGAGCTCAGGTGATGATCTAATTTGGAAATTAGATGTTAAGGTTAAGAAGCCATGGGAGTGCCAAAATTGCCAAGGGAGAGGAGGGGAGAAAAAGAGGGTACAGGTACATAATTTAGCACTGGAAGCAATCTTGGAGGTCATATGGATCAAGCCCCTCAATTCAGATGACAGGAAATTGAGGACCAAAGAGGAAAGTGGCCTGGCCAAGGTCACAGAGAACCCAAATGAAGTGCTCTTAACCATTACCCCAAACTATGTCTTCAGGACTTACTGGAGAATGCACACACCAAAAGGGAGCAGGACAGGCAGCAAAGGAGAATCAAGAGGAAGGAGCATCGAAGAAGAGAGAGCGGCCAGTGTCAAAGGCTGCCAAGAGGTCAATAAGGATAAAGACTCAGGGAAAGTCATTAGGATTGGGCAACTGGCAACCTTTGCAGGACAGACGGGCACATAAAGCAGATTTTAAAGTGTGGAGGAACACAAAGCATCAGAAAGAGAGATCCTTTTCCCAGAAGCTTAGCAGTAAGAGGAAGACAGACAAGTTAGATTGTGACAGAAGGGCCAAAGGAAGACTTTTTAGGATTAGAGAAACCATAGTATATTGCAGGTTATGAGAAGAGCCCAATAAAGGAAATGTTTTTAAAAGTATTAAGTGAGAGGAAGGGGAAGATTGCTGGAAAGATTCCAGAAGAGGAAAAAGGCATGTGTTCAAGGCATAGAGAAAAGGAAAGCCTCCAACATGACGATTCTGTCATTATAGCGCATTAACTCACCGAACTGATTAAGAAACTAGAGACTCAGAAAAGAGAAGCCATTTGGTTAAGATGATCAGGTTAATTTGTGGCAGAGCCAGAACTAGAACCTAGTTTTCCAAAACCTTGGCCCCGTGAGTTTAATTCACAAGTATGTATGTGTGTGTACACGTGTGTACGTGGGTGTGCGTGTACGTACGTACGTGGGGGTGGTGTATGTGTGTGGGGGTGGATATGTGTGTGTACGTGGGGGGGTGGAGGGGAGGTGTTTCTTTTTTTAAGCTGTCATGGCTATATGGGTAGCTAAGGGCCAGCACTCACAGTTGGCCTCAGATCTCCTGAACCCAGGGTTCTTTTCAGGGCATCTCACTTGCTCACATGTAAAGACACAACACAGGAAGAGCCACTGCTATCTAATTCCCCTGAACCCTGGTCTCAGTTCCTGTTTCTCAAGCAAGGGACTGTAACACTGTTATATTGTGAAGACATTCTTGGGTGTGTGTGTGTGTGTGTGTGTGTGTGTGTGTGTGTGTGTGTGTGTGTGATCCTGGATTTCCTCACTCTTCTTTAATGATTTTTTTTTAAATAAGGATGGGAGTGGAGATGGTGGCAACCATGGTGGAAAGAAGAGAGAAGGGGTGTGTGTGTGTGTGTGTGTGTGTGTGTGTGTGTGTGTGTGTGTGTGTGTGTGTGTGTGTGTTCAAATCCTACCTCTGACTTAACCACTCACTAGCTGTGTGATCTTCAGCAAATCTCAGTTTCCTTTCTGTAAAATGGGGATAAAAACAATACCTTTTTCCCAGGGTTGTTGTGAGGATAAAATGAGGTAATATTTATAAAGCACTGTGCTTTAAAGTTTAAAGCATTACATAAATGCTAACTACTATTATGCCGTATGGGAGGAAACAAGGGAGGAGGAAGAGTTATAGGGTAGAAAATATATCTGGATGAATGGATGGCCAGAGTGTATGACCCCCAGCATGTTTATAGATAGGCCAGGAACTAAATAAATGTTATCAACACTGCTCTAAGATTTATTGAAAAGGTTATCATTGAGTGAATCACTTTTGAATACAATACATACCAGATACAAGTATTTACAGGTCTCACTCAGAAAGAAACTTTCCATCCGGTCCTCTTTTGATTTGTCTATGACATGATGTAATGTAGCATAACCACATCTGCAAAAGAATTGGTGCTTTTAATTCTAAAAAGTCTTCTCTACCTAACCAGCAAAATAAACTTCCTAGATATGGTCTTCTAAGATACTAATAACCAAACTCCACATAGACAACCACATGGGCTTCAATGCTCTCTACTCTTGTTTTGAAAGGGCAGTAAATATACTAATGGGCTAATCTAATGCCAATGGAGTGTTCTGCAATATAGACAAGACCCTGTTTCATTTTGGGCCTCAATTCTTAACTGTAGTAACAAAAGACTTTTAAGAATTTTTTTTAAAGACATCCAGAATTTGATTGAAGAACAGCAATTAGGCTATAAGTGGTGGCAGGTTATAACTTGCAAAGTCACCACCAAGAAACAGCAAGAGTCACTGCAGTTTGAAAGTTTACAAACTAGATCTGGAGACTTTACACCATGGGATCTTAGAGTTGGAAAGTACCTTCGAGGCCAACAGACTCACATTAAAGAGAAAAAACTGAAGCCCAGACTTGTCCAAGGTCACAACACTGGTTGATTGTGGAGCCTATATTAGAACCCAGGCCTTCCAACCCCTAATGCTATGCTCTTTCACAGACACTGCCTGCCTCCCCTTTTATTTCCAAATGCAATATAAAACAACATTTCACAGAACAACTCAAAACAGGGCCAAAAAGTGGCCAACAAAGAAGAAGGAAGGAACTTCAAAACTGACTTGACTTTTGTATACTTTTCCAGGCTCTGAAGAATATCCATTCCTACATGGAGGTAAAAGGGATTCTTGGTTGCCTAAAAAGAACAAAAAATAAAGTAAAATAAAAGGAACATAATCTAGCAAAAGAAATAGAAAAACCACCTCAAAACATATATCAGATAGCTTAGAGCACTGAGTAGGGAGATACTAATACTGACCAAAGGAAGGTAGACACAGAGCAAAATGAATGTTTTGGGGTACTTCAAAAATACGAAAGAATTAGGGAAAACTCATTTTTTATATATCACCATAACCCACATCTATAGTCTGTTTTGCTTAAGTTTTCAACGGTCTCAGAACATCTTGCTCCAGGGATATTGACTTGTGCTCTATGGAGAGCACAAGGTCAGGGTCAAAGATAAAAAACACAACAATGCTCAAATACTCACTCCTCACCTAGCATAAGGCAACATCAGGAGCCGGGCTTTCATTACCTTAAAGGCCAAACCCAGGTTCTACTTCTCTTTAAATAACTGGGTCAACAACAAGCAGACAGAACACTTTTTGCCTCCACCTCTCCCCCAGGTACCACCCCCCAAAAAAGGCCAGAATCAAGCTCTGCTGACAACAGGAACCAGGCCTTCCAAGAAAGCTTAAAACCAGGTTCTGCTAGAACTCAGAATCACTGACTCTGGAGTCAGGAGATCTTAGAGATGATCTCATCCTCAACATTTCCTCAGTAGTTTCCAGAAAAAGCTTCCTGGCCACATCTGGTTGAGTGCTTTCACTAATAAATTACTATATTTATACCAAGCAACAAGCAGTTAATTTTTCTAGTCATTTAAGTTGCAAATCAAAGGTCCTATTGAATTCAGATGCATGTGTCATTAGTGTCAAATATGGTATCTCTGCTGTTGTAAAATCATACAGACCCAGAAGTTGTAGGTAAAGAATTTGAGAAATGCCGTTTTTAAAATGTCATGGATATACTGGACCATGGTTTAAGTTGGAAAAAGTTAAGAACAGAAATGAGGAAGTGGGTAAAACAAGAAAGAGAATGGAGAGAAAAGATCTAAAAGCTAAAAGGCAATAAAAATGACACAAAAGAGGAAAAAATAGACCAATGCCAAAACTATCAGTTAAAAATGTATACCTTCACTTTTTACTTATTACAGATGTTATTTTTTTAAAAAAGCTTCAAAAAATGAGGAAATTGGTGTGCTTACCTTAAAAAATTAAGATTGCTTTTCTTTCTGTTAATTAATTGATACCCCAAACCAGGGGTGGGGAACCTGTGGCCTCAAGGCCCTCTAGGTCCTCAAGTGCAGTCTTCTGACTGAACCCAAACTTGAGAGAACAAATCCTTTTATTAAGGGGATTTGTTCTGTGAAGTTTGGATTCAAAGGGCTGCAACTTGAGGACCTAGAGGGTCACATGTGGCCTCAAGGCCACAGATTCCTCATCCCTACCCCAAACCATTACACCAATCATTACCCTTTCCTCTTCCTTGACTTCCCTCCCTCTTTCTTCCACCAGGGAAGAACAGCCAGGATTCCACAGGTGCTGTTGGCTGAACCTGAACCAACCTCAGGCTCACTTTCTCTCCTGCTTAGGCAGCCAGCTTTTAAAAAGTATGTATCCTCAGGAAAAGGCACACTGGATTGAAACTGTGGCAGAGAGTGACATTTCATAAGGAAGACTTCACTCTCGGCAACAATGTAACAATTTCCAAAAAAACACTGTATCTATCTTTAGATAAGGTTCCCTATTGTATATGAGAGGGTTTGTACACAGAGACACACTAATGTATTGCTGGTGAGCTCTGAATTAGTACAACCATGCTGGAAAGTCATTTGATATTATGCAAAATGGTTACATGTTTAATTTAACCCAAAGATTCTACTATTAGGCATACTTCCCAAGAAGGTCATCGATAAAACACAAAGTATTCACATATAGCATCACTTTTTGTGGCAACAAAGAATTAGAAACAAAGTGGATGCCCACCAACTAGGGATGTAATAGAATGTTATTGCACTGTAAGAAATGACAAATGTGATAAATACAGAAGCACAGAATGACTTATATGAATTGATGATGGGTGACATAAACTGAACCAAGGAAACAATGTACACAATGACTACAACAATGCAAACTGGGAAGAACAACAATCGTAAACCAATGTAAGACGAATGTCACAAAATTACAAAGACTAGGCAATAGCACCCAAAATGAAATGAAAAGATATCTTCCCTCATTACTTTGCAAATGTGGAATTACTTTGCACAATACACATTACATGTACTATGACGGGTGTGGAACACTGCACGTGTTTTCATATTTTTTAAATGTATTGATTTTTCTTGCTGATTCTTTTTTCTCTTTTCCTTTAAAAAAATGTTATACAAGATGGTTCTCTGGGACAGGGAGAAGAGGTTTAAAGGGGAAATTTAGGCGATGTTAAAACAAAAAAGTCAATAACTTTTAATAAAAGAAAAAAAGATCCAAATGAAAACATCAAACAGGAATCCTCTAGGATTCCTTTATAAGCAAGGACAAGAAAGCAGAGTTTTCTCTGTCTGAATACCTATCTCATGTTAGAATACAATAATGTAGGGGTTTTTTTATTCTGCCTACTATATTTGCTGAGGGCCAAATTTCCATGTTAAACACATGGTGCTCTGTAAACATTTATGGATATATGTATTTATATTGCGATACATATATATGTATAAACACACATACATGTAAATACATGACAGGTCTCTAGTTCTATCAGAGGAACTCTCCATCTACCCAGTTAAGCTCCAGAGAGTTATGTAAGACACACAAAGGTTAATTTGCCAAGGGCCAAAAAGTCTATGTTTCAGGGGCTACATTTGAACCTAGGTCTTTCTGATTCCAAGTCCAACACTCCATCCACTACAATACACTGTTCTTGTTCGTTCTCATTCTCTCTCTCTTTCTATATATATACACATGTGTGTGCGTGTGTGTGTGTACATATAGGCACACATACATATACATATATACATACATATTTATGTGTATATTCACACATATACATGCACACGGACACACATATATGCATATGTAATCATATAGGAAATATAATCCTATATTATAAAATATATTCCCATATTATAAATATATAAAATTATATAAAATTATATATTATATAATAATGTTGTATATCACATTTTTTATATATCATACCGCAAATATTTACTACATATTTACTTACAAACACACACACACACACACACACACATATATACACGCGTTATATAACCCTGGACTTAATGCAGTCACTTAACCTCTAACTAAGATGATAACACACAGAGCATTCATAGAGGGAGTTTCCTAAACAAACAAAACCCCAGGCTAGACCATACATATTTAGGTAATACTTTTACATGTCTACTAGACAGATATGTAACTGTGAACACATAACACACATGCATTTTTTTCTCCCACTCTCAAATGAACTTGCATACCTGGTAAAGGAGATAGGTTGACTCCACCAGCTCTGGCCTCAAAGGGTAAAAGAGGACATCAGGGGCCTGTAGTTGCCAGTTGTACCGCTCTGGGAGGGCACCATATCGCTTCCAGATGGCATAATAAAAGGCGTGAAGGCAGATGGCATCTTCCACATCCCCTATTAATACCTACAGAAAAGATTAAAGAATAACTTGATGGTCACTTCCCCCGAGGAGAAAGCTCTTCACTCCAATTCAACATGAATGATTTTCTACTCCATAAACTTTGCTGTAGCTTATCTACAGACATGGCTGGAGACATGTTCCCAGAGAGGAAGCTAGGCTGGACATCTGAGCAAACAGAATGATGAGGCCTATGCATCCTCATTTCGTTAAAGAGCTTCAAACAGAGAGGGCAGGAGGTTTTCAGAGGTCCTATAAATGAATGGAGAAGCATCTCAATTGACTGTTACTGGAAGAATTCAAAATTTACTTCAAATCAGCCTGTAGAGTACATTTTTGGGCTTATCTGAAAGTGAGAGCACCAGCCATGGAGGGAGGGGGTCATTTCAAACAATGAGAAAGTCATAGTGGGAAGCTTGCTCTTCTGGACTAAGGAGGAACTAAGATGCTATCTGGCTTCTGTGCCTGGTTGCTCCCTGGTGACAGACGGCTTTACCACAGTTGATTCTCTGAGCTGTCTACACAAAGCTGCCTCCTCTCAAGCCTCCCTGGAAGCTGGGGGCATTCCAGCTGCAAAGAGCTTCCAAAGAGAGACAGATGCGTCACTATGTGCTTTAAAGACAAGCAGAGACAGCACATCACCAACAAAGACTTGCTTCTCAGATGTAGCAACAGAAGACTTCATCAAGGACCCCTATGAACGGATAAGGAAGCAGGCTGGCCATGCACTGCAAATGAGGGACAGCTGACTCATGACCCAAAGACTGAACTGGACAGTAGAAAAGAAACCTGAAGACTTCTGGCAAGCTGAATGGATCCTCTACAGAGGATCTGCAGAAAGACAGGAACAAGAATTGCTTGGGATAACCCGAGGAGGTCCGGGGTCAAGATGGTCCTGGAAACAGGCAAACCCACACAGACATCTTTTGTTATTGTTAACTAGACCTGTGACCTCCTCTGTGGACAGAGCTCCCAGTGAGAAACTCCCTCCACCAATCACTGCAGATATGCACCGGCTCCAAAACTGGCCTCTTAGAGAGTCCTCTGGAGCACTGAGGGGTTCAGCAACTTATCCCGGGTGACAATGACAGCCTGTGTTGGAGTGGGACTCAATCCCAAGTCTCCCTGAGATCCACTACGCTACAGGTGAGATTAGAGATCCAGCGCAAACTGACAGGGACAAGGGGGACCGTCTTGGATAGGCTGGCCACTGAAAACCAAGGACGACAAAGCAAAACCTACCTTAAAAGGAACTCAGTGTTTTCAAGCAGAACAAGAACAAATACATTTCTGGCTCATAGCAAGTGCTTAATAAATGCTTGTTTAATTAATTAATAGGTAGCATTAGTCAGAGAATCTCAAGCATTGAAAGGAATCATAGAAGCCACACTGTCCACCCTACTGTCCAATAGAGGCTTCTAGGGCCTCCCTGACAAGTAGCCTTCTCATCTCAGCTGACCACTCCCAGGGACAGGTAACTTACAACCACCCTTATGCGGCAGCTAGAGTGCTTCAATCCTTCCTTTACCATTCACCCATCATTCCCAGTGACCCTGCCTACAAGCCAAAGTACTCCAAATATCTGAAGACTGAGTATGCCCTTGTGAATTGCCCGTCAGAGGGGAGCACCAAAAACTCTTGTCTTCTGTGAAGAAGGTACTGAAGCTGGCGCAATCTCACAATGTTTACATACCAATGACAATATGACCAAAGATCTGGTAAATCTGGTTATCCAGATTTCATTACCTTATATACTCTGGAAATTCTCAGGTCTCCTCTCGGCCCCCAAACACACTGAAAGGAGTCTGGCAAATTAGATCAACTGAACTTTAAATGATGTCCAATTCTGTCTCACCCAAAACAGAAGAGCCGGACCCAGCTCTCATTCTTTAACTATCTATTCTGTGAATGCCCTGCAAGAGCTACAGCTTCTCCTGTGCCCCAGTCCAGCTGCCAGAACTATAGAGCTAAGATGGGAAGGAGTCATGAGGATAGCATCAGAGCCAAGCATGGAATGTCCAAATTACTTCAGAGACAAATAGAAACTTTTGGTTTACCTGGCTGATGTTATCTATATTTATCCTTTTCCACTGGTGCAACTAAAGATCCAGCTACATTTGAGAGAAAACAATTCATAAAAAACATTTTTAACCTTCCCCCACTCCAAGTTGAACCTGCGAAATATTAGCTTCCAAACCCTTAGTCACTGTAAGGGCACTGCCTCAGACAAACTGAGGCCTGGGAAAGACCTTAATCTAGAAAGGCCAAGGTCACCCACTGCATCTCACGCCACTAATGTCTTGCCATTGGACTTCAATGACTCTGGAGAAGAAAGAGAGAGAGTCTGATGACTTTGCATGGTTCTGCCTCACTTGAATCCATTTCACTTGCAAGTCAAAACATCACCCTTGTGATATCCTTGATTGTCTTTGAGAACAAAGCTTTGTTACTCCAGCTCTGACTTGTTCTTAGGTACAAGCTATTGGCTATAAAGGTTAGAAAAACAGACCCTAACCAGGACCTAAACAATTTCAAGGTTATTTTCCTGCTTGGGGCATCAAATCAGTCCAAGAAATAAGGACAAAACCAAAACAAGGAGCATTCACTACTCCAGAAGGCGGCATTACCTTCTTTTCCTAAGGAAGTTAACACAAACCCACCTGTAATCCAGGGAAAAACGCCTGCAGAGAGTCAATCCAGGTATTCATCAGATGGCCACTGAACATGTTGACATTCACATACAGCGAGGGTCTCCTTCACCTTCATTACAAGCTTCCCGGCTACAAAATTAAACAAAGCAGAAAGGGCTTTAATAGGCCCTACAATTTCTGAAAGGGACACAATGTTGAAGTTCACTTATCTACTACTTTCCTTTCAAAAACACATCCTTTTGAAGGTAACTTTCATACCTGGTTATAATCACTTTCTCTAGAGAAAAGAATTCAGTATAATGCAAATCCAAATTGGACTTCACCCAAGGAGGCTTGGTTATTGAAGTTCAAGGAAGACAGGTTCTCTTCTAGGGAGGCATGGGGTTCTAGCTCTGGGACTACCATTAAGTAGTGGTATGATCTGGAGCCAGTCATGGCTTCTCTGAATCTCAGTTTCCTCAAATCTAAAAATTCTAGAGTTGAAAGAGGACCTACCATATATACCTAATAAATGCTTCCCGAATTGAATGTAACCATCCAGGCCCCATGGCATGGACCCAAAGAATATGCTCTGGGAGCTGTGTGGCACCCTAGACTCGAGTCAGAAAACCTGGGATATGGTTCAGGTTCCTGAACAAATTAAGTTTGTGACCTTGAGAAAGTAATTCCACATCTTTAGGTCACTTAATTTCTTCATCTATAAAATGGGGGGAAGGGACGATATCATCACTAAAATCCCTTCCAACTCTGAAACACTATGATTCTCTGATTACATAAGCAAAGCTCAAGTTTATTTTCCAATTTTTTCCCTTCCACAAACAAAAATTACCATTTTAGTCTTTTATGGTATCATATCCTACCTCCAAATACAGTCATTTAAGAGGGAGCTGCTATTAAGGCCAAAGATAAACACACTATAAGACCAAGAAAACCTTAAGCACCACACAGCACAGGCTGTGGAGTCAGCCAGGGTCCAGACAAAATGAAATATGTGGCCAAGAAGAAGGAATCCAGGAAGAAAGTCACTACAGCATGGACAAGGGAAGGGGAAGGGAATAAGCAGTGATACAGCACCGACCATGAGCCAGGAACAGCACTAAGTACTGTATAAATACTGCAAGTCAGCTAAGTCCTCCACAGCAATAATCTCCTGACCTGCTGGACCCATATAATAAGTGATAAGTAACTGTGTAGTACAGAAAGAGAAAACAAGCCAGGTCACCTAGATAAGCAATGGGAATTACCTGGACTAATCTTCAGCAGCACAAAAGCAAAAAGACTGAAAGGGGTGTCAAGTATGGAAATGGAAGGAAGTGAGGAAAGAGGGGATGAAGGAAAAGGGGAAGGGGAAAGAGAAAGGGAAGGGGGAAAAGGAAAAGGAAGGAGAAAGAGAAAGGGAAGGGGGAAAAGGAAAAGGAAGGGAAAGAGAAAGGGAAGGGGGAAAAGGAAAAGGAAGGGGAAAGAGAAAGGGAAGGGGAAAAGGAAAAGGGGAAGGGGAAAGAGAAAGGGAAGGGGGAAAAGGAAGGGGAAAGAGAAAGGGAAGGGGGAAAAGGAAAAGGAAGGGGAAAAGGATGAGCACGCTGGAAGGGGCTGGGCAACAGGAAAGAGAAACAGAAGGGAAGGCGGTGGGCAAGGGGAGGAAAGAAGGCAAACAGCTTAAGATCTGCAAGGCAATTTCAGAACACCTCTCAATTGTTTTTGCAAAGGCCAAAAAGAATTGGGCATTAGATACACATACCCTCTTCTTAAATAGCTCTGGATACTCCGATAGGCAGCATTAAACATCTCCAGGTCACCATCTTCTCCAAAGAGGATGTAAGATTTCAAGAGGTATTCATAGAAGGAATCCGACCCAGCACCAAGGCCACTCTGCTTCCCAACCCAGTGGCCTGTTTGGATGTTCACGACATTCCCTGAGAAGAGACACAACATAGGACGTTTCAAGGCTCCACTATCCAGCTCTTCCATCTCTCAATCACACACTGCCATCTGACCCATCAGCGGTAACCCTAATTGGTGGCCAGCGAGAGAAGGGGGAAACGTTGGCTGTTAAATCTTAATTCAGCACATCACAGGGAAACGAACGCTGAATTGGGAATAAAAGGACCTAGGTTTAAAAACTAGCTCTGCTACTTGCGTAACCTGGGGCAAATCACAACTTCTCTGGAACTCAATTTCTTTATCTACTCAAACCAAATGGCATCTGAGGTCCACCACAATTTTAAACCTAGACCTGAGCTTCCTATGAGTTACAGCCCTAATTCTCAACTCTTCGGAGCAAAAGAAAGGTACCAGATCATCTGTGACATCAGGCTATGCCAATCAGATGACATAAGTACAACTGGGGACTATCTGGACTATTATGAAGCACAAGAGGTGACTACTTCTTTTTCAGTGATTAGCTGTGGTTCACAAGTATCCAGTCAAGGATGACAAAGACTATATACTTGAGAAATTTTTACAATGCAAAGCATAACATTAGAAATGAAACCCATTTCAAAAGTCTACCTTGAGCTCTTAGACTACAAAATACACACACACACACACACACACACACACACACACACCCTTCAGGTTTAATTCAGTCTAGTACTTGAGGACTGGGTTTTTTCCCAGAGGGAGACACCCCTGCCACTGCCAGTATATGTTTAAAACCTAATTTTGAACGTGCAGAAAATTCTCTCAGAGACACTTCTTTTTAAAGTGTCCTCATTTATATGAGTCATTGTGATTTATTTTTTAAAAGGAATGTGCTCAGAGAGACATCACTTCAGAAGAGAGTCCTCACACATCTCCCAGACACACTCAAGGCAAAAGTTCAAGTGGAAAGGAACCAAAGGGGAACCCTAAGGGATCCTCACTCCTGAGATCCCATGGTCAGAGGAGGAGGTGCAGAGAGAAAGAGAAGCAAGAGGTGCAGAGAATGAGGAAGTCAAAGCAGAAGAGGGAAGGAAGAGCAGCCGCCATACCTAGGAGACCCGTGTCATTGCTGCGCAGGTTCCAAAGGGCCTTCACTGCTCGCCTAGCCACCCACTCAAAGGTCGAGTCCCCCAGCAGCCGGCTCAGAATCCCAAACTCCACCAGCAGGGAGCCGGCGCCGGCGGTGCAAGTCTCATTGCTGCCGTCAGGGGGCACCCCGCTCTTGAGATTCACCTGGAGACAGAAAAGCACAAGGCCACCAACAAGATCGTCAAGGGGCGACGGAAGATTACTAGAAGGCCCTGACCCTGCTAAGCTACGTGTCCCTGGAATCCACCTGCACGGCCTCCTAAAACCGCAGTCTCTGCATACCAAGCAGCTCTCAGCAAAGTCAGTGCCCACAGTGCGACAGTTAGGAAGAAACCCTGAATCCTTTGTGGGATCACGTGTCCCTGGCACCCACCTGCATCTTCTACCCAGGTCTGGTAAACCCACCTCACTTTGCATAAAGGGGTATTCTTGGTATGTTTGTACCTAGTCATGGAGAGGGGCTGAGCTATTCTTAGCCCTACTGGAGAGCACCCTCTTTGCAGCTGGGTCAGCCACCTGAGATCATGGGCCCTGGAGATCATGGGCATCCCCAGAGAAGGAGATGGCTTGGTATCACCCATGACTGCACCCCTTTCCCTGCAAGTATGACCATGTAACTTTGGCTATTTCTATCCTTGTTGCCTGTACCCAGACTCCAGCCCTGGGTCCCTTCCTCCTCCCCTGACCTCACCCTGCTAATAAACTGCTTGCCAAAGCATCAGCTTAGCAGGTCAAGTTTTCATTTCACAGGAATCCTGAACTCCTCCAGACTTTTCCAGGAACACTTACCTACAGCCCCAGGTCAAATGAGTGGGACAATCACTAGGAGGATGTACAAAGCACAATCAACATTTATGTGACCCAGGGAGAGGTTCCGAAAAGGAACCTCTAGACGTCTAGAGGCTGGGGGAATGGTCCAGCGCCACTAGCTAAACTACATCACTCCAGACCTGAGGGATTTCCATAGCTACAGTGGTTCCAGGACCCTGGAGGAGCTATAAAATCACAAAGTAACACACAAACAGGGTGTTACTGCCATGCTTTGAACTCAGTTCCATTTACCTCCAACACTTCATTTCATCATCAGCCAGGCTCCAGCCTCTAGCAGTTCTCCTTACAGCCTCAGGGCCTGACTTGCACCCCTCCCCCCCAGAGGAAGCAGCTCAGAGCAGTGATGCTACAAGGAGAGTTCTCATATTTAAATCAGCAGGGAGGCAGTGGATCTGCTGGACTGTGGAAGCCACATTTGAAAGAAACTACCCTTAAGGCCTTAGTTTCCACATCTGTAAAAGGAGGAAGTCAGACCAGATGGCCTCTAACCTCAGTTCTAAATCTATAACCTTTTGTACTTACTCAGCAACCTTTACCTAGAACCTAATGTGTGCAGGAGTATGCTGAGGATCTAGTCTAGAACAAGGAGAAAATGAAATCAAGATCCCTAACCCAGGAGACCTTTATCTAGTGAAAGATACTCAGTCATATGAAATGATTAAGGGACATCCACAGGGCAACACAGGCAAACTTAAACCATAGCACTGGTGGAAAAATCTCCCAGATGTATTATTCCCTAAACTATTCCATTCCCTTACTCCGCTCTCTACAACCACCACCACCACCCCCCATGGAAAAAAAAAAGAGGTTTTCAAAGAGTAGAAAGAATGTTATATTACATGGAAAGTCTGAAGACCCAATGCAAAGAGGGTCGCCTACCCGAGGATAGGGAATTCCAGTTTTTGTATTTTCAAAGGCAGGGAGCAATCTCAATGCCAGATCCCGAGCCATATGCAACAATTCATTATCATAATCCTTAATTGTCATGTCACCAAAGGGCTGTTTGGAGTCAGTTATTATTCTATGGGCAGACAGGAGACTTCCAAGGACCCTATTGTGAATAAGGGAAAAAAAAGTCATCTTATACATGTAAATATACTTATAACCCAAAGGAATTAGACCACAGTTTCATTATCTGTAAAAATAAAGTAGTTAGACTGGATAATGTCTACCCTCCCAAGGTGAAATCAGACTGGCAGAAGACTGTATTTTTTATAGAATAGGTGCAGGGTGTGACCTGGAGTCAGAGGAATGCACTTGGCCACCTCCTCTGGACATCCATTTCAGGCCTAATGAGACACAATACATTCTTGCAGATCTGTGTCATTCAAGTGGAGAAGAGCTGTTTCATGGGTAGATCACTTCAAAGGATACAAGGTGCCTTGATAATCCTGATCATTTATACAAATGACATTGACCACCTTATAGATTCCAATTATTCACAGAAGCAAACAACAAGCATTTAAGTGACTACACTCCAGGCACAGTGCTAGGTATCAGAATTACAAATATAAAGAATGAAACAATCCCTGCTCACAAGGAGCTTTCAATCTAAGGGGGGTGGGGGAGGGACAATAAATACATACAAAAGTATGTCAAGAATAAATAGAAAGAAATACAAATAAACACAAAGTGCTTAGATGGGAGGGAGGGTGTATCAAGAAGGGCTTCACCTAGAGGTTGTGCTTGAGCTGGGCCTTGAAGGAAGAGAGACTGATTATACAGGGCAGAAGGGAGGGGGGAAGGGCACTCCAGGCATGGAAGACAGCGTAGGGCTAGGAGACAGAATACTGTCTATAAAGGTCAGTTTGCCTGGAGTGGGGAAAATGAAATAATGTCTAATGAAGCTAGAAACACAGGTTAGGGTCAGGCTGTGAAGGGCTTTAAAAGCCAAAAAGAGGAATTTCTATTCATCCTGGGAGTAAAATGGAGCCACTGGAGTAAAGAGAATAAGGGAGTGGCATGGACAGGAAGAAGCAGGGGGGGGGGGGGCTTGAGGCAGGAAAACCAATCAGATGGCTACTGCCACAAACTAGATGAGTCACGATGAGGGTGACAACTGTGAGTGGAGGGAATGGATCAGAGGGGAGAGGCTTGTACAGCAGGAATGGCAAGATCTGATAACTGAATGAATATGTGGAAAAGTGAGAAGTTGAGGATTAACGCTAAGATGACAAACCTGGAAGACTGGAAGGATGGTGGTGTCCTTGACAGAAACAGGGAAGTCTGGAAAAAGTGATAGTTTAAGAGGAAAGTTAACGAGTTTAGTTTTGAACACGTTGAGTCTAAGATGTCTTTGGGACATCCAGTCTGAAATGTCCAGCTGGCAATTACTGACGAAGGCCTGAAGCTCAGGGGAGAGACTAAGACTGGATCTATTTATCTGGGAGTCAGCTACATAGAGAAGACAGTCAAACTCATGGGAGCTAAGGATGTTATAATACAAGAAAGTATGGCAGGAGAATGGCAGGAAAAGAGGGTTTAGGACAGACCTTGGGGTACACAAACAAGAGGCAAGATATAGAAGAAAAATTAGCAAAAGAGACGAAGAAGAAAAAATCACATGGGCAGAAAAACAACGAGTAGTAAAGAGCGGGATGAAATTCTAAAGAAGAAGCGGTAGTCAGAACAGGGCTTGTCAACACTTTCGTCAAATGTAGCAAATAGGTCAAACAGAATGAGGACTTAGAAGAAGTCATCAGATTTGGCAATTCACAGATCACAGAAAACAGAATAAGTCATTTCAACCGAGTTTTGAAGTTGGAAGCCAGGTTACAAAGGGCCGTTGAGAAATAAGTGAGAGCAGACGTGGAGGCCACAAACATAGACAGCTTTCTTCCTAGGAATCTGATCAGGAAAAGGAAGAAGGATATGGAACAATAACTTTAGGGGACAGTTAAGGTGTTTAAGGACTAGTGAAGGTTTTCCAAGGTGGGGGAAGACTTGGGGAGGTTTGAAGGCCATGGAGAAGGACACAAGTTGAAGATACCATTAGAGAAAGGGGATGATTAACTCACAGGAGGGGAGAGAGGAATGGAGGAAAGGTCAGAGTGGATACCATGAGAAGCAAGAGAAGGCCTGGAATAGCTTGAAAGAAGTGAGACAGAAAATCAAATTAGGGAAGGATAAAAGGACCACCTTGCTGCAGTGAGGGCTGAGATGAAGCTGGGTTACATAAATTAATAATCTACCCAAATGAACCAAGGTGTGTCATTTCCTCCAGCTCTGTTCACCAGCACATTACAAGTAGGAGCAGAGGAAGTAGATAGTCGGAGTCCCAGGGCAGGGATGTGGCAAGGGATGAGAAGCAATAAGACAAGGGGTAGAGAGACTTAGGAGCTGGTGATAGTGTGGAACTGAAAAGGCTAACTGTGGATTGAGGACTGGGGGAGGGGGGAGGAACCGAAGAGAAGGAAGGAAAGTAAAGTCAAAGCAGGGGGAATGGCCTGATGAAACAACAGGGGGAAAAGAGACTGGAGGCCCAAGGAAAGAGAAAATGATAGCGACAGACAGAGGAATGTCAGAGGTCTTGGTTAAGGAAGTGAACAACACTTCTGAGCAAGGCTGAGATCAAGGCATGGCCATCCACATGGGTGGCTAAAGTGAAATGACATGGGATAAAGCCATGGAGAAGGACTGTGGGATTAACAAGGTCATGGGGATTAAGGAGACTGGGGAATTAGGATATTTAGTGAGTCTGAGGGAGCGTCAACATAAATGCCAAAGTTCCCCAATAAATGGGAAGAAATAGTAGAGGATAATAATCTTTTTTATTAAAATACTCCTAGTGTGAGCAATAAAGTGTATCCCCATTGAAGCACTAACATATTTCCTCAAAAATTAAATTCCTCCTCTTTGGGAAGATTTAGACATCCAAGAAAAACAGAACTATACTGTCAACTAAAAAAAAGTCTCCATTACCCAGGGCCCACCTAGGGAGCCTGGTCTGGCTGATATGTAGTCAGTCTCCTCTTTACCACTGGGGCAGAGTAGCCATAAAAAAGTGAGGGGAGATAAGGAAAAGTGACTTCTGAGGAGATAGGTGTTTTCTGAGTTAACTGCCATACATCCATTAGCCCAGTGAGTTCTCAGAATGCGTCTTCCTATGACAAAAATTAAAAGGGTACTTTAACTTAAAAAATAACAACTTGGCATGTAGCACTCCTCAAAGATAAAGAAGGCCATAGACAATCTGCTCTCAGGCTCACAAAAGCCAGGGCCCAAAAGGCCACAGGCTGGGGGCCAGTCTGAACTCTGAGGCAACAGCAGATGTGTCACCTGGCTTCTGTTGAAACTCAATTTCCTTAACTGCAAAATAGGGATTTTAATACTTGTCAACTACCCAGGGCTATCACCTGGAAATATCTTTGTAAGCCTTAAAGCACAAGAAAAATGAGCTACTATCTATCATGAAAGGAAAACAAGACTGGTCATCAAGGGAAACAATTGAAATCTGGCAATTCTTCAGTGAAATAAACTTTTGTTTAAAGCAAAGAAAAAATATTCTTCTTATTCCATATTTAGCTAGTTTGAAACTTTTTGCTTACCATTTGTCTAAGTTATGTGACCTTTTGGTCACTTCAAAATGAGGCAACTAGGTAGCACAGTAGTTACAGCACTGGGCCTAGAGTCAGAAAGTCTTAAGTTCAAATCCAGCCTCAGACACTGTGTGACCCTGGGCAAGTCACTTAACTGCTATTTGCCTCAGTTTTCCCAAATGTAAAATGGGGATAATAACAGTACCTACTTCCCAGAGTTGCTGTGAGGATCAAATGAGACAATATTTGTAAAAGCGCTTAGCACAGTACCTGGCACACAGTAGGTACTCTATAAATGCTTGTTCCCTGCCCCTTCCCTTCCCATTCCCCACTTCGTAACTGGGGGCACCCTTCATTCTACACACAAGAAAATTTCCTCAATCAATCTTGTTTATGATTACCTGATTGTAGCCTCAAAGACTTGGACTGTGGAATCTTTGTCAAATGAAACTGTGTTGATCACTAATTTCACTGCCTTCTGGAACTCTGATGAATTTCCCATTATCTTGAAAGAGGAACACAAAACATTAAAACCGCTTAAATTGAAATGGAGGCTGCAGATGTTTTAGACAGTTGGACTACTCCCACAAAAGCATCTGGATGTGGTGTTGCAATCCACCCAGGCAAAAACAGGACTCCAAGAACTGTGAAGGTCCCATTTATGTAACGTGTCCTATCAAAGAGCAAATTCATCCTCTCAGGGAACCCAAGTCCCTTTCCCAAAAGACAAAGGCACAAACTGACTCTCCCTCCCCACCCATCCATTCCCTCCTACTCAGGATCAGTGCCATCAAAAATGCCTAGCAAATTGAGTCTACAAACAAAACAAAAACCTTAATATCTTGCTCCTTTCTCATAAATAAATTTGTTAAGTTATGTCTACAGGATGCCAAATATCTGGCTTGTGATTTTAGTGATAAATCATCTCAAGGAATGGGTGGAATTTTTAAAAGCTTTTTATCTAGACATACAGACATCATGAGGAACACTCTGTTTGGTGTTTTATGTTGTTTGGAGTTTTTTTGTTTGGTTGCTTAGTTGGGTTTTTTGCATATCAATCAAAATACCTAACTCCTTTTCTTAAAGAGTAACCCACAACAGTCATTTCCTGTTAGTATGAAATGAATGGAAACTAATTCGCTTTCCTAAGAACTGCATGACATATGTCAGAGGTGTTACAAACCCAAAAATCTACAGACATATTCTCTTGTATTCGGGAGTCTGGGGGTATGGTGGGCAGAGCAGTGGTATACAGTCAGAGGGCTTAGGTTAATGTGGAACAAGTCACACAGCTTTTTTTCAGTTTCCTCCTCCATAAAATGTGGATAGTAATACTTGTGTTTGGAGCTTGTAGATTGGACGACAGGTCCCAGGCCAAGCACCTACTTAATGATTCTTTTCTGGGTCCTCTGGGCTCACAGCGAATGTAAATAGTAACTGTTTCTCCTTTGGCCAGCAACCCTGAGGGTCTTCCCCTCCCAGTTTGACTGTTTGACTTTTTATCATCATCATCATCATCATCATCATCATCATTATCATCATCATCATCATCATCATCATTATTATTATTATTATTATTATTATTATTATTATTATTATTATTATTGGCTCACTTCTTGAAGAGGCCTATTCACTGAATGGGCATTACCTCACTCAAAGTGAGAACCTGAAAAGACCTTAGCTTAAAAGGGCCAAGGTGTCCCATAGCATCTTGGGCCATCTCCAGAGGGCTCCGGAGGAGAAAGTGAGGCTAGTCACCTTGCACAGCCCTCTCTCACTCAAATCAAAGTCAATTGCAAGTCATGTCATCGTCTCCCTGATGTCATGGTCCTCTTCAAGAACAAAGGACAAACACAACAAATCATGCAGGGTTATGATGAGACAAGTGCTTTGTAAATCCTAAAACCCACAGGGTTGTAAACCTTAAAATATTATATATGAGATGCTACTGTTGTTGTTACTGTTTTGCATTACTGTCTATTTCTAATTCAAGACAACCACCTTCTCCCCCATAAACTTTTCCACCTCTTCCTTTGATCCAAGCCATAAAAATGACTGTTCTTTTCTCAGTTTTCAATTATTATTTTCTCAGTTTTCATTCCTGCAGTGGTGTCAAAGTCAAATTGAAATGAATCTCAGTGGAAGCATATTGACTAAGAAAATCATAAATTAACATTATGTTTGTTATACTGTATTTGCATTTATTTTGTTAAACATTTCCCAATTGCTCTTTAATCAGGCTCAGGTTGCACTCAGATCTGAAGGAGCTGAGTTTGACAGCTCTGCTTTACAGAACCTCAATGATCATCTATTTTAATCTTATTTTACAAATGAGAACGCTGACCCCCAAAGAAGGGAAGTGACTTGTCCAAGGTCACATCACTAGTAAGTGGCAGCCAGGATTTGAACACAGGCCTCCTGCTTCCCAATTCCCTGCACTTTCCACATCAAAATCAAAGAGAAATCATCTTTAATTATCCGTGCCACTGCTTTGGTCCATTGTCCCAGAAAACTAGGAAGTATCTGGAACACGGCTGGAATCAGAACTCAGGCCCCCCCCAACTCCCAGGGCTTGGGACTATGTCCCAGGAGTATGCAGTACACGGAAAGTTGCAACAGTGTCTAGAGACCTCCCCCAAAATGCATTTGTATGTTCCTAGAACATAATGGTTACAGACTATTTAACACAATCACCTCAACAGGGAAACTGCACCTACAAAATAAATATTATTTTAAACATTTAAAGCCCCAATTTTCTACAAAGAAAGCCACTCAGAGTAGCGTTTTTTGATTTTTTTTCAAAGGGATAACTTTTGTAAGCAAATGCAGATGGCTAGAGTATGAACAATCTTAATACAAGGACTCAAAGTTAACATTGCTCATCTGGATGAGTTATCCCAGGAGAGATTCTGGGTGGCACCTCCCCGATAAATCACTTTTCAGAATGATGAAAATGAAGGCCAAGAGAAGCCACAAGGGACTAAAAGCAAGTAGCCTTTGGGTGAGCATTGTTGGAGGAAGAGAAGGTTCAATAAGTTCTTTAAAATGTATCACTTTCAAAAGTTTATTTCCTTCTCCCTTCCTCTCCATTATCATAACATTTACATGATAATAGCTAGCACTTACAAAGCACCTACCATGTAGGTGCCAGGCCTGGTGGTAAGCACTTCACAAACATAACCTCATTAGACCCTTACAACAACCCTAGAAGGTAAGTGCTACTATCATCCCTATTTTACAGATGAGGAAACTGAGGTTAAGTGACTTGCTCAGGATGGCACAGCTAGTAGATGTCGAAGGTGGGTTTTGAACTTAGGTCTTCCTGACTCCATCTAGGCCCTATAATCAATCCACTACACTACCTAAAATGCCTTATTTAATCAATTCTCTATGGCTAGAAGGCACAATGGATAGAGTGCTGGACCTGGAGTTAGGAAGACTCATCTTCCCGAGTTCAAATCTGGCCTCAGACCCTTACTAGGTATGACCCTAGGCAAGTCACTGAACTTTATCTGCCTCAGTTACTCATCTGGAAAATGAGCTGGAGAAGGAAATGGCAAACCACCCCAGCACCTTGGCCAAGAAAACCCCAAATGGGGTCGTGGACAGTCAACAACAACATAATTATCTCATTTAGCATACACAATAAACCTGTTAGGTAGATTCTAATAGGTATCACCCCTGTTTTGTTTTGTTTTTTAATAGAGAAACTGAGGCTCAGAAAAGCTAACAGAGTTGCTTTGTACTCGTGGTCACACAGAGACATACTTCAACTCTCTGACTCCCAAAGTTCTCCTAACTCTCACTGGCAAGTTGCCCTTTCCAACCATCAGTCTCTCTGGTGTCAGCAGTAACTGCCCAGGGAAGGCAGCAAGCTCTGGATAATGAGTAGCTCAGGGTCATAGCTAGTTAACTATGAAAACTATTAAATGACACAAAACTGAAATCGTCATGGCTACAGTGATTCAGTAAAGGGTGGTGAATAGTAGTGGAGGAGGAAAAAAGCTATAGAGGACAGAGGGAGAACTAGGCTAGAAGAGCTTATGATTCAACAAAAGGATTCCAAATTCTCCTATCTCTCCCACCTGGCTAGATATTGGACACCTTTCTCCCAAGCTTACTAATACACCCCCTACGGCCTAAGAGTAAATGAGTTTAAACTGTAAGATAGATCAAAAGAAGAACTTTCTGATCATAAACAATAATAAAACAAAAAATGGCACTTTGGCTCTCAGATGGCAAACTATTCCTGAAAACCATGTCAGAAGGCAATCCAGCTTCACAAAATAGGCTGAGAGGGTGGGAAACCTGTTTCCTTTCCCCTATTAAAACATCACTTCTACTATATCACTATAAAAGGGTGAAGCCTGCCTGGATATAGATCCCATCAGTCTCAGACATGGTCCTGCCCAAACTCAGGCTCACACGGTTTGCCCACTTGTCTGTTAACAAGGGCTAGTTCCTTATATAATTTTGAAGACTGGAAGAAAAGTCTTTTCTTAGCACTTTCTTATCAAAGCACAAAAGAGGTAAGCTAAGAGAAAAGGGTGCTCTCTCCAATCTAATCTATTTAATTTTTAGCATGTTCCATATTCTCCTCCCCTCTGAAAAATCAGTTATTTATTTTCCCATTTTCTCAGCTCCCAAAGAGAGCAACAATCTAAATGCATTATCTAACACTGATACCCCGTATGGCTGTCATCTTGGCTGTTTCTTCTTATGCTTAAGATATCCTTTGGGAAGAAATAAGGAAGGTACCACTGAAAACTAACTCCTTAATTTAGAGATTTTTTTTTAAGTAGTTAAGTTAGCCACTTACTGCAAGCGTATCCAAGGCATCAACCAGGGTTAATGAATAGTTTCCTAGAACATCATTGATGTTCAGATTCGAACTGAAATAGAAACAAAGTTGAAGGTTGTTAAGAGTCAAGAATATCACCTTACATTCACATAGGGATTTATACCTAAATTACAAAACATTTTCACAGATTATTTCATCTGAAGCACAACCACCCAATAAGGCCAGTAGTGAAACTACTATTGTCCCCTTTTTTACCAAATAAAGAAACTAAGGCTCAAAAACATTAACTGACTTGCCCAAGAATACAAAGTTGGGAAGCAGCAGGACTCCAACCCCAGGCTTCTGACAAAAAGAATGGTTTGTTGTTAGGTTTTTGGTTTTTGGTTTTTTTTTCCAGTTGGTCCACCCTGCATCAAGTTAAGCTAGGTACTTCAAAACAAAACCCAAAAACTCCAAGTTTCTTCCAGCCAGGCCACAATCGAAGTTCACAGTACTAAAAAAATTCTAAGATGACAGTGTCCATACCAGCAGTACTCACAGTTAGTCAACTCTGGGGCCACATTTGAAGGCTCATGGAAAGAACACTACACAGAAAGTCAGGAGACTAGCAATCTCGTAGTTCTGGGTCTGTCACTAGCCCTCTTTGTAAATTGGGCTAATCATTGGGACTCAGTTTCCTTATCTGCAAAACAAAAATGACTAGACTAGGTCTCCTGGGTCTCCTCTACCCCTAAAATCCTATTATTCATCATTCACTACATGTTGACCATATTCTCCAGTCTAATATTCTAAATCAGAAAATTAGATGTTTCTAGCTAGTTACATATGAAAGAACCACATGTCTGTCACTGAGATTTGGGTATCACTATTCCACATTTTGATTTCTGGCATAAATATAACATAATTTCACTGCTATTTTATCCAGAGTGATACCATTATTCTTTTTATGAAGATTTTTTCCAAATAGTGGCTAAGTAGAGGGAAGGGTAGTAGGTTATTGCTGGAGTCCCCACCAAAGTGGTTAAGGTGTCAGGTTTAATTAACTTTTGTTGTTGGCAGTAAAGATGATCTAGTACCTCTGGTTTCCCCTCACTCCCTTTTCTACTTGCTTGTTCCTGGACACTTCGGCAGAATTGGAGGTCTGATCTACTGCCGCAGATACCCCCATCCACTTATGCAGACCTCAGACTACAATCCATTCACTTTGTTGTTCTCTGCTATTCTTATGCACATCCTCTCAAAAAGCTTCCATTAAGATTTACCACTTGGAATACTGAATGCCTTCCTCTAAGCCTTTCACCATACCATAGAAACCAGCAGAACCTCAAGCTGTTCATGTTATCCTTGCATCTCACTACACAAGCATCCAATCTTTGTTTCTCACCATCACAGGTTTCCCTGATGAGTTGAAGGGTCATTAAAATCCTCTTTTGGTGCACCATCCCTGGGTAAGAGTGGAATCTAGGTTCTCAAAAGTAATGCCAGCACAGCACAATGTCTGCTTAATCGACTTGCCTAATGTCACACAGGTAGCAAGTGATAATAGGGATTCTAAGTGAGGTTTTCTAACTTTCACTGTGTCAAAGATCAAGTGATAAAAACTGACAGTTTTGGTGTACCACAAGCAGAACACAAGTCAAGAGTATAATGCAGCAGCCAAAAAAAAAACCCTAAAGTAATGCAATCTTAGGCTGCATTAATAGAAATGTCTCATGCCACCAAAGTTAAAGAACAAATCCCTCATTTGGGTTAAAGATCAATGTTTTCTAAACATGTACTTTGTGGGGGGTGTAGGGTTATGGTATAGACACTGGAGGTTGATTGGAAGTGTCTGTGATGTCAAAGCAGAATGCATTCACTCAGCAGTGCTCAGCACAAGGGAAGCAACTGTTCCTCTGGCTGCCCTTTACTCTGTTCAGGCCAGATCCAAAATGCAATGTCCAGGCCTGAGCACCACATTATATAAAGGTCCAAAGGAAGGTGATCCAAATGGTGAGAAACCATTTTCATTTAAGAAGAAGCTGAAGGAAATGAGAAGGTTTAGACTGGGAAAAAGAATTCTTGGAGTAGAGGAGGTTTGTCTTAAATGGCTGCTATGTGAAAGTGGAGGAGTAGATTTGTGAAAATTTTGAGAATACAGACTCTGGTAAAATCAACAGACCTGTGATTCTATGGGAGGAGGGGGTAATCCTTCTACCAAAGTGGATCACAGACCCTCTACCTTAGGTGAGGCTCTTCCCATCTGTTTTTACACCTTCAATCACATTTCTGGTTTGCTTCATGAAATGGTAAACACTTCAAAGGGCAAGAACCTGATTATCTATTTCTGCTGTACAGACTCTGGACTATACACCTGCAGGAAGTACATGGCCTCCATTGATGTTATTAACTCACTAAACTGTTAGAATTTAGAACTGGGTTTGCAACTTAATTACAGTGTGTGAATTTTTATAGCATTCAAATTTGTTTCAATTTTTAATGGTGCTTATTTTTGTCTTTGTACCCCCAGTGTTTCGCACAGTGCCTGCAAATAGTAATTAGGGTTATTTAATTTTATATGTCTATATACATACATACATACATACATACATACATACACACACACACACACACACACACACACACACACACACACAATTTAATAAATGTTAGCTGACTTGAAAAATAGAGAAAAATCTCTGTTTCTGATTGAAAAATAGTTTTGAATAATTTGTCATCTTAATGAGCACTGATTAACAAATAGAACCTCAGCCTTAAGTCATACATAGGAGGGTTCAAGTTTTACCAGTGATATATATGCTGTCCCTTGGCCAGTCACTTAACCTCTGGGTGCCCCAGGCAACACCCTAAAACAAGAAATTGTAGAAGAAGTACCAATCTGTTAAAAGAGCTCCCTAGGCATGGGAGCTTCCAAGGCTGATGAAAACAGTTTCAGTCCAAAACCAGTAAAAACAACCAACAAAACTGAGAGCTTTCAATGTTAGATGTCTGGCACAGCATTAGAGGCAGGGGCTGGGAGACATGTGGGCATATTAGAAACAGTTCCTGGTCTCAAGTAGCTGTAAGCAAGGAGACAAAACAATAATGCCCCCATTGAAGACTATAAGGAAATACAGAAATCATTATTAAAATACCTGGTCCTTAAGTTTTATGAGCTCAGAGGAAAGGGGACTCATTAGGAGCAGTCAGGGAGGGGCATCAGGAAAAAACTGAATGAACTGAGTTTTGAAGGCTGGAGACCACTTGGTAGGTGTCCAGAGACGTGGGGAAGACATCCCAGTCAAGGAAACCATCCTAAGGAAGGCAGGACTCTGTGAAAGGACCCTCATCTACCAGAAGACCTGAATCCCCCTTCTGCTACAGCTTGAAGACCTCATGAGAGAAAACTTACTGTCTCCTGAGGCAGTCCTTTCTATTTCTAGACAGCTCTCTATGTTAGGAAATATTTCATTATGTTAAACAGAAACCTGTTTTTAATATGCATTTTTCACCAACAGCTCCTAATTCTGCCCTTTGGAGACAAGCAGAACAAATCTAATCCCTCTTCAAATACTTTGAAGAAAATAATTAATCATGGCCCTTAAAAAAAATAGCACTATGGGGGGAAGGGGAGAGGGGAGATGGAAGGGAGCATAATCATAGAATATGATGATCAGTAATGAAATTACAAATAAATATCTGCATAATTTACACTAGACTATGCCAAAGTGTCCAGAAGTACTACTTCTGTATTCAACACAAATTGAAGCATAAAAACAAACTCTGTGACAAGAGCTCAGTTTTATTTCATCTTTGCATCCCCAGTACCTGACAGGGCTCTTGAATAAAATCATTAAGGCCCCGTGATTTACAAGTTGTGGTACTCTCTCCACTTAATGGATAATCACTCCTAGAAAAGAGCGCTGGCTCTGGTTCAAATCCTGCTTTTGACACCCAATACATCAGTGACCTTGGGTCACATGACTTCCCTGGGCCTCAGCTTCCTCAAACTGTAAAATGAGGCGGCTGGACCAGGCACTTCGAGGTCCATGATCCAATGATCCTATAACTTAGACTTCAGGAGCTGATAAAGGCTAAAAACTCTCTATGGCCAACCCAGTAAAGAGCCTGCAACTGACATGAATACCAGCAAGCCTGTCCAGCATGGCGGCTCCTGCCTATCTTATGCTTCAGGAACCGAGGAAGCCAACAAGTCCTCTCACTGTTAAAGGCAGTTCATGTTTGTTTAACTGAATGTCTATGTATTCGTGGTAAGCATCAGGTGAAGTGGAAAAGTTCTTTGTTAAATGGTTAGGGTTTATTTATTTAATACTGATTCTTCCATTCTCCCCAATTCTGGCAGATAGACACAGAAAATAGCAAGCCACATACACAGTAACAGTTTTAAAAGAGGGATTGTGTTTAACTTTGTGCCTCAATGTTGCTGTTGTTCTTTGTTGTCCAGTAATGACCCCATGGCCATACTGTCCGTGGAGTTTTCTTGGCAGATACTGAAGTGATTTGCCATTTCCTTCTCCAACAGATTAAGGCAAACAGAGGTTAAGCGATTTGCCCTCCGTAGCTAATAAGTGTTTGAGGTCAAATTTGAACTCAGGTCTTCTTGACTCCAGACCCAGGGCTCTATCAACTGTACCACATAGCTGCTTCGACATTACTGTCCTTCTAAATTATTTTTAAGTTAAACACAACACATTCTAGGTAATAGCTGTGTGCCCTATTACTTGAACCCAAACATGCCCTTTTGGAGGGGAGAGGGGGATTTTGGATAGCCCTATACTGAACCTCACTCTCCTCCTTCAAAAGCCTTAATGCACATCTCAGAGGCAAGAAGTTTTTAAAAGGATCAGGAATGAAATAAAGGAAGAAGCTTCCATTACTCTGATCATAAGACTGCATGCAAAGACTGCCATTCTTTTAAATGAGGAAATGGAGAAGAGAACTCCAGCTCTCTGGACAATTCAGAAGACAGTGTTTGACCATGTGACATCAACACAATTAAAAATCATACCACAAGCTAAGCAACTGCCACTTAAAAAACAAAGATAACCACTTTATCAGTCAACATAATGCTGTCACATAATCATATAATCTTAGAGACCACAGCATATTTCAGCTTTTAAAAACCTTAGAGAAGATGGAATGTTTGAACTGATGTGTGGGACTAAGTCCAACACCCCTCGTTTTACAGATAGAGAAACTGAGTCCCCAGGAGGTTAAATGACAACTGGCTTGCTCAAACATCACTTAACTTAACTGGCAAAACCTGGACTAGGATTCTAAATTTATTTAATACTGACCAATAATTTCCCACTCCCTCTCTACTTTATCCACCCTCCCCCAAATTCTATCTGATCTCAACTGCAAAAAGGGAGGGGGGGTGAGAGGAGAATGCTATCGAGGTATTCTGCCCCGTAAGAGCAAGGACTTTGGTTTTTATCGTTGTAAACTACCCCCTTATGCCCCAGTTTAGCACATAAAGTCCCTGGCATGTAGCAGGGACTTAGTAAATGCTTGTTGATGGAATGAATGATATCCTACTGAGATAAGAAAGTTTATTAAATCAATACATATTTGCTCTGGGCCCACAAATTCATCCATCAGCTAAAACCTCACCCCAACTGAAAAGAGGTAAGTCTCTAGATGTTTCAACAAAACACAATAAAGTTCTATCAAGTCTCTCTCCACACTCCCATCATCTGGAATTGAAAATGTTTGCACATTTCACTACTAGTCCCTTTCCTTTTATGGAGAGATCAGAAGGGAAATAAAACGCCTGATATTAAAAACAAAACATTCATTTTGGCCACAGAAAAAAAATTTCTTTCCATTCTCCTACAACCCCCCCCAAAAAAAAGTGAGAGAAAAGTTAAAACCAAGTATGATGCATTTGAAAAAACAAGAAAAACAATTTTGTTCCCTACACCATTTTCCTTTCTCTCTGATAGCTCTATCTGCTGGCCAAAAATACTTTGGAATGTCCTGTTGCTTTGAAGTCATCGTGGAATTAAAAAATAACTCTCAATAACAATTCAAGTGGTTAAATCCAGCTCTTCTGGAATGGACTGCACAAAAAAGTGATTCTGGCTGATTCCACTTTATTTTTCCAACTCAGGACATTCGAAAATGTGTTAGTCCCAAACTACAACGATTCAAGGGGGGCACAGGCTCCACAGACATCTCAAAAGCAGCAGGCAGCATCAACCTATCCCTCAGGTCTCACCGGAGAATGCAGGTTAAAAGGAACATCCTCAGTAATCCATAAAAAAGTAGCTCCTCCTCACCACTAACTTGGACAGCTTACTGGAGATGGCAAATACCGCTAAGAGCGACCTAGAAGGCCTTCGCATTCTTGCACTTTGGCGTTAAGGGTAATGAACCACGAAACTCCCAGCTCCGAGAGGGTAACACTCAGGAGTTAGCCTCCCTCCCCTCTCTGTGCTCCTACCATATGGCACTTCGGGATGCACTTACGCAAGCCAGGTGCCAAAATTCTAACCCTCTGATCCATGTGGAGGTCACAGTTTTCTTCTAACTTGTGGTATCCGAGTCCTGAGCGCCAATTAGGCGCCTTGTCCTGGGGAAGCCCCAGTTCACATCATCCCAGGGCTGACTCATCACACTCCTCACCGCCACCCTAGAAGCCTCCGAAGGAAAACTAGGTCCTCGCCCTGCTGGAAGGCTGGACACAGATGGGGTCACTCTCCCCGGGGAAGGGCTTCAGTTCACTTTGGGGGCAAGGGAACTTCCCAAATCCCTAGTTTTCCGAGAGCTATGAAAATGGGTAGGAAGCGAGGGGTATTTCATGGGGGAGTGATTTGCTGTGGTTTTAAAATAATGTGTTGGGATGCCCTTTTCCTGGGTCGGCTGGGAAGGCAGGATCGCCAAGGAGGCTCTCAGTGCCCCAACTTTAGCCGGGAGTGGAACCCGGGCAGTCCGCGCTGCGGCCGGAGAGCTGGGCGGCTGACCTCTCACTGCCAGGTCCCCCCACATCCCCCCGAGTTCCTCCCGGTCCCCGGCCCCGGCGCACTCACGGGTCCCCGCGGTCCGGCCCCCGGCCCCGACAGTGGATGGGGTTGAGCTCGTCCTCGGGGAAGGCGTGCGCCATGTAGTTGTCGTAGCCGAAGGCGAACATGCCGCGGGCCAGGTCGCGCATCTGCGCCCGCAGCTGCGGGGGGAAGGCGCCGCTGTAGCGCCGCTCGTACTCGTCGCCCCCCGCGCCCCGGGCCCGGCCGCCCAGCAGCGACGCCCAGTACGACTTAGGGCACACGCCCGGCGTCGCCTGCCCCGGGCCCCGCTCGGGCCGAGGCCGCCGCCCCGCCTGCGCCCGCGGCGGGCGCGGCCCCCTGAGCCCCGGCGCCTTCAGCCAGGAGGGCTGCGCGGAAGAGGCGGCCTCGGCGGCCTCGGCGCGGCCCTCGGGGCCCCTCAGGCACTGGAAGCCGAAGCTGATGGGGAAGCGCTGGTAGAAGCCCAAGCTGTGGCCCAGGCCGAAGGCGAGCCAGAGGGCGCCGTGCAGGCCGAGCCGCAGCAGCAGCAGCCCCAGGACCAGCGACTTCCATTGCATGGTGGCCCGGGCTCCGCGGGCATTCTCCCCCGAGCGCGGGGCCTCCCCGCCGGCCCAGCGAGCGAGCGAGCGGCGGAGGACCGGACGGACCGACAGAGCAAGCGAGCGGCGGAGGCAGCCGGCCACCGACTCACCGAGCCTCGAGCTGCGCCGCCCGCCCGCCCGACGGCGCCGCAGCCACTTCCCCTTTAAGGGTCTCCCCCGAGACGAACCAGGAACTCGCGCGCGTACGGGCGCCCGGCCCAGCCCTCTCCCAACGCCCCCGCCCCCAGGGGTCCGGCCCCGCCGGGGGGGGAGGCGGGGCCCGGCTGGGGATTCCCTCCGGTTTCATAGGCCCGGCCGAAAGTCAGTAGCCCGGGCCAGATCCCGCCCCCTTAAAGGGCAGCGCCGCCGAGAGAGGCGGGGTGGAATGCGGGGACTGGGTTGTCGTGGCAAGTTGTGACCACTCGGGAACTTCCGACCAATGGCAGCCGGGCGGGTGAAGGCACGCCCCAGACTATCTGCTCCGGGCTCGGGGTGCCTGGGACGCCGGGCTCAGGTTGGGGGGAGAGGCGCCTGCATCTGGGCAAGGCTATTGACCTTAGCATAGCAGCATCATCGTAGGATCAGAGGTGAAGAGGTGGAACCCCCGCAGTTTGCCAGAGGAGGAAACTGAGACCCAAAGGTCTAGTGGCTTGGCCAAGGTCATCCACGCAAGTTAAGCTTCTGAGTCCGGATTTGAGTTCGCAAGCGCTGCGTGCCTTCCCCAGCCGGGGACTTAACTAGCCCTGGGAGACTCCACCCGATCGGAGACGTGCCGTCCTTGGATCTTCCCCAATCTGTTCCTATTTCACCAGGATCCTTCCCTTCGCTGTTCTAGATCAGGGCTGGAGGAAATTAAACAAGACGGAGGGAGGAGCTAGGGAGGTCACACGAGGAAAGGGATACTTGGGCTAGTGGAATCTGGGCAAGACGATGAAAAATTGGGTAACTATTCTCATCCAGAAGCAGGACAGTGAACATTTCACCCTATTCCCATCAGCCCTTCGATGTTTAATAATAATCCTACAGACCCTCCCAACTTACTCCCTCCCCATCACCATTTCAACAATAATTACAGACAATACGTATACATCCCTTGAGATTTGCAAAGTACAAGTTGTATATCACATGATTCTCACATAAGCCCTGTTGTGTAGTAGTTCAATCGTTTTCAGTAGCGTCCGACTCTGTGACCCCATTTAGGGTTTTCTTGACAAAGATACTGGAGTGGTTTGCCATTTCCTTCTCTAGCTCATTTTACAGATGAGAAACTGAGACAAAAGGAGTTGAGTGACTTGCCCAGGATCACACAGCTAGTTTCTGAGGCTGGATTTGAACTCTGGTCTTTTGGACTCCAGGGCTTCCCACTTGCTATAATTATTTCTATTTTATAGATGAGTAAAGAGAGGTTAAACGATTTGCCCAGAGCTAGAGTCTGAGGTTGGATAACAGCGCAGGTTTTCCAGACTCTAAATCCAACACTGTAACCACTGGGCCACAGACATGTCCTAGGATATGACAAAGATCAGGGCTAGATCTGAGATTCCATTTATCTCAGAAGAAAATTTATGTATCACTTCAATAGCCTTCTGTCTAGTTTTGCAATCCATGTCTCTCTCCCCTCTCTTTTTTCTTCTTTCTCTCTTCTATCTCTGTGCCTGTGTGTCTGTCTCTCTCTCCCTTCCCCACCCCCCCCACCCCACTGGCTGCCCTCCAAGCACTGAATGGTCACCATCCACTCTCACCTCCACTCTCCTTAACAGTAGTGACTTTTACCTTTCTTGGTATTCCCCAGCACTGTATGCACAGTGCCAACTACACGGTAGGCACTTAATAAATATTTACTGACTGAGACAGATACCTCTACAACTTATATCTTAGAGAGCTGCCAGAGCTCTGAAAAGTTGAGTGCCTTGCAGGGTCACACAGTCCGTATGTCACAGACAAGAGTTGAAGGCCATCTCAGCTACAAAGCAGAAGGAAGGTACAACAGATAAAGGGGAGGAAGGGGAAAGAAAAGCATTTGTACCAGATTCACTATGTGCCAGGCATTGTGCTAAACTTTACAAATGTCTTCATTTGAGCCTCACAACAACCCTGAGAGGGAGGAGGAAACTGAGGCAAGAAGAGGGGGCGCTAGCCCAGAATCACAAGGCTAGTGACTGAGGCTAGATTTGAACTCGAGTCTTCCTGATTCCAGATCCCGACATGCTATGTAGTACTTTGCAAACCTTAAAGCACTTTATAAATGTTAGCCCTAGGTCAGCTCTCCATCTGTTATGCCATGGCTGTCCCTATAAGACACTAAACTGAAATCTTGGATTCAACCTTGTTGCTCTGTCATTTCTGTATTCTCCATGTTTGTTCATCCAAATATGACTACTTAGCACCTATCAGTAGAAAGAGCATTCCATTTGGAACCACAGGGTCTGGGTTCGATTTCCCAGTTCTGCCGAGGTGTAGACTTGGGCAAGGCACTTAATATCTCTGTCTGTTTCCTTATCTGTAATATGGGAAGGTTCAACTAGATGATCCATATTTAAGATGAAATATATGAAGCTAAATACTTTTAAAAATAAGAACAGAGCTAAGAAGATACAAATGATACTGAAGTTATGTTAAAAGAGGCATTTAACAACACATTTATTAAGCTTTTATTTTGTGCCAGGCAGAAGGCAGCTGCCTAACGTGGAAGAATGCGTGCTGGCCCAAGTCAGACTAGCTGCACTTACTAGCTGCATGAGCTTGGGGAAGTCAGACGGATTCTCAAGTTTCTTCAGCAAAATCAGGCTGCTGAATTCGTGTGTCCCTCAGGCCTCCTCCAGTCCTCCTTTAGGACCCACGTGGTGTAACCACCACCCAAGGGGCCAGAAAGGCTACAGAGGTGGGAAGCCAAAGGGATCCCAGAACCCTGGCCTGCAAGCCAAAGTGGTGATTCCAAGTGGAATGATGGGGTGTGGTATGGTAAATATCCAGTCCCACCCTTGGGGTCAAGGGCTCTTTTGCTACATAGGATTGGCAGTAGGGCAAAGCACATTCTTCTGTGGATTCTGTTGTAGCCATTATAATTCCATAATAAAGCATGTCTTACTAAACACCACTCCCTCTACAAACCTAGTCCTGATGACTTATTACACATCAGAGGCCCTTGACCCTGGATTTGCAGGTTCTACCCCTGCTAGAATTACAAAGGCCAGGGTGCATCATCATACCTTTTGCTGGATTCTTTATGATGTGACTTAAACTGCAACTTAAAATTTATATAGCATCCAAGAGAGACACAGCAGCTACATACATTAATGACACAAAGCCTATCCTCATTGAAGGGCCAAGCTCTAAAATGTATCATCATGAAAAAAGCACTGGATTTACAGTAAGAGGACCCAGCTTCAGGTTCTATTAACTACTGTGACCCTGGGCAAATCACTTCAGTATCTCAGGCACTCAGTTTATTTATAAAAAGAAAGCAATGAATCAGTTGATCTTTAAGTTCCTTCCCTAAATCTTATGCTCATTTAAAATTGAATAGCAGAAATATTTTTCATATATAATTCATAAAGGTTGGTTGTTTTCCTTTAAAAAAAAAACTACTAGTATGTGACACAACCCTAAAGAGGTACTACCTCAGAATCTAGGTTCAAAGTCAGAAAATAATGGCTTCTGAAATGGAGGCCAACAAGAATTATTTTCTAAAATGGATTATATTAGCCATATGTTATTTGACCAGGAGAGTATTATTTTACAAAAAAAGAGACTGAGACTAAGCAACTTGTCCAAGTCATCAAAAAAGGCAGAAAATGGCAGAACCAAAACTAGAACCCAAGTAGTAGTAGTAGTAGTAGCAGCAGCAGCAGAAGCTAGCATTTATATAGCACCTACTATATGCCAGGCATTGTGCTTTACAAGTATTACCTCGTTTGATCTTTAGAACAACCCTAGGAGGTAGGTACTACTATTTCTCACCTTACAGCTGAGAAAACTGAGGCACAGATTAAATGATTTGCTCAACATCACACAGCTAGTAAATGACTGAGGCTGGACTCGAACCCAGTTCTTCCCAAATCTAGCCCAGTATTCTACCCACTACACCACCTAGCTGCCTCTAAAAAGTCAGGTAAAGTTTTGTAGGAGAACATAGATATAAATGCTAATCATGGAATGTATTATCCAAAGAATATACCAACTGCTGGAGCCAGAGAACCCTGGTTACTAGAATAATATTCTCTACAATGCAGTGGCAATGATTCTGAAGGCTCTCCATTAGAGCCTAGTTCAAGTACCCTCATAAGATCATCCAATCCCTCTGGTTTAGAGCCCAGGCTCACCGAACAGCCCTCAAACAGCTTGAAATTCAGCTTGCCAGGAAGCTAATACCAGACCTAGGACACACCTGCTAGCCAAGGTACATTAGCCAGTAGGAAGGCATGTCTGAACTGTAAATATGTTTTTGAATGCTAGTTTGATCTCATGAACTTGGGTAGCACAAAGCTATTCCTCAGAGTTTGATTATTCCCTGCAGAAAGGTGAGGTCCTAAGCATATAAAAGAAAATATCCTGGATCCATGTTAACTCCATCCAGACTGTGACATCCAGAGTCTAACAGTCCTAATCATCTTAAACTCAATATACAAGGACTAAAATTCATCCGACCAGAAGGGGATCAGCTGCTACAAAAGAAATTCTGATCAAATGAGATAAAACTAACACATTGCAAACCTTGGCATTCTTCACAAATACTAGCTATTGTTATTGTTGTTACATTTTTTCAATTCACTGTAAAAAGTTATTAATTTCTAAATCTGTTTTTTAAAAAATGTGAATGATAAACTCCCTGCATTACTTTCTACAAAAGGGCACAGGAGATTAAGGCAAAAATACACTAATAAAAGAGTGCCTGGCATTTAGAAGGCTCTATGTAATTTTACATAATGGCTTGTTTTATGAGTAAAAATCCGCTTGGCTTCCAAATGGAGATGGGTGCATGGTTGCTTAATCCTACTGAGATTATACCCAGCAAATGCATACCTAACAATGTATTGTTGCAGCTGAGACGAAAAAACCTTCTTTTTCTGTTTACAAGAATTAGCTGCTTCTTTGTTACCCTAAATATATCAGGTGGCTATTTCATGACTTTAAATAGCATTTGCTAAGTAGCAACAAGTACTAAAAACATCTACTTTTAAACAGTTGCCAGTCTCTAAATAAGAAATGACTAGAGGACATATTTACTAGTTATTAGCAAACTCAGGAAGTGTCAATTTGGCCTTGTGAGGCTGAGTTCATCAAACAAGTTAAGCCCCCACAATGGAGTTGGAGGGATCTTGAACATCAGCTAGTCCAGGGGAATCTTAATTTTTTTGTGTGTCATGGGGTGGTTGTGAGAATAAATTAATATTTGTAAAGTACTTTGCAAACCTCAAAGCACTACATAAATGCTAGCAGTTATTATTATCGTGGACCCCTTTGGAAGTCTGGGGACACCTATGGATCCCTTATCAGAATGGTTCAAAATAACTGGAGGAAAGGCTAGATTTGAGTTAGGGATGGACCCCAGATAAAGAACTTCTCATGTAGCACAAACCATTCAGTTCACGTATAACAGCATTTCCTGATTCAAAGTCACAATAATGACACATACATGGCAGAGAATAGCAACAGCCTGAAAAAGAATCACAGTATCAGTTTGGTGGGTTATATATCTTAAAAGGTTTATTTCAATTTTTATTGGCCTACAACCCAATTTCTTGGAGGGCTAACAATCTTTCCAACCCTGGATCTCTGGACCTTGTGTTAACCGTGTCTTTACATCCTTTCTTCAATAAAGTCAGCATCTTCCATCATGATTCACATTCTGAACAATTCAGCAAGTTAAAATTGCTAATACAACCCTTGAAACGCAAGTTTATTGAATTAAGCTGAGAAATGCAGTAGACAGATGCATCCACCTAAATAAAAAAATTCACTTATTTACAAAGTTCAGTAACTATGTAAGTTTTCACATGCAAAGGTTAATAAATGCACAGGGAAACAGTTGGTAGTAGTAGTGTCTGGATGCCTTAAAATGCTGAAAAGCAATGATTTCGACACAAACACTTCAAGTTCGGCTATAGGTCAGTTAATAAAATGTGACCTGGTCCCCACATAGAGATTCACGCATTTTAGTTCAGTTTCCTCCTTTTAGGCACAAGCAAGTTGCTAAATTAACCATCGCAACTCATAGTGAACATCAAAGATGTTCAACTATAGCAGCAAGTTAATATCCCCATATCTAACAGAACCCTCCCACCCCACCCCTCCAAAATCATCCAAGAAATATGCAACATGCTTTAAGGGGAAAAAAAAGAGGACGATTTCATAAAGCCCCAATTTTTCTCTTAAAAAAAAAAGTAAATGGAGAGAAACCAAGTAGTGTCTGTGCAACATGGTGCAGTAGTTCGTACAGAATATTAAGGCCATGGCAGTCTATAAATTAAAACGGGTACTTATTAAAAGAAGTCATTGCTGACCACACTTTGAGTGCTCGACGATTTTGGAAATGCACTGTCTATATTTAAGTGCTGCTAAAAAAAAATCACACACAGTGTGAGGCAACACATAAGCAGGTGTACCAGAGAGTTATCCCCTACAGTGGTCTACATCAATATTTTACGAATGAACCAGAATTAACATATGTGTCCCTTTAAATATACAGAGATCACTAAGCTACAAAAACAAGTCCATTTTTAGTTTTAACCCACCCACCTCTATCTTTTAAAAGTGAATCAATTAACAGGATCAATTAATCAGCTCTCTTGTGCTTAGACACCTCTGTCTCAGATGTCCTACAACCTGTCCAGGTGGCGAATGATTACATTACAAAAGCAAGCAGGTCTAGAGTTGTCACAATAACCAAGATGTCTGGGGGAACCAGGCAGAGTGGTGCCAGGTCTGAAATCAGTAAGAGAGACAAAACATGACAGTTTTTATAGGTATCTTTTGTGCTGAAAGTCCTATTCTGACTGGATATAAAAATTCAATAGTTTGAGAGGCATGCAGCAGCACTGACTTAATGACATGTAGATAGAAAAACATACAGGGCTTTGAACAAAGTAACATTCTTCATAAGTTTTATTATTTAACTGGAATGTTCTAAACCCTTGAAAGTTTTTGAGAAAGTCAATTCCCATCCCCTTAAAAAAGTGTTAAACCAAAAAAAAAAGATACAAGTAATGATCTGGACAGCTACAAAACAGCATGCCTTAGTTTCTCCCACATCATCCCACCACTATGTACGTGGCTATTAAGCATCACCAGAAAGGAGTTCATTTCTAAAAGTCCCTGGGTAAGATCTCACCAGTAGAGAGGAGAAACGGTGACATTGACCTCATTGGGCCTTGTGCCCCCTTTTCAGACAATTTCCATTTCTATGGCTTAAAAACATACATTTCACATGCATGTGTGAGATAAGACAAAGAAACAATAGGCTTCTATCCCACAGGAGTCAGGCTTAAAGGGTTTCTAAATACTGTAGGTGGTGCTAGAATCCTCATGCTGTCTCAGTATCAAGCTACTGAAATCTAATTAAATATCGTAAACACTTGCTGAAAATCAATATAAAAATCTGGCCAGAATGACCCAAATTGAAATATGCAATTTCCTTGATTTAAGGTGGTCAAGACTGCTTCAACAGCACTGTGTGCTGTTTGTGACAAGCCTTTTTGTGCTGACTTTATCATGACAACTCTAGGTGATGCTTTGTGACAGGTGAAGGATACATATCTCCAGCAGCGCACAGGAGAAATTAACTCAGACAAAAGGCCATTTCTTGGATGTAGGAAGGACCATATTCTGGGTAGCATGTCAGAGGAACGGACGACAAGTCTGGGATCACAGCCAGCGGGGTGGGGGGAGGGACTCCAGGGGCTGAAGACCTCAGCTTCTTCTAGATTTCGAATGCTGAATAAGCCACTGAAGCGTGATGTCTAAGGGGACAAAGGGAAAATGGTGGTGAGACTATGGACCTACTGACGGCTAAATAAAATACTGAAAGGACCAAACACAAAGTACAAGGAGAGCATCAGAATACAGGACCATTCTCTCAATGATGTAAAATCAAATTTAAATTAGCTAGAACATCTGAACTCAACTTTTAGAACCATGAAGCAAGAGGGGAAAACAACATATGAAATCCTGACTGGGAGACACTCATAACATTTTGCTGGAAGTCATCTTCCAAAGCTTCACCGTATCAAGGAAGAGAGGTCAGCCTGCATGATTGGGGTTTTTTTGGTTTTCGTTTTTTTGAGGCAATCAGGGTTAAGTGACTTGCCTGGGGTCACACAGCTAGCAAGTGTCTGAGGCTAGATTTGAACTCAGGTCCTCCTGACTTCAGGGCCAGTGACTCTATCTACTGTGCCACTTAGCTGCTGCCCCCTGGAAGACCCTATTCCTTCTCCTTTCTGGTAAGTTAGGAAATTTAGCCTTTTCCAATCCTGCAGCATATTTTTTACAGTCTTTCAAACATCACCAGCAGTATCTCAACAATCACATCTCCAAATTGCTTCACTACCCTACTAAGTCGCTACTTTCTACTAAACAGAGATATGTTCAGAGATGAATAAATTCAAAACAAACACAAAATGTGCTGAGGAAAGAGGGAAGAGGGCAGGAATAACAGGAAAAAACCCTCAGAGAACCTCTCCAAGTTGTTGTTCCAGAGCCCAAATGCGGACGATATACATCAAACAGGAAACCTCAGCGATGGGGATGTGTCCCACAGACTACGAGCCAAATTCTTCATATTCCAAAACTAAGCACAATCACCATAGCCTAGAAAGGTACCCAACAATGGGTGTGATCTCTCAGAACAGGATCCTGATTACTGAGCTCTAACTCAATGGCCCCATGGATGCAGTCGGGCTCTATGACAGTCCAGGCAAACTGCTGTGAATAAGACTTGAGCAGGCCCAAAAACATTTCTTAAGAACCCCTCCAATGCAGGACTCTGAATTCCCATTTAAGGGACATACCAAGTCATCCAGGATTTAATGAGCACCTGCTTTGGCTACAGCCTTGACACTGGGCACTAACCCAATATGGGATCAGAGGCAAAGACCCTGGGTTCGAATCCCATCTGCCTGCGTCAGTCCACAAACATTTTATCAAATGCCTATTACGTGCCAGACACTAGGCTAAGTGCTTAGGCAAGTCATTTCCCCTTGAAGGATCTCAATTTCTTCACCAATAAAATGAGGGAGTTGCATTAGGTGGATTCTGAGATCCTTAGGTGGATTCTGAGATCCCTTCCAGCTAGAGATCTGAGGGGCTAGAACTAATGATCACTAAGGTTTCTCTCCAGTTCCAGGCACCTACATGTTTGTATTAAATCAAGCAGAATATTTAAGTGAACAGAATACTTCATGCCCTAACCATGTGGGAGAAACAGAAACTTAAAATCTTTATGATTAATAACTAATACATACTAGGCAAAGTAAAAGTTATAGGTTTAGACAGATGAGTGTTTTTAAAGGTCTTAGACAATCAACCAGTAATTATACAAAGCTATCTGTCCTATTCAACAGCTACAACAGGTCACTGAGGTGTAAAAGTGGCAAAATAGAATTTGACTAATTGAGGAGTGGGCAAGATTACATTAGTAAAATGTCTGAATTTATCTACTTTTCAATTGTTTTATCCCACACTTATAATCAATGAACAGAGGACAAGTCCAAAAGTAAGACAGACTCCTAACCTGAGCGGAGAATCAGAAAAGTCATAGAGACATACATCTGTTTGGGTTATGAAAGCTAGTAAGAAATAATACTCCAAGGATGAGTTTGTTATCCCAGAAATATAAACATTATAAACCAGGATTTGGAAAAATGCTACTAGTAACATTCTCATAGGACAGAACCAACCTAAATCCATGAAAAATGATGGGCCACTATAAAATTAAAGCAGATTACTAAAGCATGCTGAAATGAGGAATAAGAATGACAGCATGGTCACAAATGCAAAGAGACCAATTGTTATTCTGATATGGAACAAAAATGGGGATTAAGAGCTCATCTAAGAATGCTGGTGTTTCTCTGGCATTAACCCAAGGGAAAGAATGTTCTAACCAGTCAACCTAAGTACTTGAGGCAACTCATGAGACATTTCTGAAGATATATTCTGAAGAATAAAATGATATTGTTATTTATAAATAAGCATTAAATTTAGTCAGTATTAATTTGCTAGGGCCCTAAGTGAACTTAAAAAAGTTTCTGAATGGGACAGCGAGGTGGCACAGTGGACAGAGCACACCGGTCCTGGAGTCAGGAGGACCTCAGAAACATAACACTTACCAGCTGTGCCCAGTCACAATGACTCTGGGCAAGTCACTTAACCCCAATTGCCTCACCAAAAAAAAAAAAAGTTTCTGAAATGCAAAAATTAGGGATCAAACCTTACTGACCACAAATAGCAAGCATATTGTAATCTGCAAAGCATAGACTATCAGATTTGATAACCCTGAACAATCATGAAGATTAAGGATGACAAGGGATAGACAAAGTAAAAAAGGAAAGAATGAGAAAAAAAAGCTCAAACTTCCCTGAAGGCTACAAGCCAGGCTAACAAATCATCTATGAACCGTTTCTAAAACACTATACACTCATACTTTTGTTTATTAAATAATACCTCAACAGGTTAGTTTAAGTGACTGAATATCAGACAGAAGTGATTTTTCAAGTACATTAAAGCTAATGCGTATTTCTGGCTTATCGCTCCAAAAAAGTGCTAATATATTACAGCAATATACTCAGTTTTAGCAAGTGAAAAAAATTTTATAGTGCCTCCTGACCAGTCTTTATAAAATCCTATTTCAAAAGTACCATTTTAATACACAGCACAGCTGGATACCAGCACCAAAAAGATTACTACAATAAATATCAAGCAATACCTAACTGCATGGCTTTACTGAGTTCATCTCTTTAAATAGTTAGGAGTAAAGTCTATTGTCAAGGGGCTTAAAGTCTACTCTTCATCATGGCGGGGAAAACAGTACACTGTGAGAGTCACTTAACCTATAATGAGGAAGGAGAAAAGCATAAACACAAATAGCAAATAATTCTGCAAGAAATGCTAGACATTACTTACCTATATTATCCTTTTCTTTGCAAGAAATTGAATAGCAGCAGATTTCTCTGTCCTGAATAGCAGAGAGATTCCTAGACAAGGCAAAATTTTAAAATAAATTTGCATTTAAGAAGTGGCCGATTTTGCGTAGGTACTTGTGTTAATAAACAGAATGAACAGAGCAACTATTCTTTAACCACACTAAAAACATATAAACATCTCTAATGGGCTGAGAATTTTCAACTGCAAGGAGAAAACCACTGCAAATGCTGAATAAATCTAGAGTCCTAAACGATTAAAACAGCATGCAAAGTATGCAAGAGAACAAACCATGGAATATAAATGGAATAGCACTGTGCTCAAAGAAATGAAGAATACAAGAATACAGGGAATTCAGAGAAATCAGGAAAGATTTGTATGAATGATACAGAGCAATGAAAGCAGAACCAGAAGAATATACTAAATTACTAAAATAAATTAAAACAACACGAAAAGGAAGCCAAAGTTAATTTAATGGCAATCAAGCTTTAGTGTCAGGTTCACAAATGACAAATCTCAACAGCTTCTTTTCAAAAGAGAGGTGGCGAACGTTATCGGATGTGGTCAATTTTGTTTAGTTCTTTTGCTGTTTTCAAGGGAACAGTTCTATCATGGGGGAGAAAAATGTCAAGAAATGACTTGCCAAAAGAGCTATCAATGAAAGTATGCCACATAAGTGAATCTGGTACAAAAGAAAATCCCTTTCACATTGTCATGAAACGTACATTTTTTCAATTAGTTGTTTCTCATCCAAGGCATTAGGCAGGTCTCTCTTGTTTCCAAGTACTAGCACCTTTAAAAAGAAAGAAGAAAGTTCAAATGTTAATAAACGGACCTTAACTATAGAGTGAACAAAGATGACCAACTTCCACAGAACTTGATACCTTAAAAATGTTCAACTAGAACCCATCTTCATCCTCCTGATACATGATGAGGGTCCTAGTACATCAGCAGTAGGATCCTTTCACATGGCAGGTTAAGAACCGATTCCTACCAAATGACTCTAAAATTGTGTTCTATTCTCTGCATTCTGCTTGTAATAAAATTCACTGGCTTAGAAATTTTTCACAAAAATCAATAAAATCAAACTTTATTTTGGGCAAGTGTAGAAATGTAAATGCTAATAACTTTATAATCTACACATATCTATTATACAGAATGCATATACGCATACCTGTGCATGGATGCACTTATGTATATTTAAGTATACATATGCACACTCATATAAAATCCTCATATAGAATTTCAATGGCTCCAAAGTTTATCAGAAAAATAAGGCAGCCAACCAGAGCCAGAATCTTCAGTGAGAATACTCGGAACAGTTCCTTTAAGGGCATACTGACAGCTCTTACTTTTCTGGAACTTAACTCATTGCTGCTTCCAGACTCTCCCTATTCCACCATCACTCGGCAAACACTAGTCCTCTGAGGTTCACTCTATCCAAATATACCAGGCAATTCAGTCCTGACAACCCAGCCTTGACATTTCCTCCCTCCTTTCTTAGGAAGGTCAATGCCCAGCTCAGTTTTACCACAACTCCTACCCTCCAAACAGGGGATTTTGAATATACATGTTGATGTTTCCTCAAATACTCTTAACTTCTCAGTTCCTCAACTTTAAAGTTCCCATGATGTATGCTCCCATTCTGTGGCTAGAGGGACAGTCATACCCTTGCTCTTGCTATCACCCACAAGTGTTCCTTTTTCACACTGAAGAGCTCCAGAATTCCTTTATCCAATCATTACTTGTTATCCTTTTATCTTATCCTAAAACTATTCCTAAATCTATTTATTCATCTTCACAGTCACCTCTCATCCTTCCATGACCAGACCATCACCAGTGCTCTGGCTACACTCTCCTTCCCTCCCAATCATAAACTACTGAACTTTTCATCGACCAAATCAACTTTATACTAACCACTGAAGGAATCAGGACAGAAAGTGGTTAATTGTGGGAAGTGAGTAAACCACCCCAACTCCACCTTGGAGCTAGCTCAGTTCCCTTACTATTCAATTATGTGTCTAGTTCAAATTCTCTCTTGTGAGAAAAGTTTATTCAACTGTGGGAACTGGGAGAGACCCTTATTGCATTGTTCGAACCTAGGACTGCATCTCCCTGTTGTGAAAAGACCCTTAATTAAGGACTTAGGTTACAGTGAATAGAAACTCAGATCCAAAGATTGATGAAAGGCATTTTCTCACAACTGTACATCTCAAAGCAACCCATGTTTGAAAACTGGCCTTGTACTGACCAATCAATTATTGTTTCCACGTTCCTTTGACTGATTACAGATACTTGGGGGGAGTGGGACACCTCTTTGTCTAAATTCAGGGACTTGTACCTGTTTACTCTCCCCCTCCGAACTTGGAAACTTCCTAATCTTTCACCCAATTAGATATCAGACTACCTAATGCTGTATTGTTTCCTTTAAATTAGTCTTATTTGGTTAATTGTTTTTTAACGTGTAAAAGTCTGTGTCCCCCTGTATTCGGAGTCCAGGACTAAGCTGAGAATTCTGGTCCTACTTTGTTAGGCAATCAGCATGTATTGCTTAATAAATTCAATTGATATGCTCGAAAGATCAAACCTTTGTTTCCTCAGTCATTTCATCTTTCACCTGCCACACCCCCATGTTCAAATCTCTTGCCCTATCACATTATATATACCCTGTCCAATGCCAACTCTGGATCACTCCCACCACTCACCTCATTTGTCACTGAGAGGTCAAGCAATGTGCCCAAAGCCAAAGAGCTAATATGTATATGAGGCAGGATTTGAACCCAGGTCTTCCTGACTCCAGGTCCAGCACTCTACTATATCATACTCATCCCTAAACAATTTTCTATTCCACTCAACACAGCCATTGCTCCAAATCTCTTCTCTCTTTAAGCCTCCTATAGCATCCCTTTGGTGGCTCCCTCACACTTTCCCAAAATTGAGACAACTTACTATGAGTTCCCTCTTCTCTGCTCATTTCCCATCTAGCTGACATCATTCTCCACTGTCTCTTTCCCTTGTCTCTGATGAAGAGGTGCCCCTGCCCCTTCCAAGGCCAATCCCTCCACATGTATTCCTAAGCCCATCTTCTGCAGCAGAGTGCCTCCACTATCACCCCTTCTCTAATCTTTCATTTCTCTCCATCTACTTGTTCTTTTCCTGTTGCCTACAAACATACGCCTTCCTCATCCCTCAGAAAACGTCACTACATCTTAATAATAACCCTGTTAGCTCTTCCTCATCCCTCAGAAAACGTCACTACATCTTAATAATAACCCTGTTAGCTATCACCTTGTCTTCCACTTCTCATTGTCTTCTAAGCTTCCAAAATCTCAATTCTGATCTCATTACTCAACTGAAACTACTCTCTCTGACGTTACCAAGTTGCCAAACTAAATATTCTCTCCCATACTCCTGATCTTTCTTGAACTCACAGTAGCATCTGACACAGTTATCACTCTCTTACTTACTTCCACATCCAGTCAGTTTCCTAATCTTCTCCACGTCTCTCATACCTCATCCTTCTTTCCACTCACACAGTCACTACCCTAATGAAGCCCTCATCACCTCTCACCTGGACAATTACAATAGCCTACTCACTGGTCTCCCTTCCTCAAGTCTTTCTTCATTCCGATCCATCCCTACATAGCTGCCAAAATGACTGGCCTGAAACACAGCACTGAACAATTCACCCTCCTACTCAATGATCTGCAGAGGTTCCCTATTACCTCTAGAACCAAATAGAAAGTTCTCTTGACATCTGAAATTCTTCACAATCTGATCCCTTCCTATTTTTCTAGTTCCCTTCTATAGCACTCCCCTCTATGCCTTCTAGATATAAGCCTATGCACAAAGAACAAATCAGCTACCGTGTCTAGGCTTTTGCCCTGCATGTCTCCCATCCTCACCCATAACAAGATTTTTATACTGAGCCAGTCTCTAACCTGGGAATGATGAAACAGCAGGCTATGACAAAGTGCCAGTAATCAGGTAGCCGTTTAATTAATTAGTTTCATTATGAGGAAGAGATTTCCAAATCAGGAATTCTCCTGATCAGAATTCCACCTTGCTGAAGTGAAGACAGAGATTATATACATAAATCACAATAGGAAGGGAGGAGTGAAGGTGGATTACAGACAATCGTTCCCAGGACCAGGGTGGTTTCCCATAACCAGCCCACATATCCCACAATCACTACGGTACAGGTGTCCTGAAGTTCTATGGAAGCAGCATTGTTCAACTCTTTGGGGGTTGTTACTTGGTGGGTCACAGGACCAGAGTTCTGTGATGGGAACAGATTCTACAATCTTTGATTAGATTCACCTCATGTACAAAGGCAGAAAGATGCCAGTGATTATGAGTTCATCAAAGTTCTGATTTATCATTTCAAGCTGCATTGTAAGCGGGACTCACAAGAGAGGCAATTCTGAAAATCTAATCTATTAGTATAGTCATTACACATATCATACTGATTGTTATAAAAATCGTAATTCCCTTCACACCTGGAATCTTATCCCTCCTCATTTCTACATCTTAAGTTTAACTGGATTCCTTCAAGAACCATTCAAATCCCACCTGGTGCTGGAGGTCTCTCTTCAAGCAGCTAGTGCCTTCCCTTCTCAAATTACTCTGCATCTACTCTGTAGATAACTTGTATATGCCCATTTACATACATGTTGTCTTCCCATTAGAATGAGTGCAGGTACTGTTTTTACCTTTATTTGTATCCTAATCTTAGCACAGTGCCTAGCACATAGCAAGTGCTTAATAAATATTACTTGCTTGACTGATGGCATATCGTCATTTACAACATTATTAGTTATTTTACATTCAAAATTGTAGCCTGGACTATAAAAACTCATCCTCGACTGACTCCCTTCTCTTTTCCCTTCCCAGGCTAATGCTGCCCTTTTAAGATACACATAAAGAAGACAGAGCAAAGATGACAAGATCAGAGGTGGGAGAAACCAAATCCAATTCACTGACTATCCTGACTGATTTCCTCCCCTTCAGCTCTCATCTCCTGCTCAGTCAGACAGCCTAAACCTCTTCTGCCATAGAACTTCATGCCTAGAAGGTCCTTCCTACCAGCACACCTTCTATAGTGAACTCTCAACATAGTAAACTCCTCAAACCCAAGCCTTTTCAACGAAGGCTTTCTTTACCTTACACCAGATTTTCAAGTTTGTGCTCTGCCCAATATCAACACAGACCCAAAGTGCCCTTATCTACACTTGTCTCTAACCAACACATTAGGTAAATTTGTGACCACCCATTGGCTTTACTTCAGTCACATATTTCTAGGTGCCCTAGGACACAGCCCCTACAGCCTCTCACTCATATACCCTTTATTCGTGGCCAGGCTAACTCCTGTCTAAACAAGCTTTGAGTGCAGGGACGGTACTTCATTTGTTTCTACTGTCTTCTTCAGCACCCAAAGTGGGCATATGACAAATGTTAGCTGAAGGAAACTCTGACAAAATCCTACCACACCTGATTATGTAGATTTAGAAGCAGCAAGTCTGACAGCAAGAGCAGGACCATGTTTCCACGCCGTCATGTGTGACAGCTGACAAGGCAGACTGCTGTTTAGAACACATTAGTGCTGCCTGTCACATCTCTCCTACTGTCTTATAGTCCTCCTATTGTGTACCTTCACGATTTCAACATATAACATCATACCAAGTCATGAATATGGCTCCTTAAGCCAAATACAAACCACTTTCATTTTATTATCTTCACACCTTATATTTTAAGCAACAGCTTCTCCCCTTCCTAAAGATCTATCTCCATTTCAAATATGAAATGTACTAATTATAATCAAAAAGCAAACTTCTCAGACTTACTGGAATGCCTTGTAGCTGTGGTTTGTCCAGAAGATTATGTAGCTCATTCCGAGAAGCTTCGATCTTTTCACGATCTGCAGCATCCACCATGTAACTTAAAAAGTTGAGAGCAAAATTTCTTAATAATAACATCTAAGAGTCTCACTTCCTTAAAAAATGGTCCCACAGTTCAACCTTAGACCAAAGGAGGAAGAGGGTGGAGAGGGGGAATAGACGAGATCAGGACTGCCCAGAGAAGGGAAGAGCCAGGGCAAAAATCTGATCTTGAAGATTTAATTTAATTAATTTAATAACAGTAATAATAGCTAGCATTTTTATAGTACCTACTATGTGTCAGGTACTGTGCTAAGTGCTTTACAAATATTATCTCATCTCTTCTTCACAACAACTTTGTGAGATGGGTACTATCATTATCCCTTTTTAACAGCTGAGGAAACTGAGGTAGACAGGTTAAGTAACTTGCCCAAGGTTCCACAGCTAGGAAGTGTGTGGGGCTGGACTGGAACTGGAGTCTTCTTGACTCCAGGCCTTGCACTCTATCTACTGCAACACCTGGATGCCTGTCAGATTTAGCACCCTCAGAGATACTTATATGCACCCAATTAAGTGGCAGTTAAGGTTATAGTTGTCATTTAAAGTTTTTAATACATAGTTTTCTTTTAAGTAAAATATGATAAAGTTAAATATGATAAAAAGTCATGCTTTTATTTTAAATTTTCAAAATTCAATTAAAATGAATTTTTAAAAGACTTTTAACTTGGTGGTCCCCACCTTGGACAGGAAAAAGAAAAAACGAAAAAAAATCCCTCTTTCCACTGGACTTGTAAACGTCTCAAGGGCCTGCATCTCCAGGGCCTGACCCAGCATACAGTAAGTACTTGGGCACAGAGTAAGTACTTACTAAATGCTGGCTGACTGAATCCAGTGCTACAAGAATTTTTCTAAGAGAACAAACTGGAAAGATCCCCGTGGCCACACCCCACTTACACAATCGCATTGACTCCTCTGCAGTATCGTTCCCACATGCTTCGGAATCGTGGCTGCCCTCCTATGTCCCAGATCTTTAAATCAAAACAAGACAATTTTTTATAAGGAACATTTCAAGTAATAAAGAGGAAAGACAGGGAAAATTTCAGAAGCATTTCCCAGTTTCTTGGGAAAGACAATTTCATCCCACCCCTTCAAAAAAACAACTTATTTGCAAGTTACATGAAAACAATAAAACACCAGATATAACAGTTTTATCAACCAAGACTTGTAATGGGCCCTTGACCATGTGGGACACCAAGAATTCATACTGTTAGCATTCCTAAAACAGATCCTAAAGGATTCTGACTTCTAAATCAAAGATTAATTTCAATCATTTTGAAGCTTAATTCTTTGAAAAAATATGATTATTAACTAGAACATACCATACAAATCACATTAAATCATGTTCATATTATATTTAATAATATCTGAGGGTCTACTATCCCATTTAGATATCAGTACAAGTACTTTCAGGTTTATGAAAGTATATATGGTATAAAGATACCTCCACTCAACACAGCACGTGGGAAACTTGAATCTCAAGCAAAAACATGTATTGATTTGTTAGAAGTTGCATTTATATAGGATATCCTACCACTCTTTGACAGCTTTGAATTTAACTACATCTCACATAAAGTCACCACCCTGCCAGTTTCTTCCCCCTCAATGTTTGTATGTAGCACAACTGCCCTTCAAAGTATTTTAGTGCTCAGTAAGCATAAAACCTCACAAGACTTCTTATAGATTGATTTCCCCCTTGTGCATTTGACTCCAATACCATATTGCCCCAAAAGGTCAACAGCAATTGGCAACATTTGAATCTCACAAATATAGCAGCTGGGCATGCCCATAAAGAAGGTAGGTAGCCCAACAGGCAGCTTCCCAACCAGGATTTGTATATCAAGAGGACTCCTGAATTTTAATAGATGCGATCACAAAAATAAGAGGCAAACAAACTAGAATAGAGATCAGAAGAGAATGCCATGTGTCCCAAACATAGTGATTCAATTCCATGTATTAAGTGCTTACTTGGTACAAGGAAAGGGGGGCAGAAAGATAGTTAAGAAAAGAGAAGGGAAGGGAGAGAAGAGAAGGGAATAAGGCAATATGCCACACACTGTGCTAAGCACTTCATAAAATTATCTCATTTAGTCTTCACATTGGTTCCTCACTTCGGGAGTTATAATAATAGTATTATTATTTCTATTTTACATATGAGGAAACTGAGGCAAAGAGAAGTGAACTGAATTGCCCAGGGCCACATATCTAGTAAGTGCTTAAATGTACGTTAGGAACTAACCACATACAAGGCACTATGTGAGGCACCGGAGATACAAAGACAAAAACTCAACAGCCGTTGCTCCCAAGGAAGTCATATTCTAAGCAGGATAGAATATGCATACAAGTAAATGCAAAGTATATACAAAGTAATAAAAAAGTGAGGTCAAGTTACATTGAAGGGCTCACCTGAGGGTGAGCTGTACCCTGAAGGAAGCCAGAAATCCTACCGAGTAAAGGCAAGGAAGAAGCACGTACAGGGAAGGGGAAAGGAAGGCAACAGACATAAAGGCACCACGGCACAGGACAGACTGCAGCACACGAGACCAGTGTAAATAGAATGAAGAATGCAAAATGGGGAATAACACAACGTAAACCTGGAAAAGTAGGTGGGACCCCAACTGTGAAGGCCTTTAAATGTCAGACAGAAGAGCTTGTATTTTATCCCAGCACAAAGAGAATGGAATTACTAGAGATTTCTGAGTAGAGAGCTGATATGGCCAGATATGTTTTAGAAATATCAATTTGGCAGCAATGTAGAGGATGAATTAGAAAGGAGACTAGAGGCCCCAATTAGGAGACAAATTAAATAGGACCACTAGCAGGCTGAGTGCTTGAAAGAGGGGAGAGGCTGTATGAGTGGAAAGGAGGTAATGCAGAAGCTATGGTAAAAGTGCGAGCAAGTAATAGAAGTCTTGCAATTGACAGAGGGAGTTAACAAAGATGTAAAGCCTGACAGCAAGATTATGGACCAAGAGGATTGGAAGGATGGTGGGAGACTCATCTGAAATAGGGAAGTGTGGCAGAGGTATGGGCTTTGAGGAAAGCGGGAGCTCCATTTTAGACATGCTGAGTACAAGGAATTGTGCAAGGCCAGAAGAATATACAAAAATGAAAATGGGATTAAGCACAAAGAAGACAGAGAGGCCAAGGCAGATGGTCTGAGGAAATCTAAAGATAGAGCAACTATTGTTGGCATAGAGGATCAGTAGCTTCTTCATGAAGACGCAGCACAGGAACTGACTACAAGAGGCCCATACCTGGAGGGTAAGGGGGGAGGGAGTAGGGCCCAGTTCCTACCAGGCACAGAGGAGGCCATGAGCAGAGGCATAGAGAAGAGATCACAGCATCATCGATCTACAGCTGTAAAAGACCTCCAGAGAAGTCAGGAAAGGAACATCAAATAGAGCTAGGAGACCCAGACTACTTCAATGAAGCGCAATTTGCAAGAAGTTGGGAAGGGTCGACTACAGCCAAATTGGAGAAGATTTTAGCTGATTAGGAATCATTCACTCTGGCAACAGACCATCAATAAAGGGCTTTTTGTGGGTTTGTTGTTTTTTTTTTTAATTGTGATTAGAGCAATGTATTCAGAAGCTGACTGGGCAGGGTATAGAGAATGGATTGGAGAAAAGATAGCCTAGAGGCAAGAACACCAATAAAGAAGCTGTAACAAAATCCTAGGAAAAGAGACATGAAAGCCCAAACTAGCATGGTTCGGTAGGAATGGAAAGAAGATAAGAGAATATTTGCAGAAGCAGAACAGAAAGAACTTGGCAGCTACTTAAAATAAAAGAGGATAAAGAAGAGAAAACAGTTTTTTGTTCGGTACAGGGATGGGGGTGGTGGTGGTTAAATAGAGGTTTTGAGCTTGGGTTATGGAATTGGGAGGATGGTGACAACAATAACAGAAAAAAACAACAACATAAGAAGAACAAGATTTCAAGAACTAAAGATGACCCATCCAGTTTTGGACTTATTTCTGAGAATTAAGGTGCCATGGGATATCCAAGGAGAGCTATTCAGCTGTGAATTCTGAGAGGGCAGTGATATAGATTTGAGAGTCAACTCTCCAGTGCAATAACTAAAGCCAAGAGAATAAAGGAGATCTCACCAAGAAATTGAGAGAACGAGGCACAAGCAAAGCTGTCTGCTGAGACGTAGCAAACCTCACCACCTCCAGAACCACTTCAATCCTACCTGCGACTCACTTTTCCCTCCACCCCAGACTGGCCCTCCATTCCCCAACCGATGATCTCAGAGGGAAGTGTCCTGTTATTCTAATCACAGGGACTCAGAAACATTTTAACATTATAAAAATGGCAGTCAGGGTTTAGGATGCTGCTACTACCATAGGCAATTGTGCCCTGTGTAAGATTGTGCCACTTAACATACCTTTTATAAGACTGCAACTTGAAATATTTCCAACGAGCAACTAATTTAAAGCTTTTGAAATATAACCCACTTACAATTCGTAGACTTATAGGATTAAAGGGAAAAAAACAAAACATATCCCCCAAATCTAAAATTATAATGACTAGGGAATCTAAATGCAACATAATGTGATTTTTACATACCTTTATTGTGACGTTACCTTTAGTTACCTTCCTCATGTTAAAGCCCACTGTTGGGATCATATCTTCACTGAATTGACCTGACTGAATAAAGGGAAAACTATGTATTAGACAAATCTGAATTCATATAGATTACCTAAGCATTAAAACCTTCCCTCAATCATTCCACATCTGAAATTGTTCTTGGTAATACACACCAACAATATCAGTTTTGTTTTCAAAAACAACACTTTTCATAATCACTGGTTTGAAATGTCACGTCATTAAAAACTCACTTAGAAAAGCAAAGGAAATATTCTACAGATCAGTTCTTATCTTCTCAAAGACTGACCTGGGACCAGGTACAAAATTCTGCCATAGTTCTATGACACACCAAAAGAGAAACAAAAAAGCTGGTAGGTAAATGAACAGTCTCCCATTTGACTGACATTAATTACTGACATTTGTTGTTGTTCAGTCCTTTAAGTAATGTCTGACTCTTTATGACCCCATTTGGAGTTTTCTTGGCAGAGATATTCGTGTGGTTTGCCATTTCCCTCTCCAGCTAATTTTTACAGATGAGGAACTGAGGCAAAGAGGGTTAAGTGACCTGCCCAAGGTCACACAGGTAGTAAGTGTCTGAGGCTACATTTGAACTGAGGAAGATGAATCCTGCTGACTCCAGGCCCAGCACCTGGATGTCACCTAGATGCCCCTAATGATTGCCTTTAGCCAAAGCCAATAATATTTATTATGTAGCTATGTATACTGCCTGACAAAGCACAAAAGGCTCTGGACTTGGGCGTGAAGAGAGCTGAGATGAAGTCCTGACACTTGCTGGTTATGCAGGTTTCTACATCTGTAAGATTGGGGAAATGTATGCATTACTGATCTTACAGGTCTCATAACTTGTGAAATGCTATACAAACATCATCTCAAATCCCCACATGGCCCTAGGATACACTGAATTTCTTGTTACCAGTCAAATTTCACTAGCACCAACTCCAAAAGATTATTCTAATTCTTCTATCACCCTCTGGCCAACTCTGGGAAATCTCTGTCATGCCACCATATTCTAATTATATAACATTCGTTTTCAAAGCACTTCTACATACATCTTATTTGAGACACACAACATGCCTGCAATGTAGGCAGAAGAGGCACTAGCCCCATTTTACAGATGAGGAGGATCCACAGGGTAGGAACCCAAGGTCCCAGGGTTGATAACCAGCAAAGCTAGAACAGAAATCCAGGTTGTCTGGCTGACCCAATGCTCAATGTTCAATGCCCTTTGCTATGATAACTATGGTAACTGGTCTGGATTGGCGTTCCTGTCTCAGGTCCCTGCCCTCTCCAACTTATCATCCACACACCTGCCAAAGTGATTTTCCAAAAATACAGGTATAGCCATATGCATTCCTCTAAGGGTTTCTTATTACTTCTGGGATTTCCTCTGGCATTATTCCTCCGGCATTTCCAGCCCTCCACTACCTGTTGCCATCTACCTTACTACCTTACCGCCATCCAGCCTTACTATACAACAGTCCCCTTGTTTCATGTTAGGATCTAGCTAACCTTGACTCCTAGTTGCTTGTCACACATGACGATCCCTCTTCTGATGCCGTCTCTGTACCTCTGCACAGATTATATCCCATTCCTGGAATGCATCCTCTTCTCATTTTCATATCTTAGTTTCTTTCAAACACAACTTCTAACACGATGCCTTTCCTGATCCCCTAGTTGCCAATGCCCCCCCTCCCCAAAAAATTATTTTGTTCATACAACTAAGGATAACATATTCATATATGTACACAGGTATGTATGCGTGTATGTATAAGCATACCTATGTCTCCCCTAATAGAATGGAAGCTCCTTGAGGGCAGACATCTCATCATTCGTCTTTGTAATCCCAAAACCTAGCAGGTATATAATAAATGCTTGTTGACTACCTGGATCGGTAATTAAGAAAAAGGAGAAAATAAAAGGCATATATAATTCTTATTTACCCAGCACAATCAGGGAATGCTTGGGATTTGATGATATCCCAAGAAAATGTAGGATCACATATGAGTTGGTCAAGCACAAAGGATAAAAAATGGACAGCCCAAGCAACTCAGTGATGTGAATAAAATACAAAAAGGCCCCAGAAGCAATGTTTGTAATAGCAAAGAACTAGAAACAAAATACGTGTCCTCTAATGGGAGAACTGCTAAACCTATTTATGGCACATGAATTAAACGGAATATGATATTCCATAGTTGGCAAAACTACATGAAATTCACCATGGACATGGAAGGACTCATGAACTGACGCAAAGCGAAGTGAGCAAACCCCAGAAAATACACGCAATGATTACAATCATATGGCGGGGGGGGGGGAGCAGTAGCAGCAAAAATCAAAACTGAACACAATGTAATTATAATTAGAAAGTTTAGCCCTACAGACTAGATATGAGAATGTACTCCCCTCCCTTCTTTATATATATACTGATGTGCTGATTAGATTTACTGATAGACACTACTTTCTTCCTTCTTTATTTTTTCTAATTTAAAAAAAATACATGGTGAAGAATCACAAGATTTGATAAGGTATGGACAGGTTGAGATACAAACCAACGGAGGAAAACTCAAGTGTACTGAGATCCCAAATTTAACTAAAATACTATTCAATGCCACTGTATTACTGCAGTTAGTAGGCCTACATCTAATGGGCTAATCTGAGAAAGCAGGTGTCTAAGCAGACTCTTAACTGCCCCCTCAGCATCCCAGAGCTCTTTTTTACTTCCTATTAAATCGCACAGATGCAGACAACACAGTTATTGCACAACAACAGTCACATTTATCGGTCAAACGACTTTCCTGGTTCTCATCCCTGCTACAGATAGTTATAATTTGCCACCGGAAAAAAAAAGTTACATTTTTATCAAAACCTTTCCTTGTGTCAATTTTGAAGCTATAACAGCTAATATATGCCAATAATTTTAAAAGTGAGAAATAATTTGTTTTTGTAAATAACAAATTGCCTATTGGAGAAATCATTTCTGCTTAAGTAAGGTGGTCTTCAACTTCCTTTTGTTTGTATCCAAAATTCTCCCCCACCACCACCACCCATATACAAAATGACTCTCCAGTCTCCCAAATCTGTATGTGAAACTAATGTATTGTTGATGAATCTGTCAAGTGGTCGACTTGTTTGAAAAAGCAATTTGGAATTATATGAACAAAGGTACAAACTTGGTCATACCCTTTACCATAGTGATCCCACTCCTAAATTTATACTCTGAGGATGAAAAGACTCATTTTTGTAAAGCTAGACACAGTAGAACTCTAATACAGCAAAAAGCTTTGAGAACTACATGTCCAACAATTTGACAACTACATAAATTTTAATACAGGAACGTTATGGAACACTACCATACCATAAGATTACGAATGAAGAATTTTTTAAAATGTGGAAAAACATTTTTAATACAGTGATGATGAGGGAAGAAAGTACAGTTAAAACAACACACCCTGTACATGAAATTAATGTTAATGAGCAACAAAATACATCAAACTTACTTGAATCAAAGCACACACTCTTCCTCTTAAGAAGCAAGGAATAACAAAAGCGAAAGATTACCTGTACTACTATCCACAATTGTTTGTGTTGTTTTTCTTAATTTTTCAAGATAAATACCTTGTTTCAGGTTTGTGAGTTCTAGGGTTGATTTACTACTATCAAAACAATCTATCAACTTTTTCTATGATACTATTAGTACAGAAAATCTACTCTTACCAACTCCATCTTAGAAATAAATTGAGGAACAAATGGAAAATTTCTAAGTTATGATCCCCACACTTCCTTCACATTATTATACTGTCATGAGATTAGATAATTTCTTCCTCTAACCAAATATTATTATGTGAAAGATAAAGGTGACTTTGAAATTATCTGTGCTAACAATGGCATGCACAAGCATGAGAATTCAAAAGTTAAGTTATATTTGTTCTTGCAAAGCATCAAGAATTTACTAAATTGTTTCAGAAGAGGCCTATAGTGGAATAGGTATAGTGGAAAACAGGCTGGCCTTGGAATCAAGAATGCTGGGTTCAGGATGAGGCCTCTGGCTCATCAGGTGACTTTTGTATCTCAGTTTCCTAGGGTTTTTTTTTTAGATGCTTCAGATTCTCCATTGATTGAGCACTCAATGCGGCCTCTGAGGCTGAGACCCAATAAAGGATGGATCAATTCTCTGCTACTCACGCTAATTTTGGCCTAACAATTAACACCAAGAAAACACAGGTTCTCCACCAGCCAGCCATACATGGAACCATTGGACACAGGAAATAGAAAAGTTCTGGATACTGTGGATAAGTTCACTTGCCTTGGCAGTATACTTTCCAGGGATACCCATATAGATGATGAGGTTGATGTATGCACTGCCAGAGCTAGTGTTTGGGAGGCTCCAGAGGAAAAGTGTGGGATAGAAGAGGTATCAGACTGCCTACCAAACCAAAGGTCTACAAAGCCTTTGTGCTGATCTCATTGTCGTATGCCTGGAAAACCTGGACAGCATACCAGCGCCACGGCAGGAAAGTGAATCATTTCCATCTGATTTGTCTCAGAAAGATTCTTTAGATCACCTGGCAGGATAAGATACCAGAAACTAAGGTCCTTTTTCCAGCTAAACTGCCAAGTGTTCAAACTCTACTGCAGAGAGCATAATTCTGATGGACTGGCCACACTGTTCAAGTGCCAAACACACGTCCACCTAAAAGACTATTTTATGGAGACTTCAGACAAGGCAAGCACTCACCTGGAAGTCAGAAGAACACTTTATACAAGAACACTCTCAAGGTCTCTCTCTGAAGAACTCTGGAACCAACTGTGTGACATGGGAGAAGCTGGCAAAGGACCGCCCAGCATGGCTCACCCACATCAAAGAAAACTATGATCAAACTAAAACTGCAGTAGGTCAAAAGAAACATGAGATGAACAAATTTAGAGACATTTCCACTTCCAACGTTCACACGGACTACTTGTTCCCAACTTGTGGCTAAGCCTTCCGAGCTCACGTTGGTCTAGTCGGCCACAGTGAACCACTGTATCGTGACTCCAACACAGTGTTGTCATTCTGTTCTTCTTCCAGAATGAAGGACAACAAGCAACCAACCAAGCGCTCTCAATTTTTAACATACCTAACAATGCCGATAAGATGGCCGCATGGGTTTAAAAATACATTTTGTGGCAAAATTTAGGCTGAGACTTTAAATTTATTCCTTTAACATTAAGCTGTTAAATTGCATTTAGTAGATTAAAAGATTAAAATTCTCATAAGAACTTTTTAAAAAAGCAGACTGGCCAAGAAAATTTCTTTAACCACTAATTAAATGCATGACTGCCATGCAAACTGCCCTATTCCTGATAGAGCTGGCTAATACCTATAGCTAACAGCAATGTCTGCCTAGCAGCAAATTCCTTGCCAAAGAATTCTTCATTATAGCACCAAATTTCCCCAACTTAAATCTACAACTACGAACCACCCAGCTTACCAACCCTAACCGCTCCAGAAAATTCATTTTAAAATCCAGTCTGATGCCCTAATACATGCTTCATATTATACTACAATTAGAGCTCACTCTCACCTGAAGAACAAAAAAATGCAACCAATGTTTGAAGAGCCTTAATGATGGCACAGGAAATAGTCATTTTTAGTAATAAGACATTTAAATAGTATTTTACATTTTATCAAGCATTTTACATTATTAAGTTGTAGAACTGTGACTAACCTTAATTTCTGGACTACAAATCCAATACTTTTCTTACTCTGTGACAATAACTGTCATTCAGATCCAGTGGCATGCTTCTGGTACTTGACTCTTAATACATCTGACTGACGTCCCTCCTAAGAATGGTTAAAGCCAATTCAAAGGTAGTCTAGGTTTCATAATAATTTAACTTCTGGAAGTAGAGATGTTCTTTCTAATACAAAAAATGTTAATCATCAAATAGATTATAGCATTAATAGCACCTTACTAGATTTTAAGCTCCAATTTTTTTTCTAATCTCCCACAGAACCTGGCATAACTAAGTGCTTGATAAATTTATGGAATGAATATCTAACCCCTGTGGCTGATAATAGGTCGTTTACATTTTTTCTTTTAGATCAGACTATTGATTTCATCTTGTAGGGAGCTCCTGGGGAAAGATTACCTAGACTGATCAGATCAGCCCCTACTCTGCAACTTACAGTTTTATCAAGTTGCCATGGGGCACTAGGTCCCACTGACAGCATGTAGAAGAGACTGAAATCCAAGTCTTCCTGCCACAGAGGTGGAGGATGCCTTTGGTTTACTATCCACTCCATACTGCCTCTCATTTGTTCACTTAGCACTTTCTTCCTGGAAGCAGGTCATCCCAAGTCTGATTAAAACAATTCTTGCAATGGATTGCTAATGTTTACCAAAATTAGCATGAATTGGCTTTCTCAGAATGCTGCATTCCACCTCCACCTCAGCGACTTCACAAGCAGCACCACATTCCTGGAATGCACTCCTTCTTCTCCACCTTAGAATCCTTAGTTTCCTTCAAAGGTCAACCAAAATGCCACATTCTCAAATTGTCCTGCATTTCTTTATGTGATGGGGTGATGCATGCTCAGTGCCTGGCATATATCAGGCACGTAGCTGGACTGGGAACTAGAGAATCTCTACACATTTAATTCAATTAGACAAACACTGAATTGCCCACTTGAAAGCAAAGACAAGGTTTTTGAAGATTAGCAAGATTTGCATAAAAGCAGACACACAGGTGCTTGACTGGCGATGATTTGTGCTACACAAGGACCTGCCATCCCCTAATATTCCTCAGTCCTGAGCCCTCAGCACAGTCAAACATCACATATCTTGTGAAGTCATGGTTTTCCTCTAAGAGGAAGAAGTTCCACTAAGTTTTATTACAATGAATAGATTACTTTTAATGGATTACTTATAGCACATAAGTGTGTGAAATGTAAAACTTCACACCTAATTTTTTCAATATAGGCTGTTATCTTTGTCATAAGTCTGCTAAATGAAATAAATAGTTTACCAATAAGTGCCTAGAGCTATAAACTCCCAATGACTTTAAAAGTTTATACTCAAAAGTCATGGTCAACATGCAGTTATCAGCAAGCTGGATAATATAGAGCAGAAAAAAATAAACAATATAAAATCATATCTTCATGACTCCAAACAACCCTCAGATTGTAAGGTCAGAACAATTCACTGGTTTCTGGACAATAATCACTATGAAAGTGTTCTTTTTCCCCCCTTTTATATCATGAGTACTATCCTCCCACTATAACATGTAAAAAAAGCAAAAATTCTAATCTGTACCATGGCTATGGATTTCAAGCCAAGACCAAAATAAAATAGAAGAAAAGCAGCCTAGTTTCCATTGAGAGCTGTTAGAGCAAGCTAGATGCTAAAGAAGGACACAGTTAAAATTTATCTTAACTCCTTTTATAGTTAAAGTAGAAAGGATAACAGACCTAGAGCTGAAAGGAATCTAAGAGGTAATCTAGACCATCTTTTTCATTTTACAGATGAGGATGGTTAAATGATCTATCACACAAGAAGCAAGCATCAGAGGCAGGATTTGAATCCAGACCCTCTGACTTCAGAGCTCTCTCTAATTCACCATCTAACCAACCTAGCTCTTTTTTTGGTATATCATAAATCAAGAATAAGGATTGAATATGTTGAAACCAATACAAAAATTTTCTTCCAACATCTCCTCATGGAATGGAGGTGACCTATGATTCCTTTAAGGCTATGTTAAAAGAACACAAGGTCAAAAGAGTTACTATCAAGTCAAAAAAGCAAGAGCTGGTCAAACCAAATTTAATTCATCACTTCAGGTTAATGAATTTTCAGCCACAACGGCTCTCAAAAATCATTTAGCAAGGGGGAGGGCGCTAATATCACTAACTGAGATAAGCCACATCAATGAAACCACAGATCCCTGAAATCAAACCACTCTGAGAAAGGCTCTAATTAAATGTATATTATTATAATTATTATTATTATTACTACTTAATCATAATTTGGAACCAGAGAACAATGGTGACCTCTTAAATATCTGTACCTATTTATTTTAGATTACTAATTAATTCTACATATATTCTGATTTGGATAGGGATAAGGTTGCTTAGTACCAAGTACTCAAGAAGGGAGTTCCAAATTCCAGTGTCCAAGGGAGATGGTAAGAGATACACTTCCCTTATATCAGAGAGCATATTAACAGCATTTCCATAACAATACTTGTTAATTCTCAAGAAGTTTTTACTATAGTACTTTTCAGGGTAGTGATACATGAATGGCAGCCCACATCTCTACCCCACTCCCCATTATTAAATTAACCAAGGTAAGAAATCCTTCCAATCCTTATTCTATACAGGGTATTCATTCATTCATTCATTCAACAAGCATTTATTAATCACCTTCTATGTGCTAGGCACTGAAGATAGAGATAAAAAGCAGTACTTGACCTCAGGGAGTTTATAGTCTTTTGAATGTAACAGAGAGAAAGAAAAAAAAAAGAATACAAAGACCTTATCATAATACTACTCACTAGTTTCGTTCAGTATAAAACAAATCTGCATTATCAAGGAGGTTTAGTAACTGGGAAAAAAAATAAGCTCACAAAAGGCTTTCAACTATAAATAAATGACTTTTTTCTATATGACCCTTTAACTTGATAAATATGAGATTTAATAAGCTTTATTAAAATAAAAGGACTCCATTCATAGTCCCTAAAGACAACATTATGAAAAGGATCCAATACTAATAAATGTATACGTATACCTGTGTATGCATGTACATATGTACGGAGGTACATACATAGGCAACTAGGTAGCTCTGAGGATAGACAGCAGGGCCTGGTGTCAGGAAGACCTGAATACAAATGTGTCCTTAGACACTTACTAGCTGTGTGACTCTGGACAACTCACTTAAGCTCTCTTTGCCTCTGTTTTTTCATCTGAAAAATGGGAACAATAATAGCACCTACCTCCCAGGGTTGTTGAGGATCAAATGAGAAAATAATTGTAAAACACTTAGCACAGTGCCTGGCACATATAGCACTGTTGTTTGTCCTCCATTTTTGAAGAGGGCTAATGACACCACAGGGTGAAGTCTTGATTTGCGCATGAAATGGACTTAAGTACAGCAGAGTTGCACAAAGTCATCAGTTTCTTGTACAGTCAAGAAAGCACTATATCATTGTTAACTATTATTATGACTAATATCATGTTCTTGCAGAAAAGAATAAGGGCAACATTTTACATAAAACACAAAGTTCTTCATTCTGTCCTCTGGCAATTGCTGGGGCTGCCGCCAGCAAAGCCCACCATCTCTTACAGTTCCTACTTCTCAACTGAACGGATACAACTGTTTGAACTCAACTGAGATGGCTTTCCAAAATCCCAACATGATTTATTTGCTGCTTCTACTTTCATGGCACTGCCATATTTGTGTGTAAGTTTAATTGGAGGACATCCTGTAAAAGATCATTTCTTGAACGGTTTATGTTTTGCTGTTGACTAGCTTTTTCTTTAAAAAAAATCATAAGCCTTTCTCATTATCCATGCAAGATAATTAACCTCTGTCACTCAAAGCAGTCTAGGACCTATTTACTGGTCATCTCCCCTGGCACAGACATAGCTCATAAGTATAAAGGAGGAAACCTCTGCAGAAGGAAGGGGACAAATGTGGTATCTATCTTTAAGTCCAGAGAGAACTGACAGAGTCCTAGGAGTGACTTGTTGTCAGCGGGAACCCACAGGTAAGTAAGCACATGTGTTGTATCCTTGAATTTTTATAGCTTTCTCTATTCCAATAATAAAAACCTGACATGACTACTCACCTGCAAAGTATTTACCCCCTTCTCTTCTCATGGCTAAGAGCTCCCAGGAAGGGTCCCAATTATCTCAAGCTCTGCCATTCCTTATTTATTTCCTTTTCTGCCCAACAACCTTTCAAGGTAGTTACTAATTTATGTACATTGGGATAAAGGCACCTCTTTTTAAAAAATTATGAACATTCAGTTTCATTAGTATGTATAGCCTACAAGAGGGACATGTGATTTCAAGTAAAAATTCATTCGTTTAATGGATTTAAATTTCATCAATCTTTTATACAATTTTTCTCTCAATATCCTCAGAGCATAGGATACTTTGTCTTCCCTTAAAACTACTCCATTCAGATCAGAATACTTTATACAGTGACAATAGTGTAAACAACAATTTTTAAAGATTTAAGAACTCTGAATAATGCCATAACCAATCTTGCCTACAAAAGACTTAGGATGAATTGTTTCCCACCCTTTGATAGAAAGGTTCAGAAAGAGGCACACATTCCAGACAGAGTTACATTTCTTGCAAACAGAGGAGGATTTTTGGTGTGGTTTTTTTAATTTATTTTTTAATTTTTTGAGGGAATGACCGAGTCATAAGAAAGAATGGGGGGGGGCGGAGAAGGTAACAATATTGATACTTAAAAAAAGAGCATCAACAATATTTTAAAAATTCACAGAAGATAACAGAAGCTCAGAAGAAGTCTGATGAACAGGGCAGTGTTGGTAACACCATGTCAAACTGAATATAAACACTTTAAAAACAAGCTGCTCATAAGAGACTCACAGATTCATATACGATGCTCATTCTGTTCTTTACATGTGGAAATGTGAAAATGTCTGTTGATGTTTGTCAACTTTATTATTCTCAAAAAATGAACATTTTTAAAAAAATGAAAAAACCTCAGCACCATGGATAGGTTGTAATGTATCTAATACACAAACTAATTCTTGGTCTTTTCTAACAATGAGCTACTTATCAAAGAAAAAGCCGAAAGTAATACAACATAGCTTATAGATAAGGTCGCCTACCTCTAAACAAGGGAAACAAATTATGGTACTTAACCATGGCCTTCATATGGTCTCTCATCTAGAGCTCCCTTAAAACCTTTGTCAATCTTCAAGTACTGTTCCCATATCTCTAATATTGTAGCTCTCTTCTCCAGTGATTTTTAAGCCTTTTTAAGGTAACCCACACTCAAACTTAACCCCCTCATTTGTTACTATCACATAGAATGTTTCCCTGCAGCAAAATGTTTCAGAAATACTGTTTACTTGATTGTGTATTATGTTTCAATTATTAAAACCCACTATTTTCATGAACTGTTTGAGTAGAAATGGCTGCCTTCACACCATCATACTGCCTAGACTTAAAAGGTGGTACCTAAAGCTGTCTCTGAACACTCTTATGACTCTCTTACTCTATCCTAGAAGCCACAGACACTAACAGAAGGTCTTCACACTGTGGAACAGTGGTGTCCAACATGTGGCTGCTCAACATTCAAGAGTGCAGCCTGAACCAGATTAAACTATCATTTGGAAATAGTTGACAAAGAAAACCACAATAAAGTACAGATAACGTTACATTTTAAAACTAAAAATCTTAAAATTTTCTTTGCATTTTTATAATAATGGAAATGAATAATTTATTACCATGTTTACTAGTCCTTATTTGTTAGTATTGATTAGTGTACTGGTCTTAAAGGAATGATTTTCTCCTCTCAAATATCTAGCTGTTACCAGCAATTTTAGAAGAGGCAGGGAGGTAGGAGTAGGAGGTGAGGAGGGGATTTGTCTGATAATTTGGTGGCCGGCCGGGAGGAAGCTCTGAGGAGAAAAGACAGGAATGTCAGAAAAGAACAGGCATGTGTCAAATTAGGACAGAAATCTGCAGCATGGGGAAGGCAACAATCATAACCTAACCTATATGCACATGAGCAAAGTGGTAAAACTTAGTCTTAGAGTTCACAACCAAGTTACTCTTATTGCAAATCATAATCTGATTTTTGTGGCAAATGCAGAAAAACGTTTATTACAAAGACCTTTGTGATATTTTAGTATTTGAAGGGCTATTAGTGGAAAGTAGAAATGTCCATTTTCCTTTGCATAGTAGCTGTTCTTGTAGTACTGTAGATTATGCATTTTCATTTGACTAAGCACCTTGAAGCACTACACTGTGCATAGGTATGGATCCCCCTGTGCAGTATTGAAGCATGGAGTGGCCTTTGGTTTTTAAGTGGAAGTTTCATTCATTAGCAAAGTACCATGTCAGAGGCAAGCAAAGTTCTAGAGTTAGTATGGAAACTAAGCAGATAAGAGGCTGTTATTTCTGAACAGGGGAAGCCAAAATCGACATGCATAAGGCAGTCCTTACTCTTTTTCTATCCCCGCTCTCCCTATAGCAGGCTCTGTCTTGTGCACCAACCACAAGGAAGTGACAGTCATTCATATTCTGAAATGCAGCCTAGTGGGAGAAGGCTTCATGCCACTTACTCTGGAGGTGCTTTTAAGCACAGTTCATGCAAATGATCTACAATTTTGATCCACAGACCAATGAAATTCATTCTGTGTTAAATAGTATGTAGGAAATTCTATTTTGTTGCTTTCATATTCAATAGGTCTTCGCTACAGGTAAAAAAGGTTAAGAGAAAGAAGAGTCTTTAACTACAACTTATATAAGGTAAGAAAACTATAAACTTATTTATAATTAGAAATATAAAATTATAAATTGTTTTTTAAATTATTTTAATTTTTACTTTACAGGAAGGGTATAAATCATATCTCATTCTAAAAGCAGCAAGAAAAGATCCATACAAGAAGAAAACAGAATTTTTCAGACAAGTTGGGAGCAGAAAACAAGATTTTATGTTTAATTAGTAGACATAGTATTAGCATCTGCAAGGACTATAATTTAAAATGCCAAAATGAAATACACTGTTCTGAGTATGATCAATACTTAGGTAAAAGAAGAGAAATTAAGAAATTTAAAATCTATATTTCAAAATCAACAAAAAGTATTTACAAAAATCCATTAAAATAGCAAGAGTGTGGCACATTAGTCAGAGCTACTTATGTTATTTCAGATTTCATAACTAAACATTCAAAGTATTTTAGTAAAGGTGATTTTGTAAACGAATGTAGGATGGTGAAAGGCACTGAAATTCTTTGTACCAAAAAAGTCTTTTTCAGAGTATTTCATTATCATGAGACACTGTTACAGAAAAAAATTAATGAAACTGCAGCTGACATCATGGAAAATAAATCAAAACTGGAAGTCTGACTTTTTCGATTGTGGTCCAAGTATTAAAGGCCAGACACAAGTAGCCATATTTCTTTGAGCATGTAACAAAAACCTCACTGTGAGTGAGATTCTTTCTCTTATGCTACAGCAGGTGAAGATATTTTAAAGAAAGTACGGGGACTTGTAGAAAAGTGTAATCTTCCATCATCAGAACTAATATGTGTGGCGAAGGTACAGCAGCAAGGACAGGGAAGACAAATGGACTTGTAGCTCAATCACTGGCTAAGCTGAATGAAATTGCTCCTGATGGTCAGTTTCATCATGTTCACTGCTTTATACACCAGCAAATGGTACGTTCAAAAAAAGGGGAAATGCAAAATGTGCTCAAGTTCTTAAAAACAGTGAATTTTATAGGTTCTCAAGGACTGAATCAATGACAGTTTTCTTCATTACTCTTGGAAACTGAAAGTGAGCAGGAAAGTTTATCATACAGAAGTTGGCTGGCTTTGCCATTATCAGGTTTTGAAGAAATTTTGGCAACTTCACCGTGAAATCAAAATGTTTTGAGAACTGAAAAGGGAGTCACCAGAATGATTTAATAATAAGAATTGTTTTCAGGATTTGGCTTTCATTGTAGGCATTATGGGGCATTTAAATGAGTTGAACTGGAAACATTAGGGTCAAAATCAGGCTGTAACATTTATATATGTCTGCGTTAAAGCATTTAAGCTAACATCTGGTCTTTGGGAAAAGAAACAAAAATTTTTTATTTGACTCATTTTCCTACATGTAAAAATTATCAAGAGTAATCTGGGTCTTGCAATTTTAGCAAGTGCCTCACATATTCGGGAATTACTATTTGAATTTGAATCGAAATATGAAGGATTTGAATGTGTGAAAACAATTGTTTACTATTAATTATCTTTTGACGTTGAGAATGAAAAGTAACATTTAAAGGGAACTTATTGAAATTCAATATAACAGCACTAAAAGAAAAGTATAATGAAGCTAGTGTTCCAGATTTGTATTCTTACTTGCCCAGACATTCTGTTGAATTGTGTATGTTTGCTACAAGAATCTTAGCAATGTGCTTGGTAGTATATACCTAAAGGAGCAGCTATTTTCATCCCTGAAGAATATTAAAACTTCATATAGGTAAGATTATCAAATAAGCATTTATTACCCATATTGAAAACTGCATTTGATAAAAAATACAGTCTTTGGAAACTGGGTGATAAAATAGTTTCTGGCAAAAGATGCCAAGTTTCTAGCAAACAATATTAAATTAATTTTAATCTTATTGTAGTGATATAATTTGTAATAATTTTTACTTTTTTTGATATTAAAACAACACTGCATGGTTTTTATCTGTAACGAGTTCCTAACTGCTTCGTATGTAATAAATATAAATACCCATAAAGACTGAAAACAAATTATCTAATAATAATAATATCTAATATTTATGTAGAGCTTACAGTGTGCCAGGCACTGTGCTAAGCACTGTAAAGTTACTGTCTTATTTGATCTTCACAGTAACCCTGAGAGGTATAGGCTATTATTACCCATTTTACTGATGAGGAACCTGAGGCAAATAGGGGTTAAGTGACTTAGCCAGAGTCACAAAGCTAGTAAGTGTCTATGACCAGATTTGAACTCTGGTCTTCCTTACTCCAGGCCTGGTGCTCTATCTACCTAGCTGCTCCTATAATATTATATTAATATCTATAAATTAGCATCTAACATAATAATATAAATTGCCCCATAATATTTTATATATTAGTTTTATCTAGTTCCTATATAATATTAATGTAACATATTAATAAAAATAAATATATAAACATGTGATTTCCAAAATCAATATGCAGTCTGCCTTGGAGGAGGGATCTTTATTTGCAGTTCAGTGGCTTCCATTTTTATTGGAGTTTTACATCACTGCTGGTAAAAGGTCCAGTTTCACTGGGTGACAGTGGTAGATCATTTTCCACATATTAACAGACTACCAACAGATAGTCATGGAATACTACATCACTGAATATTAATCAAATGCCAATTACAGTGTCTCCAAGCTACTACACAGATAGCATTTACTCCTTAGCCATCTACAATCACACTTGCTACCACTACAATAAGCCTAGTGTGGAATAAAGAGTAGGGAGATAGGGATGTTTTCTAGGAATTGTTAAATTTTGTTTCACAAAAATCAAAGAATTTGGGAATTGAAAGGGTCCTTCAGGGGTCATCTAGTCCACTACAAGATACATGACCAAAGCAGTTTGTCACCCACCCTCTGCATGAAGATCCCCAAGAAAAAGAAAGGCACCACCTTTGCAGGAATCCTGTACTACTTTTTGACAGCTGTAATTGCTGGGACTTTTTTCCTGACATTAAGCCTAAATTTATCTCTTTGAAACGTTTATCTGTTACTCCTAGTTCCGTCCTCTGGAACCAAGAAGAACAAATCTAGTTAATCCCTCCTCCACCGAGCTCTTCAAATACCTAAAGATGTTTCCCAGCACCTCCACTACCCTCCCTCAGTTTGTCAGGCTCTCACCTTCTCTAGGCTAAACAAACCCCAGTTCCTTCAACCAATTCTCAAAAGACATAGACTCAAGGTCTGTGCCCATCCTGGCTGCCCTCCTCTGGACACTCCAGCTTGTCAACATTCTTTTTAAACTGTGGCACCCTGAAATGAACAAACCAGATGAGGGCAGAGAACAGCGGGACTATCAATTCCCTATTCCTGGAACCTCTGCCTCTCAGTGCATTATTAGCTTTTGGACTCCAGCATCATATGGTTGACTTGTATTGAGCTTGCAGTCCACTAAAGCTTTCAGATCTTTTCCAAAATAATGGCTAATCATGCAGTTGTAGAACTCTTTTTTTTAACCCAATTGTAAGACTTTATATTTATCCCAATGAATTTCATCTTAATAGATTCTAGACTGACAAGTCCTTCTGGATTCTGTCACCCCTGTTATTAGCTATACCAAGCAAATTAGATAAGGATGCCATCTACACATTTATTCAGGTCATTGACAAAAATATTAAACAGCATAGGACCAAACACAAACTCCTTTAAGTACTCCCTGGAAAACCTCCTGCCTCATTTACATAACTCATTTACAACTGCTTTCTGAATCTAGCAATCCAACCAGTTCTGGATCTTTCTAACTGAATTATCTAATCCAATGGTCTCCAAAATAGAGAGCATGGAATGACTGTAGGGGAAGTTGGTGGGTGAACAACTACTCAGAGGGTGTGAAGACAGGTAATGTCTCACTCTTAAAGCCAATCAGGAGTTTGTCTCCAATACAACTACACCATTCTTCTCAGTAACTGTCCACTCTATACCTTCCCCCTCACCTCCAGGCTTTCCATGGATTCACTAGGTATTAGACTTTCAAGGCAGGAAGGATAGAAGTCAATTTGACCCAGCTACCCCCAGCAAGTGCCTAACCAAATTTCTACCCTCCCACCCCCACCTCAGTGTCCCCATTCACATCTACCCCTGGATCACAACAGTAGCAGGCTCTGTACTGTGGCACAGTTGCTAATAAGTCAATCCCATCACATTTTTTTTTTCATTTTTCAAAGACAATAAGTAGCACAGAATGAACAAATGTAGATAGACAGCAATTCTATTCTTACCTTTCTTAAAAAAAAACAACGCTCTTCTAGAATTTCCTATTTCCTTAGAAGAAATCACCATCTTTCTAATATCCCAGGAACTCAACATGCTCCTTATTCCTGACTCTTCTCTCAACTGAAACTGCTCTCTTCAAAGCTGCCTATCTCTTACTTGCCAAATCTAATAGCCTTTTCTCAATCTGCCTACTTCTTGACCTCCGGGCAGCATTTGCCCACTCTCTCCTCTTGGATATTTCCTGTCTCTTTTCTAGTTTGTTCTGACACTGCTCTTTTGGTCTTCCTACCTTGTCTGACCACTCCTTCTCAGTCCCCTTTGTAACATGATCATCCATATTGTGTCCCCTAACTGTGAATGGACCCCAAGTCTCTGTCTGGAGCCCTTTTCCCATTATAAACTCTCTCTTGCTTATTTCATCAGCTCCCAGGGGTTAATTATGATCTCAATACAGGTGACTCCAGATCTATATACCTGGCCCTAATCTTTCTCCTGAATTCCAGTCCCACATCACAAACTGCCTAACGGACATTTCAAACTGGATGCAGGAAGTATGGGTGGAGAAGGGAGGGGATGGAAAAAGCATTTATTAAGCTCCTACTATATACCAGACACTTGGCTAAGTGCTTCACAAAGATTACCTCATTTGATCTTTACAACAACCCTGGGAAGAAAGTGCTTTATTATCCCCATTTTACAAATGAAGAAACTGAGGCAGCTGGCAGTCAAGTGACTTGCCCAGGGTCACCCAGCTAGCATGTGTCTGAGTCAGGATTTGAATTCAGGTCTTCCTGACTCTAGATCAAAGTGTTCAAATTCAACAAGCTCAAAAAAGAACTCACTACTTTTCTCTCCTCCCAAATACAACTCTTCCAAACTTCCTTGTTATTGATGAGCATACCAATATCCTTTTAGTCACCCAGGCTTATAACCTTTTACCCTTGATCCCTCATATTCCCTCAGTGCACGTTGCCAAATCTTGTTATTTCTGCCTCTCCAATAGCTTACCCACCTCCTCTCTACTCACAAAGCTGCCACCCCAATTCAGGGACTCATTACCTCTCAGCTGCACTATTGGAAAAGCCTCCTAATTGGTCTTCCTAATTCCAGCTGCTCTCCACTTCAATCTCATCCTACACACAGGTGCCCCAAGTGATTTTCCTAAAGCACAAATCTAACCATGTAATCTCCCAATTTAATACACTTCAACAATTATTTCATCTTATCTGTTCTAATTTTAGTTTCCCTTAAGTTTTATAATGTACTGTAGCACATGCAAACAATTATAAATAAGCAAATACACATGTATTGGTATTATTTGCAAAAACTTTTTACTGATAGATATACACACAATTAAAGTTCAGAGACCACCTACCTCATCCACATCTCTCCATCTTCTCCACAAAAACAGTATGAGCTACTTTATCGATGCTTTGCTAAAATCTAGGTCAACTATCTCCACAGGATTTCCCATATCTACTAATTTAATAATCTTGTTAAAAAAGGAAATGAGGTTGGTTTAGCTTGACCATTTCTTGACAAAGTCAGAGTGGCTCTTCATAATAATAACGGCTCCCTTTTCTAAATGTTTGCCAACCATCTTTTTAATGATATGTTCTAGAATTTTCCCTGGAAATCAAAGCCTAACTGGTCAATAGCGTGCAGACTCTGTTCTCTTTTTTTTAACAATGAGGCATATGTCCTTCTACACTCTCACATTAGCTCTCCCATTTTCTGTGACCTCTCAGCTATCACTATCAGCAGCTCAGGGCTTTCAGTCCCTGAGGCTATGGTTCCCCTAGGCCAGGTGACCACAAGGACTTTTAGGTGCTCTTATTATCTCTTCTTTCTCATCTTCAGTATCACTTCCTATTACTCCCAGGACAAAAGTAATTCTCCCTGGCAAAAAACAGAAGCAACAACAGGGCAGTTCAACCTTCTCTTTATTGTTGGTAATTATCAGTCCATGGATTCCCCAAACCTCCTCCCTAGTCTGATCTTTCTCATAAGCCAGCCTTAAAAATCCTTTTGTGTTGTGGTTAGCATCCATGCCAGCCTCAGCCCCTGCTGAGATCCAACACTGATGACGCAGCACTTACGGGCCACATCCCTAAGCCTAATTTTCTTTTACCTGCTTGGGCTCCATCTTTGGGGGACTTTTTTTTTTTAAACCAAACTGGCTGGTCAGTGTCCTATGTATCTGCCGCAGTCCTGCTAGAAAATTCCCATTGTTCCTCCTCATTAGAATTAGTGCAATTATGCAACATCAAGAATGCCTCTTTCATCTTTAGCTTGCTTTCATCACTTTGTCTTGGATTGGTTTTGTGATCTAAGAGAGCACAGACCCTTACACATCTATCTAAAGTCACACAATGACAGGTGGCCCAGCATGGTGAGTAGAAAGCAGGCCTCAGAGCCAGGAAGGTGTGGGTTCAAATCCCACCTCCAGCATATTCTGGTTATATGACTATGGACAAATCATGTAACCTCTGGGTGCTCAGTGGAAGTTACAAAGAAGTAAATTCTTTAAGGCTCCCAAGTTACAACCTAAACTGGTAACTCGAATTTTCTCACTTGGAAGATTCACCATATTGATGAAATGAAAGGTCCTAAAGGTTCCTATTCTGTCCATATGATGAAGAGAACCCATCCCATGTTATTAATTAATAAGAGTCACAGTTCTGTGACAATTAAGAATTTTCAGTAGCTCAATACTGCATTTCACTTTGAATCACTGAAATAAATCATTTCAGAATAAATCGGCAGCCTTTCTACCAGGCAGAAAGCTGGTTAACAAAACTAGGCTATCAATACAGACAAAATCCACACTTCCCAAACCCACCCCATACTCCAAAAGCTATGTTGACATAAATATAAGAATTCACTAGTGAGGAAGCATTGAAAGCTAAAGTAGGAAATGTGGATTTTGGGGGGAGCTAGATGGCACAGTGGATAGAGCACCGGCCCTGGATTCAGGAGGACCTGAGTTCAAATCCGGCCTCAGACACATAACACATACTAGATGTGTGACCCTGGGCAAGTCACTTAACCCCACTGCCTAGCCAAAAGAAAAAAAAAGGAAATGTGGATTTTTTAAGAGTTAGTACAACCCTTATGAGACTTGGAGTACAATGGATGCCACCAAAAGCCAAATGAAATTACAGAGACACAAGTTAAAGATATAATGGATATAATCCATGAATAGTCACCACCAATTTCTGAACTGGGTAATTCATGCCATTAATGAGTTCAACTTGTCAAATGCTAAAAACTAGAATGTGCAAACACGTCCTGAGCTGCTCCTCTCTAGGTGACCACTTAAACCCAAGGTTGCTGCTCTCAATGAGCACATGACCTCTAAGATCCCAGGCAAATCAAAATGACCCTAGAGCAGAATCAGGTCACCAAAACTAAGCCAGGGCATTTTAACTCAGCTCTAAATGCACATGTGGACAGGCTAAGTCACAAGAAACACTGTCAACAGTGTCACAGCCAGTAAGGGTACAATTATAAGGGAGTTAAACCACATACTTTACAGTAACTGATTACAGCATAGGCTGGTTCTTTTATGAGCAGTAAGAAGATGCACAAAGGAATGGAAGGGAGCAGCTATAAGGACCCAGAGCAATTAAATAAAAGACCACAAACAAACCAGGTGTGAAAAGGACTAAGGATCATGTAACAATCCTTCCAGCTAACTAGGCTCAAATGGTAAAGTGATCAGTGTAAAATCTGAGTCTAAGGAAAATAAGGAAATGCAGGATATCAAAACACAAAGACCAAAGACTTAAAGAAACTCAGAAAAATCCCAGGTGTTGACAGCCTTTAAGTTTAAAATAGGCAAATGTGTCAAAATAGTCTTCTGTGAAAAGACAGTAGCCAAATTCAAGCTAGCCCCATGTTTCATAGAAGATGTGACTATTTCCATTAAAATCTAATTAAAAATATCTCGCAAGCCTGCAAGCAAATGAGTCATGTTAAGTGTACAGTCTTCAGAGGAAGCTAGGTGGCACAAGGGATAGAGCACTAGGGTCAGGAAGACCTAAGTTCAAATGTGACCCCAAACATACTAGCTCTGGGATCCTAGGCAAGTCACTTCACCTCGGTCTGCCTCAGCGTCCTCATCTCTAAAAGCACTCACCTCCCATAATTGTTGTGAAGATAAAATGAGATGTTTAAGTGCTCTTTAAATCTCAAAGCACTATAAAGTGCTGGTTATCATCATCATCATCATCATCATCATCATCATCATCATTATCATCTTTATCGAGCACTCCAGAGGAATACAATTTAAATTAATGACCACTTCAGTTAGTCTTCATTTTTGGCCACAGACAAATGTGGCTTTAAGTCATTAAGTATCAGCAAACTGATCTTTCAAGAAGATACTCCCTTCTCTAAGAAAGGGAGCACCTAGAACCCACTGCCCAAAGATTAGTCACATCCCTCATACCACAAGTGTCTCCTAGGCCCTGCCTTCACCCCCCAGGGTCTTTATGCAGAATGTCTCAAAAGCTGTTTTATTTTTCCAACCAGGTCATCCAAGGGATATTAAAAAAACTCTCCCCATGGAGGGACACTGAGTCACCCAACATTTAGGGTGATAGTCCCAATGGCCTAGTTTATCATCATGCATGCACCATGGCCCCAAAACTGAGAAGTCTGGGCCCAGGGTGATATACAGCTGGGCTGCCAGTTTCAGAGCCTGCAATGGCTGCACCTACTAACACAAGGGTCTGCTGACTGACACCAGTTCCTCTGCAGACTTTCAATAAATTTCACTTCATTATATAACCCTAAACATCTCAAGTACCTCATTTCCTGTACTCTGAAACAAAAGCTGTGATTGATAAGCCCATCATCAGACTAACAAATCTTAAGTAAATAATTCACATAGTATAAACTCTATTTAAGCCACTGGATACAGAATGAAATCCAACTGACCTTCTTTCAAGGGTCAATATGTTGTTTAAAAAAATGGTAAAGAAATACAGATAGGAGTTGGTCTCACAGGGACAGGTGAGTGAGGCTGTGGATACAAGGATGGGATCTGGAGGCAGAAAGCCGTGATTTCAAATATGACCACAGACAGGCATTTATGAGTTGTGTGACCGTGGCCAAGACACTTTACCTCAGTCTACCTATAAAATGGAGATAACTCAACCTCCTCATTGTGAGGATCAGGTTAGATCATGTTTTAAAAGCTGTTTGCAAACATTAAAGGGCTACATAGAAATGCTAGCTATCTCACCTCTCCTGGTTTCTTTTCTAATACACGCCATTTTAAAAGGATATAAATGCTATCAATTTGCACAGGCACACTGCAGATACAAAATTTGCTTTAACTGGGAAAAAAAAAAGAGGACTCAGTAATCACAGGATTTAATCTAGAACTTAAACTCCAAGGACAGACAACAGGGAACATAAGCCAGAAAGGGTGACAGATTACACAAATTCATGCTCTCCTGCATGTATCAAATTTACATACATTCTAGTTTTTCTTCCTACTAACTAGAAAGAGTTAGGCAAAGGGGGTAGAGTCTCTGAAAGTTTAAAGGTATAAAACATTTGCTGCCTCCTGAAGAGTCTCTTAATTTTCAGCCTGACGATTTATGTATAGTTGGTTGAAAATGGGCTTTATTAGTAGTTTAATAACAGATTTCTACAGTGATTTAAGATTTGTGAAGCAATATTTACACACACAAACACAGCACGCATATACACACATACATCTCCTCTAAGTCTTACAAATTACCCTTTGACATTTGTATTACAAGTATTATTTTACAGATGAAGAACTGAGGCTCTAGGGGGTTTTAGTGACTTTTCCATGAGCACATAGCTACTAAGTATCTTCAATACTTCAAAGACTATGACTTCATTTACGTAGTTAACTCGGTCCATTAAAACAAATCTCATCCCCTCCACACCTTAGTAAACTGTCTTCAATTGCTGTTGCTGAAAATATCCACCACCTTTTTGATGGAGAGCTTCTCTGGCCTTGGCCAGACTGACTAGTTGACAACAAACTCAGGATCCCTGCCCAGCCACATCATCGGCTCTAGCAGCACACCCTTCAATTACCCAAGCTCACCTACACAGGATGCTGGGGCATTACTGAAATTGGGCTTTAGCACAAAGACTTTATCAGGAACACTACAAAAACACAAAGGTTGTTGAGATCTATTCAGTATTGCATGAAATAGCTGTTTTGAGAGATGTTTTTTCCCCCCAACAAAATCTCAACGTTATTCTCTTATCAAAAGTTATACTTACATGGAAAACAAACACAAAAGCCCACTTCCCTGGAGAATCTAAATTCTACAGGTTTAGTAATGTACCTCCAAGTGCCTTCCCCTTCTTTCAGTGCAGACTCAGAAATACAGTCTACCTTAGGCACTACTGCTGGCACAAAAACGTTTGTTAAATAGGAAACTTACCCAAATTTTACTTCATCTTAGCTCGCCTTTAAAAGAGACATGCTGGTTTCATGGGCAGTGTCTGAAATCATACACAGCACTGAAACTCTGATGGAGCTACGATTTTATTGATAAAGACAGATTTTCCTACTTCTTCCCAGCAATACCAAATGAGCTTGAGTATAAATCCTCCAATTGAAGTTATTATTAATAAAATCTTAATTAGTTGGATTACTAATTATTTACAAATGAAGCTTGAGGGTTAGAGTTTAAATCACTTTTCCTAAATCCTTACGACTAGCCAATGGAAGAATGAGAATTTTCTGCTTCCCTACTTCAATTCAGAGAAAATATTCATTAAAACAAGTTATTATTACAATAGTACATCTTCCAATAATAAGTATATCAAGTCTTATTTCATCTTCTAAGATAATCAAATTCAATGTATAATTATGTACCTCACACAAATTACTACCACAACCTTGAAATATAATTGATCTTTTGCAAATTACCCAGTGTTAAATTTACAAGTGTTCAGAAATTTCTGAATTAAAAATAAATCAAAATAATCCAATTAATAAACCTAAAAGGTAAATGCATTTTAAAAAAAACTAAACTGTCAAGAATTCTCTGTTCAAGAGAATCTGAACGATTCTCATTATTGTTCAACATTTTCCAAATATATCCTCTCACAGAATCTTCACGTGCTCAAATTTTGAGGCTCAACATAAAAATTCTTATCCTTAAAGCAACTCTTAACTGGCAAGAAAAGCCTTCAATAAGAGCTAGCAAGTATCATCTTTGCCAATCACCTTGTAATGCTATAGAAATTAGGTTATGGCAATACAGCCTCTTCAGTATTAAAGGGCATTTTTCATCCCTTCATGTGAAGAGAAACCTCCAAATGCAAAGAGAGATCTAGCATCTGAAGCCTCTTTCACCAGAAGTTATTTAAAGAAGGAAGAACAGGAAAACAGGATTATTTTTAAAAGAACACAAAAACTGGTTTTTAAATTAAAAACAAAACAAAAAGACCTGTCCACTGCAGGACATCAAAAGGAATATCATCTTGTTGAAAAGGCTGGTCAAATGCTGAAATCAGATCCATACACAAGAGTCATATCTAATTTAAGAAACAGTGTAAGCTTAACAGCATAACAAAATGGAGTGCCTGTGTTTTTACTTAAAGCAACTGACACTTGAACCTAAAATTTTTAACCCAAAACAAGATTTTAATGCAGGTTCAAATATACCTTTGGAAGTGGTATCTAAATCTATCTAAATCAGTATCTAAAGTGTGTCATTTAAATCTAAATGCTTTTGTATATAAGTCCATGTTTTTCCTCTTAATTCAGAAGAGAAATACCTTCTACTTACTGTATTTCCAGTCCCAATATATTAATTATTTATAGAGTCAAATACAACAGTTAAGTAATAATCTAGCATCAATTAAAAATAACCAATGCTTCAATGCTCTTTTATCACACTGATGTGGGAACTTCCTCAAGTGCTACAGATTTCCAACACATCCATGTCTTCTCATCCTCTTCATGTCCTTTGTTAAATCTTCCATAGAAGATCCGACCAACATGCTGGGTGCTCTTCCTCTAGATCTCTGTATTTTGTGAGGTTACCAATGGAGCACACTGCTGTCCATTTCTTAAACTTTACACTCAGCACATGACTGGCCCCCTCCTTTTCAAATTTTACAGCTCTCAGATATCTTCTAACAATCTTTCTAACAAATAATTCTTCAATGGTAACATCATACAGTTTGTTTATTGCCCACCACAAATCTCTCCAACGCCACTCATGGACCTATAATTTAATCCTTCAGAGATTATGGTATCACAGGATTCCCAATCATATGGCATCACCCAACGACAGTAAATGAAAGATTAGTTTAATAATCCCAGATATTTTCAGAAATCATTTGCTTTGTGAAACTGCTTGGAATTAATCAAAAACTATTGGAGATCCTCAAATCAGTCAGTGTGATGCTCTAGTCTCCACCAAACAGCATAAGCTCAGGTAAGGCATGAAGAGAATAAGTAACATTACAGTTCTGCAAGATGAACTACTAGAGTCTAGCCCACTAATAATTTTAAAACCAATTAATGCTAATATAGTGCCACAACAACTAGAAAGAGTAAGTTATATTTACACAAATTGCCTGCCAGCTTAACAAAGAAACTGGAAAAAACCATACATTCCATTTTATAGCCCAAGTCTTACTAGTAATAAGCTTCCGAAGAACCAATTTAACACAGAAGAGGGATATTCTCTATAAATTCAAAAATACTCACTGCTCTGCTACTGGGCTTTCTCCCAGAAAAATAAGCAAATTTTACCCTAAAATGTAAAAGTGCACAATGGCAAATCTATAACTTTAAAAGAGCAAAATCTGCTCAATCACCTAAATGGCCAAATTACCTAAATACCAACTTTATTTCCCATAGAAGTCACGAATTTTTAATTGATATTCAATGGATACTGTGATTTGGGGCAACTTACAAGGTACAACAGGCTACAAAATAACCTCTTTAAAGAAGGCAGCAATTTTAAATGCAATAAAAGTCATTTTTAAAAAAATTCAGACCTTTGATTGCACTGATAGGTTAGAAAACATGTCAACAGAAAAGATAGGCCAGTAGATAAATAAAACTGAGCTAAGTCCCTAGGGACAAGGCACAACCAGCAGTGGGGCACATACAAAAGTAGAGGGTGACACTGCCTGTGCAATGCTGAAGAAGCTGAGAGGTAAGTGACATGGTCCTCGACTTTAAGGAGCTTCTGCTCTAGCATAGAAATGGGCATATGAACAAAAACAACTATAACGTGAAACAAGAGAAAAGTGCATATAACAAGCATTGAGAGGCAGCATGAGTAGAGGCTGGATCAAAACCCTGACTTTGCATCTCAGCTGGAGAGAATCACTTTCCTTGTCCTGGCCTAACTGTGCCCAACTGTATAATCAGAAGAGTTGGACTAGGACAGGACTTCTTAACTTCTCTTGGGTAAAGTACCCCTTTGCAAGTCTGGTGAAGCCTAAGGATGCTTTCTCAGAAATGTTTTTAAATGCATAAAAGAAAATACATAGGAATGCAAAGGATATCAATTACATTGAAACAGTTGTCAAAATATTGGAAAAAACAAGTCCCTGGATCACAGTTAAGAACCCCTGCACTAGAGCATCCCTAAGGCCTCTTCCAGCCCTAGATATATTCTCCTAATTGCTAGGAGAGCTCCAAGGAGGAAGACAACTTGTGGCAGGGGTTTCAGAGTCCTAAAGCTCCTCATGCAGACTCCAGGACACTCAGAACTAATAACATGCTAAACCTCTAGCATAAGTCAACTGCATCTTACACGCCATCAACATTCCCCTCTTTAGTTACCTCTAGATTTGTACACATCACTTAACTGGGATTTTCCTTTAAAAATTACTTTTATCACTTTTTAATGAAAAAATTGAGCAAACTATTCAATCTATAGTTAATTGCTGTTTTAAGGAGATAAAGGTAACACTGTAACTCAATTACATTCAGTAAGTTTCTATTTGTAATATTTTAATAGGAACTACCTATTCTCTTCCTTAAATCTTTTCAGAATGGCTTCTCTAGGCTTCCCACTAATCTTGAATCAAAGGATGCAAAATGTCTAAATTTAACATGCTACTGACATTCTAATAAGCAGTTCCTAAGGGTTTAGAGAGCAGCTAGGTGACAGAGTAGATAGAGCATCAGGCCTGGAAGGAAGACTTGAGTTCAAATGCAGCCTCAGACACTTGCTAGCTGTGACTCTGGACAAGTCACTTAACTCTGACTACCTCAGTTTCCTCATCTACAAAATGAGATAGAGAAGAAAACGGCAAACCACTCCAGTATCTTTGCCAAGAAAACCCCAGATGGGATCATGAAGAGTCAGACATGACTGAAACAACTGAACAACAAAAGGGCTCAGAAAGCAATCCAATATTCCAATTAGTTTGTGTGTTTACCTAACACTTCACACAGTATGCTTCTTTGGCACAAACGCAAAAACAGAAATGTCATATCACTTGAGTCAAAGTCAATTGATACAGAATGTTGGAAGGCCAATGAAGAAAGACCAATCGTGATAGTTCAAGCCCAGCTAGAGCCACAGACACAAAGGAAAAATTTGCCAAGATTACCTTTTAACACCATTACTATCAAAGTGCTAAGGGAGATATAAATGAAAGCTTGTAGAATGTCTAGAGTGCACAAGGCTCTCTCATTAAACACATACTTCATGAGGAATTTGTGAACACTATAAACTTCCTATAAATACAAGAATTCTAATTAAATGGAGATTACTCAACATACATCACACACACATCACACTGTAAACAGACCACATGATGTATTGTGAAATAACTGTTTAAACAGAAGACTTTGCATTTCCTTTGAGTTTAGGAGTTTTTCATTCCTTAATACCTTCATTAGGAAATGCAGAGATCAATAAAACTTTTCTCTTTATAGAAGTAAAATGGTTGGACTACATTCATAAAAACTTCCGTTTTTAAATTCTTAATTTCCTAAGTTTATAATCTCCCTCCAACTCAGAGGTTCTTAACCTAGGGTCTGTTAACTTCTTATTTTTTTTAAATAACTGTATTTAAATATAATTAGTTTCCCTTTGCAACCTTATGTATTTGATTTTACGCATTTAAAAACATAATTCTGAAGAGAGATGTCCCTAGGCTCCACCAAATTACCAAAGGGGGCCATGACACACAAACAGCTTAAGAAACCCTGTCCTATATTAACGCCTTAAATCACTAATAAGGGTTATGAGCATTTATCTTTACCAAAAAAAGAATAATTAATTTTATTTAAAGGAATAACAATTAAAACAACATTATTTTGATTTGACTGAAAGTTGATTTGGAAGTCGAATGACTCCAAAATGGCAATTAGCTTCAACTAAAGCATTTAAGTCTTGTGAGAAGCAAGTATTTAATATATGTTTGATGAATTAAACATTCAGTTTTCATTAATGAAATATTATAGTCTAAACATCTGTATTTTTAAGTTGAATTCTAAAAATTAAACTTTTTAAAAATCACAGGACAGAGATTCCTAAAGTTATTTTTAAGTTTCTGAAAGAATACATGAATTTTTTAATAAGTAAAGAAATTGTCCTTTGAAATAAAAATTCTAAAATTAATTCTTGATATTAAATTTCACAACTTAACACGTTTAAGGTCTCTTTTTTTAAAGAAAAAGATATTAGTATGAGCTAAAGTTATAGTCCAGATTTTATCTCATAACATTGTACATTATTAGTATCCAAAGACCATCTAGTATCACACTGATAGCATTCAATGGATTAATTTACTTGCAGAATTCCAACTTAATTCAAGAGGTTCTGAAATATTGTAAAATGATCTTCTGGAAAAGTACAGGATACCATTAAGTGACAACCAATCAACTAAAAAAAAAGTCAACTGAGAACTGAAAAAGGAGTGATTTCCTGGATATTTTTTCTAAAATTGTCCTGCTTTTATATGAAATACCTGTACAGAATATCACCAGCACTCAGAAAAAGTGTTCAGAAGTGTAAAAAGCTTTCTTAAGATTTCAAAAGTTAGCTGTTTCTTTGGCAAAAAATTATCACGAGTAATAATGCTTTTCTGCAAAGGATTCACAATCTTTTCAAAAGGACAAAAATCACAAAATAAACTCCAATTTTCATCTGTTACAATCAAAACAAAGCTAGGGTGATCAAAAGAGCCAAAAAAGGATTAACCTTACTTTCACCTGGCCTAAAGCTTCATCTTTTTTTACATCACATTTAAATTTTGTGCAACTGCTAGTCTTCTAAGTAACCTAAATGTCTACTCCTTTGAATAGAATTAAGATATATATAGATATACATACATGTAATAAACAGTGGTGATTATTCCAAATTTGAAAAGTAACTTCTATATAAAATGAGCTCTAAAGAAGTGTGAGCATTACTCCTGCTAGCAATAGTAATTCCCTCAAAGGAACTCCTATTGCTGGGTTTTAAGAAAGGTTATGCTTTAATTTCAGCTAGATGCTGTATTTGAATTCACCAAGTGTTAGTCCTTGCAGTAAGATGGCAATGGGAATGATTAAGTGTCACAGGTTACCTAGCTTCTTCAACACAAGAGAGGAACTACTGAATCATTCTTGTTGCCAAACCAGTTGAGCAGCTTGTGTTCTGTCAAATGGCGATTTCTAAAGCCGGCTGAAAAGCGCCAGGTCTACTACAGTTTCCTTCAAGATCTTTCCAAAGCTCAAATACCTGGCCATTAGGATCCAAGGACCCCAACCTGTCAAACAACATACATTCCTATAGCTTTCCCCCCAAAATCACAAACTTCACAACAAGTATTCTCCCGTCCATACACTGAATCAGTACTAAATGCCATCACAACTGCTCATATATAACTCCCAGGCACTGCTCCTAGAGGAACCCGACAGCATCAGGATGACACCCAGGGCCGGCCCCACCTACACTGCCTTCTCCCCCTCCCCCAGGTCACCACAATCCCGGACCCACACCCTCTTCCTCCAGCAGGACAACAATCACATTTCGGCAAAGACGAATTTCGCAGAATTTAGGTTATCTTCCTCATCTCGACAATTTCCACGAGAGCTGAGATCTTTAAGCCCTTGAATATACCGGCCCGATATTTTTACCGGCATCCTCTCTCTCATCTCTGACTCCTGGCCTCCCGGGCTCCCTTCAAGTTCCAGCTAAAATCCCCCTTTTTACAGGACATCTTTCTCGATCCCGTCTTAAAGCTAGTGCCCTCCCCCTGTTAATTACCCCCCATTTATCCAGCTCTATCTTACATACACATAGTCGTTTGCTAGCGCGAACAATTATGTTTGCATTAGCCCCCGCCCCGCCCCCCCATTAGACCGTGGGTACAGCCTTTTGCCTTTCTTTGCAGCTCCTACTCAGCACTATGACTAGGTGGCACATAGTAGGCGCTTAATATAAGTAGAGTCAGACTGCCAGCATCCCTCCCCCTACTCCCACAGGCCCTATAATGACAACATTAAAGAGGACAAGGATTAAAGGAAACCGGCGGCCGGCCCGGGGAGGGGTGCTGAGGGAAATAGACCCCACCGTTACCATCCACATTCAGAAAGCGCCTACTACGCGCTGGGCGCGGGACCCCTGAGTCTCTCTCGGCCTGGCAGGGTAGGGCTCCGGGAACGGCCACCTACGGGGAGGGGGGGAGGGGCCCGCCCTGCGTCCGCGCCCCCGGGGCCCTGGCGGGGCGCTTACCGCGATGACATTGACGAAGGTGGTCTTGCCCGAGTACTGCAGCCCCACCAACGTCAGCTCCATCTCCTCCTTCCAGAAGAGCGAGCGGAACCAGTCCAGGAGCCGGGAGATGAGCGCCAGCATGATGGCGGGGGCGGGCGGCTTGCACGCGAGCGACACGGATCCCCCACGCCAACGGCTCGGCCGGCCCGGGGAAGCGACGCGGACGGGGACGGGGACACGGACACACACAGGGCTACGCGCAGAGGCGGCGGCGGCGGCGGCGGCCGGAGCCAGGAAGCCGAGAGAGCGGTCATATGACTCGGCCTCCCTTCCACGCCCCGCCGGCCTGCGCCTACAGCAAGAGCGGCGCACCTCCGCCGGCGCGCCTGCCTCGGAGCCCACAGCGCCCCCTGCCTGCCGGCCCGTCGCGGGAGGCCCGAAAGTCGTCCTACGTGCCCCGACCGGCCCCGGAGAGCGTCATAGCGCGAGCTCCTGTCAATCATCCTATCCTAACTCTCCCACAGAGAGCTGTAGCTCCATTAGTTCCTGCAGCCCTTCCTTTTATGATGATGCAGGAGGAGGAGGAGGAGGAGGAGGAGGGGAGGAGGAGGAGGGGAGGGGGAGGAGGAGGAGGGAGGAGGGGGGAGGAGGGAGGAGGAGGAGGAGGAGGGGAGGAGGAGGTCCAGCAAGCAAAACTGCCCAGTACTCTTCCTAAGAGTAGTAGTGCAGCGTCGAAGGCTATGCCCAGTTGAGTAACTTTGGGGACATTATTCCAAATTCCATTCCAGAATAGTAGCAGCACCATAGGACGTGGCCAATATGACAATGAATATTTGTTACAAGGTTTTCTTTTTCGATTTTTTTTTCCTGGGAGGGGGAGAGGAGGGGGAAAGGGAAGAAGTGGGGAAAAAAATAAATGTTAACTGAAAAAAAATTATTAAAGAATTCCCCAAGTAATTCCTTGTTAATAAAATATATTATGGAGAAATGGATTAAAAGAGGCCATCAAAGAAATGCAAAAAAAGAATACAGTGCTCTTTCTCACAGCACTTTCTTAGTATAAAAAAAGCTAGCATTTATATAGTGCTTTAAGGCTGCCAAAGTTATGCTATTTTTATGTGCAGTTGTAAATTATGTTATTAATAATCTGTAAAGTTAAGTTACTTGATATACTATTTATTTGCAAAGTTGTATAATGTGTTATTTGCAAAGTTATGTTTTATATTATGTTTATTTGCATAATTGTTATGTGCTATTTCATGTAGTCCTCACAGCAATCGGGTGAGACAGAATGCCATTATGAACCTGCATTTTGCAGATAAGGAAAATGAAGTTGAAAGAGATTAAGTGATTTGCCCAAGGTCACTCACACAGCTAGTAAATGTCTAAGGCAGGATTGAAATCAGGTCTTCTTGACTCCCAAGTCTACAGCTCTATCCACTATGCCACCTAGCTGCCACTAAAATATATTGGACTGAAAGATACTTTGACTTCAGATGCCAACATTACCTTCCCCCAGCAAGGTAATTATGGGTGACTCACTTAAATTAACATAACTTCAGTTTCCTTACTTGTAAAAATGGGGAATGATTACAATTATACTGAGATTTAACATAACATAGTGAATACAGGACAAGTCCTGTTGTAAGGAAGACCTGGGGTCCTGTCCTGTCTCTTGAAAAAGTCTGACTGTGTGACCATCTCCCAGACAACTCTCTAAGATGCTTGATTACAGAAGAGTTATAGATTTGCATCAGAGGAAGGAGTTTCCACACCAGGAGTATGGAACTGACGAAAGCATAGGTCTAGACTGCACACTTTAACCTTTCTCCTACCTACCCTTCAAGAAAAAAAAAAAGATAAAGAAAAGAAACCTCAATCCCAACCCCTCCAAAATGCTTGCACTGTCTACTTCATAGAGTTGTTGTCTCTAAAGTATTTTGCAAACTTTAAAGGGCTATGGCAACATGTGATTGACCTTGTCAGCATATTTGGAGACACCTTATTTCCCAGAGCTAAGGCCCAGTGAGCAGGCTGTGCCCTAAGCTTAGCATAGCAACAGTCCTCTGTATTATGGATGATCTCACCTTCTGGCAAAGTGTATTGCTTTGATCAGTACCAGGTGTTCACTGAGGGATTTATGATTTTCATATTAATCAATAACTGTTTAGATTTATTGGAGCTCCCTCTATTTATCAGGGACCTGAAAGCCAGAAGCAGGTGACATGCTGCAACCTAAAGCCATCCATCACATCTCCTCACGTGTTCACAATCCGTGTTTCTTATAACTGCCAAGTGAACCGAACCAGATACTGCACTCCTGTTCCTGCCATGCTAACCCTGGTTCTGCACCCCACTGAACAATCACAAGGCTCAACAACCCTTAAGACTTCAGACAATCAACTTAGAGACTGTTCTCACAGTCTGCTGTGGCAACTGTTTACTCAGGACCTAATAATGATTGTGTTGTGGTCCAACGCCTTTGTGGTTTTCATGTATATAAGCACTACTTCTGCCCCAGCAAATTAAGCCCTCCTTCTCAGGAAGGTGGACTTCCACTTGGAAGTGTTTTCCTCACTCTGAAATTAATTAAACTTCTGTTTGATTCCTGACTCTCCTGTCCCTAGCCTGCTTTGTTCAGCTGCAGCCACCCATGGTTTAGAGACTGGTTCCAATCTGGTTAACATTAATTGGTGCCAGAAGTGGGATTGAATGGAACCAGGCCAAGTGGACTTTCCAGTGCCAATACAAATATACTAGGCGCCACCAGAGATTTCTCCAGAGTCCAACTTCCCCAACCCTCATCTAGTGAGTCCACCACCTTTGTTCCTGCTCCATTCCTCGGGCTCATGCTTTGATTGAGCTCACCTTTCTTTGTGAGGAAAACTCCAAGGCCTCTCCTGTGTCCCCATTTGTCTCGGGTCTCTCTGGCCTCTGTCACAGAGACACTCTGTGTGTGTCTCTGTAAAATTGAAACTACATATCTAACTGCACACCTCATAAAACTGGTGTGCCTCTGCAGAACTGGTTCTGTTTGTATCTGTTATGCCATTTTCTCTGTGCCTGTGTCTCTGTGTTTGTAAACTGTCTGTGTTGTGTTTGTGTTGTGAGCTACATTCTGTTACCTTGAAAGATTTAAAATGCAGCCAGCCAGAAAAACTTCTAAAGGCTTTGGCCAGGGAGTTTAGAACACTGGGAGAGATTAATGAACTTTCATAGTTGAAGTAAAACTTCCAGTAAGCAAGACTGACCTCCAATTTAGGCTTTCCAAGGGAGATTAGGTTATAACAAAAGAGAAAGAGAGAAAAACCTATAATTCACTTTTTTCTGTTATTTCAACATTGCCCAGGTTGGAATAACAGAAATAAAGTCAAATAATCAAAGCTGTCAAAATGCTAAAAAGATCTTGGTAGATTAAGGAGTTTAGAAATTCATCATTTTAAGATTGCAGGGGAGAGGGGGGCGGAGCCAAGATGTCAGAGTGAAAGCAGTGACTGGCTTGAGCTCTCCCTCAAACCCCTCGAAATACTCATAAAAATGGCTCTAAACAAATTCTGAAGCAGCAGAACCCACAAAAAGACAGAGTGAAAAAAATTTCCAGCCCAAGACAACCCGAATGGTTGATCAGAAAGCTGGGAGCACAGCTCAGCATGGCATGGGTACGCAGGCCGCAGAAAACCTGGAGCAGGCCTCAGAGGACTGAATCTCAGGCAGCTATGGAGGTTTCCAGACTCCTCAATCCACGAATGCCAAAGACAACTTAGAAGGTCAGTGGGAAAAGTCTGTTTCTGCAGTGCTGAGAGAGGAAGGGGGGGTCTCAGCTCCATTCCCCAAGAGCGTGGCCCTGGGGGGGGCAGCTGCTTCCCAAGCTTCCGCCCCATAACCTAAGGAGGAATCCAGTGGCTTATCAGAGAGGGATTGCAGGGATCTCTTTGGCAGTGCTGAGGCAGGAATCTCTTGCTTTGACCGTGTTTGGATCTGGGTCATAGTTCTGGGCTGCAGTGCTGGGGTGAGGAGGAGTGCTGGCGTGGTGGAGCTTGTAGTGGCTGTGGAGAGGAACCCCTTCTCACAGTTACAGGACAGAAAGGAATACTTGTGGTCACAGGCCAGGAAAGAAGTAAACACCTCACCCCTTATCATACCACCTTGGAAGAACTGAAAATTTACAGGTCCCTAGAAGTATCTCTCTGGAAACAGCTATACAAACCCCTGAAGCTTGGGCAGTACATTCACCACATTGGAAGCAGATTCGTACCTTAACAAAGAGTTTAAAACTCAAGTAATTGGCCGGGATCATGAGCAAGCAGCACAAAAAGAGTCAGACTATATTATCTTACTTTGGTGAAAAAGAAGATCAAAATATACAAACAGAAGAACACAGCAAAGTCAAAGCTCCTACATCCAAAGCCTCCAAGAAAAATATGAATCAGTTCCAGGCCTTGGAAGAGATCAAAAGGGATTTTGGGAAGCAAGTAAGGGAAGTAGAGGAAAAACTGGGAAGAGAAATGAGAGTGATGCAAGAAAATCATGAAAAACAAGTCAACAGCTTGCTAAAGGAGACCCAAAAAAATACTGAAGAAAATAACACCTTAAAAAATAGCCTAACCCAAATGGCAAAAGAGGTCCAAAAAGCCAATGAGGAGAAAAATGCCCTAAAAAGAAAAATTGGCCAAATGGAAAAGGAAGTCCAAAAGATTACTGAAGAAAATACTTCCTTAAAAATTAGAATAGAGCAATTGGAAGCTAGTGACTTTATGAGAAATCAAGACACTATAAAACAAATCCAAAAGAATGAAAAATTAGAAAACAATGTGAAATATCTCATTGGAAAAACAACTGACCTGGAAAATAGATCCAGGAGAGAGAATTTAAAAATTATTGGACTATCTGAAAGCCATGATCAAAAAAAGAGCCTAGACATCATCTTTCAAGAAATTATCAAGGAAAACTGCCCTGATATGACAGAACCAGAGGGCAAAATAGAAATTGAAAGAATCCACTGATCTCCTCCTGAAAGAGATCCCCAAAGGAAAACTCCTAGGAATATTGTAGCCAAATTCCAGAGTTCCCAGGTCAAGGAGAAAATATTACAAGCTGCCAGAAGGAAACAATTCAAGTACTGTGGAAACACAATCAGGATAACACAAGATTTAGCAGCTTCTACATTAAAGGACCACAGGGCATGGAATATAATATTCTGGAGGGCAAAGGAGATAGGATTACAACCAAGAATCACCTACCCAGAAAACTGAGTATAATCCTTCAGGGGAAAAAATGGTCATTCAGTGAAATAGAGGACTTTCAAGCATTCTTGATGAAAAGACCAGAGCTGAATAGAAAATTTGACTTTCAAATACAGGACTCAAGTGGAACATGAAGAGGTAAACAGGAAAGAGAAATCATAAGAGACTTATTAAGATTGAACTGTTTACATTCCTGCATGGAAAGATGATATTTATAACTCATGAGACCTTTGTCAGTATTAGGGTAGTTGGAGGAAAAAAATTATATGTATGGATAGATAGATAGATAGATAGATAGATAGATAGATAGATAGATAGATAGATAGAGGGCACAGGGTGAGTTGAAGATTAAGAGGTCATATCTGGAGAATAAAATTAAGGGATGAGAGAGGATTATACTCAGGGAAGAAGAAAGGGAGAGGTAGACTGGGGTAAATTATCGCACAAAAAAAAACAGAAAAGTCTCTTACATTGGAGGGGAAATGGGGGAAGGTGAGAGGAAATGAGTGAATCTTATTCTCATAGGATTTGGCTTAAGGAGGGAATAACATACACATTCAATTGGGTATGGAAATCTGTCTTACCCTACAGGAAAAGGGGGAGAAGGGGACAAGAGAGCAGGGGGATGATAGAGAGGAGGGCAGATTGGGAAAGGGGTAATCAGAAGAAATACTTCTGAGGAGGGACAGGGTCAAAAGAAAGAAAAGAATAAATGGGAGGGCAGGATAGGATTAAGGGAAATAGAGTTAGTTTTTCACAACATGTCTACTATGGAAGTATTTTGCATAACTGAACATGTACAGCCTGTATTGATTTGCTTGCCTTTTTAATGAGGCTGGGTGGGGAGGGAGGAAGAGAAAATTTGAAACCTAAAGTTTTGAAAACATATGTTTAAAAAAAAAGTTTTCACATGCTACTGGGAAATAAGAAATACAGGAAATGGGGTACAGAAATCTATCCTTCCCCACAGGAAAATAGAAGGGGAAGGGGATAAGAAAAGGGAGGAGAGATAGAAGAGAGGACCGACTAGGGGAAGGGATATTCAGAATGCATGCCATCTTGGGGTGTGGGGAGGGAGGAGACGGGGTGAAAATTTGGAACTCAAAAACTTGTGGAAGTGAATGTTGAAAACTAAAAATAAATAAATTTATATTAAAATTTAAAAAAAAAAGATTTCAGGGGAGAACTGAGACTTTGGAGTAATTCTAGAAACTCACTCCCTTCTGAAGTATCTTACTAAGTTTTTAGGCCCTGTTCTGTAGAATTTGTTTTAAGGAAAATGAGAATCAGTTCTAAATACAATTTGCCTTTCCTTCAGGAACAGTACAAAGCACAAGGTACAAAGGCTTTGCATTTGTTTCCTAAAGGAAAGGAGTAAGACAGAATGGAGCAGTGTATGGAAAGACCATGCAAACTTTAAAGGGCCATATAATTGTTGTAATTATTGTTATTATTGCATGCAATCTGCGAGTGGTACAGTAGGAAGAAGCCTAGCTTTAGAGTTATGGGACCTAAGTTCAAATTTTAACTCCCAGGACAGTTAGGTAGTGAAGTAGATAGGCAGCAGCTTTGAAGTCAGGAGGACCTGAGTTCAAATCCATCCTCAGACACTTACTAGCTGTGTGATTCTGGGCAAGTCACTTAACTCCAATTTCCTCCCCCCCAAAAAAAAAAATTAACTCCCCTTTTTACTTTCTGTGGGACATTAGGAAAGTCATCCACCCTCTCTAGGCTGAAGTTTCTACATCTGTAAAGTGAAGGGATTGGACTAAATAATTTGTAAAGTTCCTTCCTTTTCTAAATCTGTCCTATGATTCCTTCAGTTCAACACCTATCCTCACTATGTGGATATAAGCAGGTGCTGCCCTCAAAAAGCTTAAATTCTACTGAGGGAAATCAATTCTTAATTAATGCTAGCATCCTGGTTTATATTTTTTCTTAAAGGAACTGACTAATTATGAGTTATTGATCAATCAGTAAAAGTTCATCAACATATCCATTGATGAATTCATTAACTAAATGTAGGTGTTAATGCTGGAATGGACATTAGATTTTACCTAGTCAAATCCCATCATTTTATAGATAAAAAGCTGAAGTGCAGAATGGAAAAGGGATTTGTCCAAAGTCATGCATGCAATGAGTATTAGAGCTGGGATTTGAAACTAAGTTCTCTAGTTCCAAGTGTAGGGCTTTTTTATAGTATCACAGAATTTTAGAGTTGGAAGCAGAAGTGTTCTGGTAAATTTAGCAACCAGCTCTCTGGGGGAATAAAATGCATCCAGGACACACTTTTAAGTTGAATCTGCTTTATCAACATTTTCTCCATTGCTTTTTTAAGTCTAGAGAGCCAACAAAACAATAAATCAAGCCCTGATTTGTAGCATTTGTCATTTCAGGGGTGTAAATGCTCACACTGAATATTTAACAATGGGCTCTTGAGAACCAGTTCCAGCACACTGCTATTTATAAGGAATCTTGATGGCCCACCTAGCCCATACTGATAAAGGAATCTCTACTAGAATGTACATAACAGGTTTCTGCTTGTATCCTCCAATAAAGAAACCCCACAAGCTCCCAAGGCGACCCATTCCACTTTCGGCCTACACTCATTGTTAGGCAGTTTTTCTCGACATTAGACTCTTTGCAGCGTCCAGTCTTGCTCATCCATTCTTGCTCTTGGTCCTTCCGTGTGGGAACAAGCAGAATAAATCCAGTCCCTCCACCGTATGAAATCTTCAGTGTGTTCAGTACTTCTCTAGGCACTGAGGAAGTATCCAACATCTACTATCAAATCTGTTTCCTTTTAGCCCTTCTTAAAAGAAATAGAAGAGGGAAGGGAAAAAATGCAACAATTCTGTATGTGTGGTGAATTATGTATGAGAGTGTTACATATTAATATATATTAATAGGTCATAAATAAAATTGCTTTGGTAAAAATCCTACTCAAAAGTCTCATTGAGATTGGGAGGTGCTCTGGGTTCTTGCAGCCTATGCTAGAGGAGCCCAAATTCTGGGCTGAGCTTACTGGAAAGGCTATTAACACCTTCCTAACCAGATGATGATTTTTTAGTGGGAAAAGTGGTGAATTTGGGGCCAAAGGAAGAGCACAAATCCAGGGTCTGCTACTTATTATTATGTAATGGGGGAAGGGAGTGGATGCATGCACAGAGCTCTGGGGAGAGAAATGGCTAAGGTGCTTTCTCCAAGATGATATGTAAAGGAAGTCCCTTGTGGAGCATATGTAGACATTCTGTAACTGGCTGTGGTCAGCTAACCACTTGGTTGAGAGGAATCTTTTGATTGGATGCAGAGGCATTCAAAAAGACCTATTAGCTTCAGTCATTGCCTCTTGGGCCTCCTTTGTTTTGGGGGGATCCCAGTGACTCCTTCACTCACTGCATCCAATGAGAAACTTTGCTATCAGGGGAGAGGTGCTTAACACAGGTTTTTAATGAATGTTGATTGATTGGAGGCCTCAAGGGCCTTCTCCCCTCTGAAGCCATGTGGCCCCAGAAATGGGCCTCAGAACTTTGGTCTCTGTGCTTGTTTGTTTTTTCCCCATTCTAGGTAAAGGTAGTATAGGCTCCACTGTCTTGGGAGCTGTGAAAGACCAGAAGATGCCTGACTTCCTAGAGATCCCGGATTCCCAATACCCAGTAGAACAAGGAGCAACCATTAGGAGTAACTGCAGGCCAGCAATAGCTAAGACAAATACTCAGCAGGCAGAGATTCCCCCCTTTAGGCATGATCTTGATGGGACCAATGCTATATAGCAACTGAGCTAAGTTAATACTACTTCCCTAGAGACCAATGTGGTACAGGGAAGAGTATGCCCCCAAGGTCTTGGAAGGGAGAGTGCTTGTACTTTATTTCTTTGAAGTAGAGGAGATATAAAAGTCAATGGCTGTAAAGCATTTAAATGTAACTGAGGCACTAGGCACCAACTTCTAATAATGCCAAGGTATAACTTACAGGGGCTCAAGCTGATAGTGGTAGAGAATGGAGAACCTTGACTCCTTGGGCTACCCTAGAGCCCTGAAGGATGGGATGTAGCAGGCCTGGCTCTGGGAGAGCGGCACCTACACCTTTGTGTCTGTGTGACCTTGGGGAGGTCCTATGCTCCTATGAATCTCAGTTTACTAGTCTATAAGATGAAAAGATTAGACTACCCTTCAAGCTCTGAATCCTATAGTCCTATATCTCTGGCAGTGAGTTCAAAAAGGGAGCAGCCTATTAAATAATGACCAACCTAGTTAACTACAAAAGGTTCAGGAGATTGATCATTTTAGCCATGGAGATCCAGACTTATAGACTACTTAGAATGTTGATATGTGTCCATCATGAATGGCTTCTTCAAAAACAGATTCAGGAGGTAATGGACCTGGTGGGATTCTAATGACATCATGAAAAATGAAATTGAAATTGACTATGTCTTAATAGACAGAAAGTGACAAGTTAAAGACACAGCTTTCATTTCAGAGTCATCTGTCCATGCAATCAGATCTTTGGCTTGTTTGTTTAGATGTCAAAGTAAAAATGCAAAATTGGAAGAAAGAATCAAGATAAGAAGAAATTGTTTGCAATTGTAGGAGCTCCAACTTGATCTGTTTAAACAAGCCCTCTCTATTTGCAATGGCAAAAAGGTGGAAATCAGCTATGTCTCCAACAACTGGGGAATGGTAGAACAAATCGTGATTTCTGAATGTAATAAAATATTATTGTTACCCTAAGAGAAAATGAATGTGAAAAAATTCCAAGAAACAGGAAAATTTGCAGGAATTGATTTGGAGGGAAGAAAGCAGATCTGAAAGGACAACATCTAAACTGACTACATTGTGTCAACAAAGACAACATTGAATAAAGATAAAAATCAGAATAAATATCATGGTACAAATGTTTCTTTAAAAAAAAACAGTAAATAACAAAAGAAAGGAGCTCTGTGTGTGGACTACGCCAGCATTGGAGTCGGTATGACCCGCCTTCTGATACACATTAACTGTTGTTATGCCATGAGCAAGGCACTGAAACAGTGCACCAGGTGGACTCTCTAAGACTGTAAGTTACAAATGCATTGATGGAGAAAGTTTCTTACACAGGTGAAATAATAGATTCAGACCCAAAAAATGACAGAAGTGTACTGTTTTGTGTGCTACCAGTCACAAGGGGTCTATGGGTATCAGGAAGACCAGTACCTCTGGTGTGAGGGTTCCCGAGCCCTTTTCAGGGACGCTTTCCACCTTTCCATAGACACACTGTCCACCTTTTCAGGTACACTGTCTGTCTGGCCACCCAACTCTTTTTTCCCAGTTCTCTCTAGGCTCTCACCAAACTTCCACTTCTTTGCCACACTCTGCCTGCTAGAGCTCTCCTCAGTTGCCAGAAGTTGGCCATTGCTCCACACAAGACCAACTTTCTGTCCTCCACACTTTTACCTTTTGTAGCTTGGTTCATTTATTGTCTTCCAGAGTTCTGCCTGGGTCCTGCATACAGGTAAGTGTTATGGTTTCATGATGTGTTGTGGCAGAACCATCTCAAAGAATTCAAAGTTAGACCACTTCTAATCCAAGTATAGGCAATTACTAAGATTGACCCCTCTCATGATGTGGGCTAAGTTCTAAGAGGAACCAGCAACTTTAGTGAAAGCAAGACAGATTTTTATAGGGGAAAGATGCAATTACATAACAGAAATTATGAATATTAAAAAAGCAAGAGGGGTTAGTTAAGAGATTAGGTAATAGGAGAGGAGTCCAAGCCTCAGCAGAACTGTGCATGCAATTACCCACAATGCATACAAAAACCCCATGGAGGGGTATGTGTGTATGATGATAATATTATAATAAGCCTCTCTACGTCATAAGTTCACCTCCAAGACAGCTTTTGCTGTTACCGCGCAGGTGCCTTCTTAGGGAAAGTCCCTTCTATTGTTTTGGGGTCCACATCCTGTTTGGGTATCCTGGTTGTGCTGCTTTCTGATTGGCTGAGTATTGTGGTCCTGTCTGAGATTAGATGGATGTGGTCGTGGTTGAGTGCGTGGACACACCTGCTGTTTCTATGGGAAATATGAGGAATGGGTCTGGGGGCAGTAGCTAGCTAGAGGCAATGGCTGGGACCCCATCACATGGACACACCTGCTGTTTCTGTGAAAAATATGAGTTCATGGACACACCTGTTGTTCTGGTGAGCAGTGAGGCATAATGAAGTTAAGATATTGAGTTGGGGGAGGGGAGAGAAGAGCACTGTCTAGGTAGGGGCAGTGGGCCTGCTGTTCGGTGGGGCCTGTAAGGAAGTTAGAATATTGGAGCTGGGGGCAGCTTTATTAGGATTCCATCATTCCCCCCTAAAAAAGCTGGGGCCCAAATTCATTTGGGAAGAAGGGCCACGGTCTCTGCTTCTGCAGCTTCTTCAGGCTGGCAAGGGATGTGGTGCTGTCCCTGCCTTAAAATGTCCCGAAGAGGAGGTTGACTAGAGCTAAGCATAAGGCCACATCCTGGGGGTGATGGGTGAGTATGGGCTGGTATCCATTGTTTGCTGCCAACTTAGGTGAATTGACCTGTATTCTGGGAGACACAATCTGACAAGCATGCAGGGCCCCAGATGTAAGGAGAAAGAAACCAAGAGCCCCATGATGCTATTATTTACTTTCGACATTCAGGATTGTCTAATTTTGTTACTTTCCCAGAAGTTTCTGCTCTGATTCCAATTCCTTTAGGAGAATCAGATGCTATTGAGGAAACATCAGTCACAACACTTTTGAAGGTAGAAGCTTTCTACCCCTGGGTTTAATAATTATACAAATGAATTTGCTTATAAGAGGTTAACTTATTCCGATTATAATAAAAGACTTATGGGGATATTTTAAGTAATTAATTCCAAAACTGCATAGACTTCCTTTCAGAAAATTGGTTGCACTGAAATTTTTTTCCCCAAACCAAACTGAAAATGTTTCTGATTTCATAATTAATAGAATAACAGCCAGGTCCCTCAATCAGTTGTACCAATACCCAATTATTCTTACATCATTTTGAAACATTTAAGAACCGTATTTCATACAGATACATCTAGTAACAGGCAGCTGACTAGGCCAAGTACCCATTTGCTAAATTATTTAAGCTATAGAAAGGAATATAATTTTAGGCAGAATAGCTCAGATCTAACACACATTTTACTACAGTAGCTCAGATGTATCACAGCCTTAGTCTATGGGATAATGCTTAACATTGTGTTTATACCTTTGTTTCACAAACTTCTTTTCCCTTTCTCTAATTATTCCTATGTCATTCAGAAAGAATATTGTATTCCAGGGATTTAATCTTTCACTTGACTATGCAGGCAGGCAGATGACAAGCCCGAGTACTAATTTACCCAGTTGTTTAGAATATGGAATGACTACACATTCAGAATGAAAACAGCAAGATGTCACATACTTGCATTGTACTCATATGTTTTACTGACCACTTGCTCTGATTATAGACATTTGCTGTAAAAAGAAAAAGCAGGGACATGCCAGATGATAGGATCCTTAGCTTTGTTTGAGTTCAAATAAAAGTCACTTTAATTCTATCTCATAGCCAGACCCAGGAATAGCCAAGTGGGAAACATTCCTTTTTAAAGGAAGACAATGGGGAAACTGAGCCAGGAGGGTCCTATCTTAGATTGAGGCTAAAATTGTCCTGTTGGCTTTTCCCAGAAGCAAACCTCCACCTGTAGCAGGATCTAATTCTCTCTGAGTAGCTTGTGGTATTTCTCTCAGATACTGATTTAATGCAGACAACTACATCTAAATTCAAATTCAGAATAAAATCAGTGCAGTCCTAAGAGCTTTTATCTCAAATGGCAAGTCTCACCAATCACAGCTTAGGGCTAGATACAATTGTTTCTACTTTTATGGAGTTGCAATAAGTAATAAAAATTTACCATATCTTACATACATGAGATTTCACTTAACATCTTTCACTTTTTTTCTCTTCAAGTTTAAATTTATCCTGCTGTAATGACAAATAATTAGAAATCATTTCTATATTATACATAAACTTGCAAATTCTGAGCAAGCCGAGTTCATTTTTAGGAACTCCATAACTCAAACAAGCTCTTTTTTTTTCCCCAGGGCTGATGACCTTGCACACCAAATGGTTTCCTGGGATCCAGCAAGTTTACAAATAAGGGGAATCGACAGGGACCTCAAAGAAGGGGCTGCCTGTCCAACCTATGATATTTTTCTTCTGGACTGATGAAAAACACATACTTTCTGCGTAGTAAGTCTCCCATTTTCAATCTTAATTTAATTTGTTTTGCCCTGACTGATTTTTTTCTTTTCCCTTGCCAGCGTTCCAATATTTTATTTTTAGGATCCTAGTATGTGGTAGTTGGTACATGTGGCCTTTGGTCATCCCCTATAGCCCTACATTGGAGGTAACCTTGGCCATCTTCCTAAGTGAGGGGAGTAGGAAGTGTCTACCCTGTCCACCCTTAGAGCTACTGTGGGATCAATTTTAGGTTTTAACATTATAATAAACTTTACAACAATTAAAAAACTAGTTAACAATCTTGCAATTTTCATAAGTGAGAGCCAAAGTATTTTAGCTGTAAGATAGGGCTCAATAAAATAACGCAACTGGTTTTAAACAATTTTTCTACTGTCTTTTAGTTTCAAAAAATTCAGATTAAAAATTGCTTTGTCAAACAGGATTTCTGGCTCACAATGGTCACTCAAGTTTTACAATATGAGAGAATTTTACTACAATTTAGAAATGCAATAATAACAGAAATAGTAAACTTCAGAGGACATTAATTGCACTTCCAAATCATCACATATAAAAATTATTGATAGAAGTTTGGGCTTACCAAATGCAGAGACTGGTTGACTTCTGACCTCTTAATGCCCTGACCCATCCCTCTTTCCCTTCTCCCCACAGCTGTTGTGGCGGTGGTTGAGTCTAGGATTTGGAAAGGTAGGAGAAAGAGGGCACCGTTGCTTGTGTGGGAGGGACTGAGGACCAAGGAGTGCTGGGAGGTTGTAGAATCAGGCACCTGAATTAAAGGTCGGGGGTGGGGAGGGGCCATTGAGAAAGGGGATTTGGTGGATAAAGAGGAGGGTGCCTGAGGAATCTATGAGCTTCTTGATAGGGATTGCTCAGCTTTGGGGAACTTGGAGCAGAAGCTCCAGGTTCCAGTGGTATGATAGCAAGGACTTGGGGGTCTAAGAGGAGAGGTTCGTCTTCTTGCCTTGAGGGGTGGGCTTCAGGGTGCCCAAGAGCACAGGACTGTTGCCAGTGGGGTACCTGATGTAGCTGCTTTGCTTCTCCGATCCTTACTTTCACCAGGTAGGGGAGGGTAACTCAAGTTCGCTACCATTCTTCAGCACTCTCTTTCCTTCCCACAGGGAGAAGGATCTTAGGAGTTTGTTTTTTTTAACTTTCACTCAAGTAAACTTCACTTCTGTGTCCACTCCTTAAAAACTTGTGCAGAAGTGGGAGCTTTGAACTTGCCAGTTTAGGTGAGTGGGACTCTGGAAAAGATCCAGTGGCACTTGTTCCCTCTTCCCCATCCTGGAGAGGTCAAAGCTTCATCTCTGAAGCATCTCTTCTTGAGATTTATGCATTTTCCCAATGTGCCAAATAGTTTAATAAATTCTGACTTATCTTAAACATCAAGCTAGGAGAGACAACATTTTACTTAAAATATAACCAGATTCAATTACCTTTGGTTGTATCCTGACTTACACAAGCCTTTTTTTTTTCTCTGTGACCCAGGAAAGAGTCAAGTGCTAGCCCTATTCCAAAGTGCACCTTGAAACCTGACTCTTCTTGATCAGTGAAATGACCCTTTTCTTTCTTAGATAGATCTGGGGGGAAAATTTCCCCCTTCCTCTTTTTTCTGTCTGTCCCTCCACCTCCAGAACTGGGCCAGAGTCCAAGAAAGTGGAGAGGAGGGTGGGGGAGAGAGAGAGAGAGAGAGAGAGAGAGAGAGAGAGAGAGAGAGAGAGAGAGAGAGAGAGAGAGAGAGAGAGAGAGAGAGTTTGTGTGTTGTGTTTTTTTGTTTTGTTTTGTTTTGTTTTGTTTTGTTTTGGCCAAGAACTTTTCTTTAAGAGACCATCAATCTTTTCAGTCCAGGTACAGTTTTTTCTTTTCTGGCTAGCTGCATTTTAAATATTACAAGGTGTAAGACTCAGAGATTTTTACACAGACACAGAGCAGACAAATACAAACAGAAAGCACAGATAGTGATAACAGCTTAGTAGTCTGGTGGGATAGGAGCTGAGACTGAATGCCAGTAAGCCTAAGGTAATCCCCCCATAGACACATTCATCTCTTCAGTGGCATCCCACTAAAAGATGAAGAAAAAAAATGAGTTCAGAAAGGACTCCCTGAGAAATTCCCAAACAGAGCATCTTCTCTCTAGAGGGAATTTGCCAGTCACAAGGACCTTGAGCACTAAGGCCCAAGCAATCCAGTCAAGCCTCCCTAGGTGCTTGAAGGAACTCCCAGCTAAGAGAAGGGAAAAAAAGATAGGTTTATCTTTGGATTAGAGGGGGTCTGAATCAGAGACTCTGCTCCACGTGGAGGGAGGTCAGAGTTAGAGACTCTGCCCACCCAAGGACCCTTTTTGGGGTCCTGTTGCAGTTTCATGATGTATTGTGGTAGCATCATCTCAAAGAATTCAAAGTTAGACCACTTCTAATCCAAGTATAGGAATTTATTGAGATTGACTCCTCTCATGAAGTGGGCTAAGTTCTAAGAGGAACCAGCAACTTTAGTGAAAGCAAGACAGATTTTTATAGGGGAAAGATGCAATTACATAACAGAAATTATGAATATTAAAAAGGCAAGAGGGGTTAGTTAGGGGATTAGGTAATAAGAGAGGAGTCCCAGGCTCAGCGGAACTGTGCATGCAATTACCCATAATGCATACAAAAACCCCATGGAGGAGTATGTGTGTATGATGATAATATTATAATAAGCCTCTCTACGTCATAAGTTCACCTCCAAGACAGCTTTTGCTGTTACCACGCAGGTGCCTTCTTAGGGAAAGTCCCTTCTATTGTTTTGGGGTCCACATCCTGTTTGGGTATCCTGGTTGTGCTGCTTTCTGATTGGCTGAGTATTGTGGTCCTGTCTGAGATTAGATGGATGTGGTTGTGGTTGAGTGCGTGGACCACCTGCTGTTTCTATGGGAGATATGAGGAATGGGTCTGGGGGCAGTAGCTAGCTAGAGGCAACGGCTGGGATCCCATCACATGGATATGCCTGCTGTTTCTGTGAAAAATATGAGTTCATGGACACACCTGTTGTTCTGGTGAGCAGTGAGGCATAATGAAGAAGTTAGGATATTGAGTTGGGGGAGGGGAGAGAAGAGCACTGTCTAGGTAGGGGCAGTGGGCTTGCTGTTCAGTGGGGCCTGTAAGGAAGTTAGAATATTGGAGCTGGGGGCAGCTTTATTAGGATTCCATCATAGGCACTCATTAAATTCAGGCTGAATGGAGAAACTACATGGTATAGGGGATAAGGCTCCAGACTAGGAGTTCAAATTCCAATTTGGACACATTAGCCATGTGACTCTAGGCAAGTCATTTAAACTCTCTGGGCCTCAATTGCCTCATCTGTAAATTATAACTTGATGGATCCTAAGGTCCTTTCTGGCTCTACGTCTATTATCTTGTAAATTAAATTAAGTCACCACTCTCCAGCATATGGCATTTTTCACTTTCCCCATGAGAACAGCCCTCTATCAGCTGGTCTGTGTGGAATAATTACTTTGGAATGTGTCTATAGTTCTCAAACACCCCCAGAGTGTTTCCATTCCATTGCTTTTGTCATTCAGGTCCCAAAGCATTTGCCCTCCAACTCTGAGAGTCTCTAAGGAGTCTGGGAATATTCTTCTGGAGCTCCTCAAAGTGCCTATCTTCAAAGTGACAAAAATTAGTACCTTCTGCCTCCTCTGTCCATTAGTACTTGGACAGTGTAGTGTATCCTTCCCTTGTAATCAGTAGCCTACTCCCATTAGGTCTCAGATTTTAGGGAAGCACCTTCAATCCTTCTGCATTTTTCCCTCCATCTCTAGGCATCCCTTGGGACAGCTGGGCTGAGTTATTGAAATTACTGCAGAACTGCTTTTCCAAAAAGGAGAAGGGAGGGGCAGAGACACTTGTTTACAAGAAGAGCTGTGTTAAGGACAGAAACATTTTGTATTCCTTGACATAGAAGCAACATGAAAAATGCAATCAGACAGAAAGAAGTACAACCAGAAAAAGATGAGTCAGTTATGTGACTAGAGATAATCGATGCATATCCTGCATGATCCGTTGAATGTAAAGAGATTTAGAAGAAGGCCCTGCCACCTGAGTGGATCCCCTGTGAAAGGTACATAGAAGTGTATGCCCAAGTGCCATTCAGGATAAAAACACATGGATGGGTTCTGATTTGCATCCTTGGAGGAAACATGTCAATAAGATCACAAATCCATTGGGTTTTATACATGTACATATGTATATATGTACATATATACATATACATGTGTATATTTATACAGTATACATATATTTACCTAATGTACATACCAAATATGTATATATATATATATTGATTCTTACAAGAATCAATAAATAAATAAGTATGCATTTATTAAATAACTATCACACATTGGCATTGTGCTAGGTGCTAAGGATGCCAAGGCTAAACAAAATTGTCACTGTCTTCAAAGATCTTCCATTCTATTATAGGAAACAATATGCACACACATAAGGGTATTCAGGATGCATACCACACAAATATGAGGTAATTTCAAAGAAGAGGGAAAGGGGAACAAGAAGCTGGCAAGATCCAGGAAGGCTTCATGCAGAAGGTAGCACCTGAGCTGAGATTTGAAATAAATGGGGGGGGGGGCAGCTAGGTGGCGCAGTAGAGAGAGCTCTGGCCTTGGAGTCAAGAGGACCTGAGTTCAAATCCGGCCTCAGACACTTGACACTTACTAGCTGTGTGACCCTGGGCAAGTCACTTAACCCCAATTGCCTCATTCCCCCCCAAAAAAAGGCATTCTAAGAGGTGGAAGGATCAAGAGAGAGCATTAGGAGAAGAGGTCATGGGGGGGAAGTGGACAAAGGTACACGCCAAATTCAAACATATATATGGAAGATGTATGTGCATTAAATGTAAGTGTTCATTCTACAGATATTATAGATGAAAAACGAACCAGACCCAGAATTTAGTAGGATGATGGGATTTGGCTAGATTGCATTTGAGAAGCTGGACAGAGCAATCCATTCAATGTCTGCAAATTACTTGCTCTCATAAAAGTCCCTGTGTTTAACACCAATATTTTCTTGATGATATCACATAGCTACAAATAGTGGACTGCTACAATCGCACAAGAGTCAAGATTACCAGCAAATCAGTGGTCAATGGAATAATTTACGGTGGGTATAAGTAGGCTGTGGCTTACTACCAGGAGTGGCTCATGTCCAAGAACATCAACGAAAGATCAGCTATGAAAGCTTATAGAGGGCAGCTAGGTGGCGCAGTGGATAGAGTGCCGGCCCTGAAGTCAGGAGGACCTGAGTTCAAATCCAGCCTCAGACCAAATACTTGACACTTACTAGCTATGTGACCCTGGGCAAGTCACTTAACCCAATTGCCTAAAACCAAAAACCAAAAAAAACGAAGAATGAAAGCTTGTAGATCCCCAGCAGGAGTAGTAGACCAGTATTACAATGAGATCTTAAAAGAAACAGAGGAAGGCCTCTAATATGTTGTCTGTGTCCTCTGTGGCAGATTTTTTGAAAAGTAACAACCTTTAGCAAAGCTTTGGCTGACCACAAAACCCTGGAAGGTATAATTCTTACCCACTTGGGAAGAGAGGACTTTAACATAAGATGAGGACTGGGGGAAGGAGGAGGGAGGGGTGTTATGTCCAAAGGGGAGATTTGAGGGGAGAGAGGGGAAGAAAAGGGAAAGATAGTCGGAGGTCCCCAGAAGCAGCACAACTTTGACAGCCAGTGGCTACAACATCTGCAGTTCCCTTCTTCAAGACCATAAGAGTCCAAATAAGAGAAGTTTAAGCTTTTTTTCAAAATCACAAACCGAATTACTAAAAGAAAAACAGCCAAAAGGAATGCAGAATTAGCATTTCTTACTCCTCCCTACTTTACTTCTGCTTAATTGAATATAACAGTAATTACATTATTCTACTAAAGAATACATTTGCTGGATTTGATAATATTTCTTAGAGACAGCTATGGTTGATCCTGTTGTTTGGTTTCCCTTTGTTGGAGGCATGAAGGCACCGAGAGACAGTGGGAGCCACACAGAAAAGGGGGATGCGTCAGTGCACTGTTAGAGAACTTTTGGTCTCTAAGTGTGGGCATAAAAATTAACCACTTCATAACTAACACGTCCAATGGCAGAATCACTATGAATGTAGGCTAATTTAAAAAAAAAATAAGTCTACCCCATAGTACAGGAGTCTAATAGTAACCAAGGATTGCAGAAAGAATAAAAAAGCAGAGAGATCACAATCTATATCATTGAAAGAAATATTCCCATAGTTGACATCAAACATTCATTAATGGATCTACATTCATTAATTTATCTAAATTCATTATTGTATCTAAATTAATGTATCAGGCAAGATCAAAGACCTAACTATCTTGGGAACAGAAGAGAGAAGATGGAGGCAAGTCGGGAAGTAGAGGCACCCATATTTCCCACAAACACCACAATAAAGTCTTTAAAGTGTTACAGAACAGCGATTAAAAAAAAAAAAAAGAATCTGCTGTCAATTCTTCCATCCTATTCAAAGCTACACAAAAAAGTCTGTCAGAATCCTATGGAAGTCCAGAGCAGAAACAAAGCAGGGGAGAAAGAGCACAGCAAAGAAGCCTGGTCCCATAGACAGGGTGGTGTCTCCAAAGCTCCACAGGAGACAAGCCCTGAGCAGCACAGGGACTTCAAGGCCCCAAATTAGCAGAAGATGGGCCTAGAACAGCACCCAGGCAGCCGAACCTACCAAGCATCCAGGGGCAGGAAGGAGATGGACAAAAGAAATATAATCCTGTGTGTTATCTCTGCATATGTCACTGATTTTTTTTTAAATTGCTACCAAGGGCCTTGTTGGTCAAAGGCCTGCAGAGGCCAGGCACTGAATAAATGCTTCGGGATCATGACAGTAGTGAGGTGGGGGTATGTGGGATAGAAGCCAGCCATGGAAACAGCACTGGGTGCCCTACCTAAATCCTGGAGAAAGAGCTGAGAGGTTATATCTTGTTTTTCTTAGGAAGCACTGTAGAATGTTAGAGCCTGAAGAGAATTTAGAGGTGTTCTTGGCATGTGATAGGCACTTTATAAATGCTTATTGATTACCTAATCTTGTGCAATCCCATGATTTTGCAGATGAGGAAACTGAGGCTGAGAGAAATTTGAGGCTTGAGGTTCTAAGATGACAAACTCCTCAAGGACATAGACCATTCCCAATATATCCTATTATGCATGGTGCCCAATTCAACAGGTACTTAATTAGTGCTATTTTTGATTGATTAGTGAGTTGATTGATTGAAACCAAGAAATCTTGGCTCTCAGGCCTCTGTTATCTGAACTCCCAGGTGGTTTGTACTATCCAAGGTGATAATGGTTCTGGCTAAAAAACAAAGCATGTTTGATACATCCCATATGGTCTTACAGACATGATGTCATTCTGCTGGCATCTTGAAAAGGCAACACATGTACCTTTTTGCCAGTATGACTCTGCAACTCGCTAAATGCTGAGGCGCCAAAATGTTTTATTATTCAGGTCGGTACTTTCTGAATTAGTGTCAACCCCGAACTGACCATAGCTACTATAACAACTAATCTTTCTGCAACCTAGACTCATGGCCCTTTGCCAGGAATATTATACTTTTAAAAGAAAGTATAGTATTTCTGAAAAATTAGGGGACAGCAAGAAACTTTGCAAGTGGCAGATACTGAAAGGGGGGTGGGTGTTAAATGAATGGAATAATAATAGATGTAGAGGTTTATTTCTCTTATTTTCAACCTCTCCCTGTCTACTGGCTCCTTCCCTAATGGCTACAAATATATTTTAGAGATACCCTGTTTCCTTGAGCTAAGGCCCAGCAAGCAGGCTGTGGCCTGAGCTTGGCATAACAATAATCCTTTGCACTCAGGATGATATCACCCTCTAGCGAAGTGTATTGCTTGGAAAGCACCAGGTGTTCACTGAGGGATTTAGCTCCCCCTATTTCCCAGGGCCATCCATCACATATTCACAATCCCCATTCCTTGTCACTGCACCCCTGTTTCCATCACAGAACTCTGGTTCTGTGCCCTGCAGGGTGGGCATGACCCTCAAGACTTGAGGCCCATGGGAACACAGGGCCCATGGGAACAGTAACTCACAACCTAAAAATGATTATGTTGTGATCCAGCCCAGGATGTGTATGAGACCTACCTTTAGTCCAGCATGTTAAGCCCTCCTTCTTAGGAGGGGGGCTTTCTTATGCATGCTTCATTTTCCTCACTCTGAAATTAATTAAACTTCTGTTTTGTATCCTGATTCTCCTGTCTTTAGCCTGCTCTGTTTGTTTGACTCCAGCCACTCATAGGTGAGAGGCTGGTTCCGATCTGGTTGACACTTTCATCCTCAAAAAATCCTCACTTGATCTTTCCATCCTCACAGTTGTCCTAGATCTCTTCTGTCCTTTGTAGCTAAACTCCATGAATAGGCCATCTACAATACACACCTCCACTTTCTCTCCTCCCACTGTCTTCTTAACCACTTACAATTTGGCTTCCCATCTCATCATTCCTCCAAACCTGCTATCTCCAAAGTTACCAGTGATCTCTTAGTAGCCAAATCCAGTGGTCTTTTCTCAGTCCTCCTTCTTTCTGACCTCTTTGCAGTCTTTGACACAGTTGAGCACTCTTTCCTCTCGCTTGTCTGTAGGTTTTTCAGATGCCACTTTCTGCTACTTCTCCTACCTATCTGACCACTTCTTCTAAGTCACTTTTGTTAGATTTTCATTCATATCACACCCTCTAACCATAGGAGTCCCCCAGGGCTCTGTCATAGGTCCTCTTCTCTTCTCCCTCTATATTACTTTTCTTGGTGATCTCATCATCTGCCATGGGTTTGATTACTATCACTAGGCTAATAATTCTCATGTCTACCTTTTCGGCTCTAAATGATCTGCTGACTTCCAGTCTCACATCTCCAATTGCCTTTGAGACCTCTCTACTGGATGTCCAACAGACATATTAAACTCAGTATGTCAAAAACAGAACTCATAATCTTTCCCCCTAAATCCTCCCCACCCAAACTTCCTTGTTATAGTCAAGGTCAACCCCAACCTCCCAATCCCTCAGCTCACAACCTAGGAGTCATCCTCAACTCCTCATTATCCCTCACTCCTGCCCGGTTATCCATTCTATTACCAAGGCTTGTTGATTTCATCTTTGTAACATCTCTCTTCTTGCATAGCCGCAGTCCTGGTGCCGGCTCTCATCACTTCATGTCTGGACTACTACAATAGCCCACTGATGTGTCTGCCTGCCTCAAGTCTCTCATTCCAATCCAGTGGCCAAAACGGTTTTTCTAAAATGAAGGTCCAACCATGTCACCCCTCCTCCCCTACTCAATAAACTCCAGTGGCTCCCTATTATCTCTAGAATAAAAAACAAAAATCTTCGACTTGGCATTCGAAGCCCTTCATAACCAAGCTTCCTCTTACTTCCCAGTCTTTTTCACCTTACTCCACAACAGGTACTCTTCTATCCAGTGTCACTGGCCTCCTGCCTGTTCCATGAACAAAATACTTCATTTCTCGGCATTTTCTCTGGCCTAGAATCCTCTCCCTCTTCAATTCTACCTACTGGCTTCCCTGACTTCCTTTAAGGCCTCACTGAAATCCCATCTTCTACAGGAAGCCTTCCCCAACCCCTCTTAATTCTAATGACTTTCTTCTGCTAATGATTTCCTAATTATCCTGTATATAGATTGTATATATTTGTTTACATGCTGTCTCCCCCATTAGCTTGTGAGCTCCCTGAGGTGAGGGACTGTCTTTTGCATCTTTTTGTATCCCCAGGGCTTAGCACAGTATCTGGCACATAGTAGGGGCTTAATAAATGTTTATTAACTGCCTGACAGACTAGAAGTGGAAGGGACCTTAGCTATTCAGTTGTGTCTGACTCTTTGTGACACCATTTGGAGTTTCCTTGGTAAGAGATATTGCAGTGGTTTGCCATTTCCTTCTCCAGTTCATTTTACAGATTGGGAAACTGAGGCGAACAGGTTAAGTGGTTTGCCCAAGGTCACACAGTTACTAAGTATCCAAGGCCAGATTTGAACTCACAAAGATGAGTCTTCCTGATTCCAGGCCCAGCACTGTACGCACTATGGTGCCACCTAGCTGCTCTAGAAGGGTATCAAGGTCATCAAGTCCAACCCTATCATTTTACAGATAAGGAAAGTAAGACCCAGCGGGATGAATGGATTCATCCCCAATTACCCAAGTAGGAAGTGGTAGGCTGGGATTGGAACCTTGGTCCTCTGACTCCCTTTTCACTGCACTATGCTTCCTCCTAACACAATTTCTGCAATACTGCTGTAGTCATATTGTTACAACTGTAACAGGGTATTGCAATAATATACTATTGTAATATTATGTTATTGTAACAATAAGTGTAATAGGCTTCTAGAGACTGCTTGGGATCCCCAATTCTAATACTCATAAGCCTTCATTTCAATCTGTAAGTCAGTCAGCAAGCATTTACTAAGTGTCAAATTAACTAACATTTTCCACTCTCCCCTACAATCTCATCACCACATACAACTTGATGGTAAAAGCAACAGAAGAATAATTATAAAAAAATAACAAAAGGCAAATAACAACAAAAATACCCTAAGAAGGAAATACTCTCACCTCAACCCATTCCCCTTCCTGCCTACTCTTGTCTAGGTTGCTATCTCAGTACTTCCCCAGTCCTCTTGTTTGTTTCCAGCACAACAGGATAGGTACCCAATCAGTTTTACCACTTTCTAACGAACCCTTGGGTGTCCTAAGGACCCACCAGCTAGTACATTGGGCCTGGAGTCAGGTAGATCTGAGTTCAAAACTGGCATCAGATACTTTTTAGCTGAGCAACCCTGAGCAAGTTACTTAACCACTGCCTACCTCGGTTTCATCGACTGTAAAATGGGGATAATAATAGCACCTACCCCTCAGGGCTGGAGCATAGACTTGTATTACTGTGAAGCTGAATAATTGCCTTGGATTCAAACAGATATCATTCAATCATTTTTGAAATCATACCCCAGTACTACTTTCCTTACCCTTTTGTTAACTATAAGAGCTACTTCACATTTTCTAAGGTATTCTTTTCCAAAGTTAATGATCACCTAAATTAAATTCACCCATTCCTGTCTGTATAAGTTCACTGATAGCCAAGATGTCAATGTTTAATCTTTCCATCTCCTGTTTGACTATATCTAGCTTACCTTGGTTCATATGTCTTCTATTCCAGGTTCCTATGCAATATTGATGTTTATAGCATCGGACTTTCCTTTCATCATCAGACACATATGCAGGTGATCCTCCTTTGGGCTTTAGCCCAGTCACTTTATTAGTACCAAATTGCTGGATTATGGAGAAAACAAGGGCATTCTATAAAAACATCTGAAAAAACATTGACTATACTAAAAAGCTTTTGACTGTGTGGATTATAGCAAAATGTGACAAGTCCTCAAAGAAATGTGAGCGCCAGATCATTTTACTTGTTTCCTGTGGAACCTGTGTGTGAAGCAACAAAACTGAACATGGAATAACCGATTGGTTTAAGATTGGTTTAAGACTGGCAAAGGAGTACAACAGGGTTGTATATTGTCGTCTTATTTATTTAACTTATATGCAGAATACATTATGAGAAATGCCAAGCTAGATGAATCAAAAGCTGTAATTAAGATTGCCTGGAGAAATATCAACAATCTCAGATATACAGATGATACTATTCTGATGGCAGAAAGTTAAGAAGAACTAATAAGCCTCTTGATGAGGGTGAAAGAGAAGAGTATAAACAGCTGGCTTGAAGCTGAAGATAAAAAAAAACTAAGATGTTGACAACTGGTCCTATCACTGCCAGGCAAATAGAGGGAGAAGAAATGGAAGTAGTGTCAGATTTTGTATTCTTGGGCTTAAAGATCACTGCAGATGGCGACTGTAGCTGTGAAATTAAAAAGTGCTTGATCCTTGGAAGGAAAGCTATGGCAAACCTGGACAGCTTACTAAAAAGAAGAAATGTCACCTTGCTGACAGAGGTCCATGTAATCAAAGCTATGGTTTTTCCAGTAGCAATGTATGTCTGTGAGAGTTGGACTATAAGGAAAGATGAGTGCCACAGAATTAATGCTTTCAAATTGTGGTGCTGGAAAAGACTTTCAAGAGTCCCTTGGACAGCAAGGAGATCAGATCCATCAATAGTTAAAGAAATTAATTCAGCCTATTCACTGGAAGGTCAAATACTGAAGCTGAAGCTTAAATACTTTGGCCACAAAATGAGAAGATGAGACTCTTTGGAAAAGACCCCGATGTAGGGGAAAATTGAAGGCAGAAGAAGAAAGGGACAGCAGAGGATGAGATGGACAGATGGTGTCATAGAAGCAATGACCATGAGTTTGGACAGACTTTGGGACATAATGGAGGATAGGCTGGAAGGGCCTGGCGTGTGATGGTCTATAGGGTCACGTAGAGTGGGATGTGACTGAACCATTGAGCAACAGCCTTTCAAGGGTCTTATGAGGATCAGAGCAGATATTTGTAAAGAGCTTAGCACAGTGCCTGGCACATTGTAGCTTAATTAATGTTTATTCCCTTCTTTCCTTCCCCAAAACACTAAAGGGAGAATATCTGAGAAAAGATGTCTTAGTCACTCACAGTAGGAGTGGGGAACTGTGCCATTGTTCCAGGGTTCACCAGGTTTCTCAGTATGTACTGTAGATGGATCAGGGCAACCTTGACTGCTCCCCAGGCCTGGTTCCATCTGATTGTGTGTTCCTTCCCTAGCTTCTAGCCACCTTGCTTTTATATCATTCCTATCTCTAGGGCTAGCTGTTGCTGCTGCTGCTGCTGCTGCTGCTGCTGCTGCAACTAAATGCCTCATTATCCAAAACCAGTGGAGACATAGTCCAGGGGAAAAGTCCCTGGCTCCAAGGCCATTTTTCTCTTCTCCTTTTGTTTCTTAAAGCAGCTAGATGGAATAGAGGGTGAAGAACTAGACTAGGGGTCAGAAGACCTGAGTTCAAATTCTTCCTCAATTACTTACTAGCTGTGTGAGCCTTGGACAAACCACATGTGCTCCTAGCTCCTGCCTCATTTTATTTAAATGAAAAATAGGAGTAACCATAGCAGCTGCCCCACAGTGTTGTTATGAGGATCAAAGGAGATAATATGCAAGAAGTGCTTTGCAAGCCTTCGAGCTCTCTCTAGATGCTCACCATTGTATGACAGATTCCAGATTTAGAACCTGAAGGAACCTAAAGGCCACCCAATCCACTTTCCAAGCAAGTAAACTTGCTGTTGGAGTAGTATGAACAAAATTATTAAACAAAGGGACTTACACACACACACACACACCACACACACACACACACACACACACACACGTGCCTGTGCATTTCATAGTTTAGTTTGAGCTGATAGATGAAGAGAAGCCTGCCAGGGCTTTGTCTGACAGGAAGTGAGTCAGAAATGCTATTATTAAGCTCAGCAGCATTGTCTGGGGATCCTTGACAGGGTCTGTGTTCAGCATCCATGCAAAATTCAAAGCCAGATGGGAGCTTTCTGTGGGAAAGGATAAAAAATGCCCAGAAAGCCATGGCTGGTGCAAATTAGCAGACTGGTGACCTGCCCCGTGGGGGGTACTGAAAGATAACTGTTTGAGAAAGAAAAATAAAGTGGTTATTAACAAAATCTAGTTCCCCAAGTGGAAGCCAGCCAATTGTAGGCTCTTTTCCAACAGTGTAATTCACAATTTTAAGAGTCCTCTGTGGTTTTTATAGTTTTGGCAGATTGTGGGGAAAGGAGTCAGGGGGTGCAAAGGATTACATAATTCTTCAACCATCTGCAACCCTTCAAGAATCTTTGTTTTCAGATGTTTGCTCTCAGGAGCATTATAGTAAACAAAAGGAAAAAAAGATCAGTCCCTACCCTCAAGAAACTTACAATCTTGAAAGCGAATTTTTAAAAAGTAATGTTTCTATGTTCTTCATTGCCCTTTGGGTGACACCCCCACCCAGCTTTAATACTTCAAATACTTTGGATACTGGAAGAATATTGCTGCTACATAAAAGGACCTTCCTTTCAAGGAAAAGCTTGGGGTCGTTAAAAGCACTGTGCAATGCATTAAAAGAAATTCAACCACTTAACCTCTTTCTTTTCAGTTCTAAACCTACCTCATCCATTTGCAGGGTCAGAACAAAATATATAGGACTGATGGACCACCTCTGTGGGTTGTTCATTCAATATTGTAGTCTGGACAACAAGTGTTCTTCATCTTTGTGGTTTTTCCTATGTGGATAGTTAGGCCAAACTCTTTTCAGTGATTATTGATCTCATTTATAATGCTACAATATTTTTGAGTTTGATAGTGGCAGCATTCAAATGCAAATCAGGATTATAAATGGGAAGCTAGGTGGCTCAATGGATAGAGCTTGGGACCTGGAATCAGGAAGACCTGAGTTCAAATCCAGTCTCACTCTTACTAGCTGTGTGAACTGGGAAAGTCACTTAACCTCCCTCTGCCTCAGTTTCCTCATCTATAAAATGAGGATAGTAATTGCACCTACCTGCCAGGATTGTTATGAAGATGAAATGGCACAATATTTGTAAAATTCTTTGCGAACCTTAAAATGCTAGCAGTTATTAATATTAGCTATTACTATATTTTTACCCCTAGCATAATGAATAATAATGATAAAAACAATAATAATAATAACTAACATTTGTATAGTCCTTACTATGTGCCAGGCACTGTGCTAAGCACTTTATAATTACAAAGGAAGCACCTAAGTACTTGCTGGTTGGTTAATCATGGGGTCATAGATTTGGAGACAGAAGGCACAGCAGAGGCCAAATTCAAATGTTTCATCTTACACATGAGGAAAGTGAAACACAGAAACATTACTAACCATGAATTGTGCAAGAAAAGCCATGAAAAATAGATTATCAAAGAGATTTGTTACTAGGGAAAAAAGCAAATTTGTCATGTGGTGAGAGGGAGGGATAACTCATCCAGCTAGGTGCTCCATTGATATCCATGTAATGTCAAGAAAAGTCAGAGCAAGCCCCTAGTCCTTTGGGTGGACCCCCTGTGGAAGAATTATGGATGTTTACGACCATCAGTTGTACAGGATGAGAGGGCATGGATTGGGTGTAACCTGCATCATTGAAGAGAATGTCCACATCAACAAATTCTCAAATGCATCAAAAATCTTATTTTTATGCTAAAGAAGTTAAGGTAAATTTTCTTAGGTTATTTAATATATAGCTCTTCCTAGAAACAACTGACATATTTGCATTTACAAATATAGCATTTCAGAACTGGAACATTTCAGAGATCAAATGGTCTATTGTTTGTTGTTCAGTCATTTTTCATTCGTGTCTAACTCTTCATGCCCCCGTTTGGAGTTTTCTTGGCAAAAATATTGGAGTGGTTTGCCATTTCCTTCTCAGCTCGTTTTACAGATGAGGAAATGGAAGCAAACAGGGTGAAGTGATTTACTCAGGATCACACAGTTTATAGGTGTAACTCAAGAAGATGAGTTCTCCTGACTTCAGTCTGGGCACATTATCCAATGAGCCATCTAGTGGCCACATTTACCACTATTTAGTAAAGTCACAGATTGGTTTAAGAAAAACAAAAAACAAAAAACTGGATTCTATTCCCTACCAGAGATCTTAAATTCTAGCTATTTCCCACAATTTTAAAGGATTGTGCATATTTTATGGTAAATAACAAAACTCTCTGGCAACCCCTTCTGTTTCCTCCCTATCTCTGCAGAAACAAAACAAGGACTTCAAAAAGACAAACTTCAGTTTTTGATTCTCTCTCTCTGGAGTCTGTTTTTCTCTCTGTCTCTGTTTTCTCTGTCTCTGTCTGTCTGTCTCTTTCTCTGTCTCTCTGTCTCTCTCTGGAGTCTGTCTTTCTCTCTGTTTCTCCCCCTCTCTCTGTCTCTCTGTCTCTGTCTCTGTCTCTTTCTGTCTGTCTGTCTGTCTGTCTGTCTGTCTCTCTCTCTCTCTCTCTCTCTCTCTCTCTCTCTCTCTCTCTCTCTCTCTCTCTCTCTCTCTCTCAGCACAGCAGACTTATCATGGCCCAACAATTTGACCTATGTCTCAGCCCTCCTAAAGAGCCCAAATTCTGTTCTGATTCATTCTATTCTATTCTAATTCTGTTCTTGAGTTTTTGTCTAAATGGTGCAAGACACTGAAAACAGTAAAGTACCTTTCAAGCTCCTGTCCTCACAGTTAGGACACCCCTTCCACTTATCATGGAGATTTGGTGGGCCAGCATGTAGTGGGGGATGGGGACCCACAGGAGAATGTTCTACCCATTTATCATTACCCTGTGTTGTATGGTCCTAACTTGTACTTGCATCTCCCTATAAAATGTACACTCCTTGAGGGTAGGGATATTGGTTTGGTTTGGTTTGTTTCGTTTTTCTTTGTATCTCCAGTGCTTCGTACAGTGCCTGGTACGTAGTTGGCATCTAATAAATTCCTATTGACTGACTGTGTCTGGGGGGCCGGATGCTTTAGTAATGAATCCTACTTTATTTTAAGTTAAATTTTCCCTGGCTCACAGTCTTCTTGCTGCAGAGATTCCAGGACTCTTTCAGAACCTCTGCCAAATGCGCTTGTCAGTGAAAGACTGCCTCACCCAATCACTGCATTTCTTTTCTATCGATCTCTAAATCTACAATCTTAAGATCCTACAATTCTGGCTTTTAGTCCATTTTCAACATAATAGCAGAGACGTTGAAAGTGTAATTCAATAATCCAATTCAACCAGCACAGCGAGTCACTGTGGTTGGGTTCTATAGTAGGAAGCAAAGGTTAATAAAACAAGGCCACCTCATGGCTCCCAGAAATAAGATAGGGACAGGAGTTGTGATTTCATCAGTATAGGCAACTCCCAAATAAGGAAGTTCCCTCTACCAATGTAGGTCAGCACCTTCTTTATAACTTATAGTTTTAGAGCACCCAAAAGTCAAGTGACTTTGTCAGTACCACATAGTCAGTATGTGTCAGAGGTAAGAGAACTTGAACTCATGTCTTTCTGACTTTGAGGCCAGATCTCTATCCAATATGTCTTGATGCTTATGATATATATCCACATAATGATAATGCTAAATTATTATCTATAGGTATAGTTAATTCTGTATTTGACATATTTATTATATAAAACACAGATAAATCTACGTCTTGATAAATAGGTTATTAATAAATATATTAATATAAACATGGAGAGTATATGAGGTGCAAATGAAGTACTTTAAATATTATTTTAAAGTTTCAAAGAAACTGAGAATAGTAACAATAACTGACATTTGTAGAGAACTTTGAGACTTGCAGACTGCTTTTGCATCAAATGCTGTGAGATGAGTACTACAGATCAATTCATCAACAAGCCTTTAATAAGCACCTACTGTCTGCCAAGGAAACACATACAAAGAATGAAACAAGCCCACTCACAAGGAGTATACTAAGTATTCTAATGGGAAAGACCACAGTCACGAGTATGAAATATGTTCAGCCTAAGTATAAAGAGAAGAAACACAAAGTTGTTAAATAGAAGTAATTTGGGAGAAAGTTGTTGGTGGACTAGGAAAGTTTTCATGAAGAAAGTAGCTGAAGGCTGTTGTAATAATGGATGCCAAAGGTGACAAGGTCCACCATTAAAGTAATGGCTTTGGAAGCAGAGATAAGGGGTAGAGGGAGGAACAGCAACATTTTACAACTGTTTGGAAATGTGGGGTGGATGAGATGAGAGTTAAGTTGACACCAAGATTATAAATCTAAAAGAGTAGAAGAGTAGGGTGCCTTCAAGAGACAGAGGGAATTTTGATGGGGGTAGGGGAGGATGGTGAGTTCTATTTTCAATGGGTTGAGTTTGGGATGTCTCCAGGACATCCAGTTTGAAACTTCTGATAGGCAGTTGGTGATGTTAGTGTGAAATTCAAAGGAGAGATTAGAGCTGGTTATATTGATCTATGAATCATCTGCATGGACATGCAAGCTAACCCTCTGAGAGAAGGTAGAGGGAGAAGAGAAGGCGTCCTAGGACAGAACCTTGGGGAAACACTACAGTTAGAAGAATGATATAGATGATGAGTCAGCAAGGAAGACAGATAAGGTAGAAGGAAATTCAGAAAAGAGTAGTGTCATGAAACCCTGAAGAGAAAGGAGTATGCAGGAAGAGAGGGGATGGTCAACAGTGTCAAATCAAGATAGACTGAAGAGGATAAGGACTAAGACAAGATCATCAGACTCAAGAGTGCCAGGCTTAGAGGCAGGAAGACCTGGGTTCAAATTCAACCCCAGACTCTAACAGTATGACCTTGGACAAGTTACTTAACCTCTGTCTACCTCAGTTTCCTCAACTATAAAATGAGAACAATAATAGCACCTACCTCTCAGGGTTGTTGTGAGGATCGAATGAAATAATTATAAAGCATTTAGTACAGCATACTGTTTTTCACTTTTTAAATTTTTTCAGTTTTTTTTTGGGGGGGATCTGTGTTTTCCTTCACAGCATGATTTTAATATGGAAATATGTTTTACATAACTGCACATGTGTAACCTATATCAAATTGCTTGCCATCTAGAGTGAGGGAGGGGAAGGAGAGAGGGAAAGAATTTGAAACTCAAATTTTTTTTAAAAATATAGTGAAGTACCATATAAATGTTACCTATTATTGTTATTATTATGGTTATTATTATCATTATCATTATCTGAAAAGAGCCATTTCAGTTGAACCTTTTGTGGCTAAATTCTTTCACATGGCTACAACATTGAGAAGGCTATCTCCATTTCTCCTCTCACTCTCCTGTTAACTCTCTACAATCTGGTTTCCATCCTCATCATTCAACCCAAACTACTTTCTCCAAATTTACCAATGATCTCTTAGATGTCAAAACTGATATCCTTCTCTCAGTCTTCACTGACACTGTTGATCACCCTCTCCTCTTTGTTATTCTCTTCTCTTTTTTTTGAGACACCGCTGTCTTAGTTCTTCTATCTGTTTGGCCTCTCCTTAGGCTTCTCCCACTTAATCTTCATCCAGGTCGCTGTGGCAGTCTCACAGGACTCTGTCCTGGGTCCATCTTCTCTTCTTCCTCTATACTACTATACTTTGTGATTAATAGGTTCCCATGGATTTTGATTCTCAAATCTACTTATCTTTCCCTAACCTCTTTGCTGACCTCCAATCTCACATCCCCAACTGTCTAGCAGATTTCTCTAATCGGATAGCCAGTAGACATCTTAAACTCAACACGTCCAAAACAGAACTCATTATCTTTCCCCCTAAGCCCTCCTCCCTTCCAGACTTCCTTATTACTGTCAAAGGCAACGCCATCTTCCTAGTCCCTCAGACTGGTAACTACATGCCATCTTCAACCCCTATATCTCAATCTAATGTGTTGGCAAGGCCTATAGATTTCACCTTTGCAATGTCTCTTGAATATGTCCCCTCTCTCCTCTGACACTGCCACTACTCTGGTGTGGGCCCTAATCACCTCATGCCAGGACTATTGCAATAGCCGGCTTCAAGTCTCTCTCTACTGCAATCCATCCTCTTTTCAGCCAACAAAGTGATTTTCCTAAAGTGAAGGTCTGACAATGCATCCTGTATTCCCAGTCCACTCAGTAAACTCCAGTGATTCCTTATCAATTTCAGGATCAAATATAAAATCCTCTCTTTGACATTCAAAGCCTTTTATGACCTAAGCCCTCAACCACTACCACTCTTCCAGTCTTCTTACATTTAAACCCTCCTTCCCACCCCACCAACTTCTGTCCAATGACATTAACCTCCTAGCTATTCCTCAAACAAAACACTCCCTATCTGGACTCCAGGCATTTCTCTGGCTGTCTTCTATGCCTGGGATGAATGCCCTCCTCATCTCTGCCTTCTGGCTTCCCTGGCTTACTTCAAGTCCCAGCTAAAATCCCATTTTCTACAGAAAGTCTTTCCCAATCCCTCTTAATTGTAGTACCTCTCTCTGTCAGTTATTTACTTAGCCTATATATAGCTTATTTTATACATATTTGTTTACATGTTGTCTCTGCCATTATATTGTGACTTCCTCAAGGGCAGCTAGGTGGCACAGTGGGCCTGGAATCAGGAAGACTTATCTTCCTGGTTCAAATCTCGCCTCAGACACTTACCAGCTGTGTGACCCTAGGCAAGTCACTTAACCACAGTTGTCTCATCAGTAAAATAGAGATAATAATTGTACTTGCCTCCTAGGGTTGTTGTTAGGATCAAATGAAATAATATTTGTAAAGTGCTTTGTAAACGTTAAAGTGCTCTGGAAATGCTCATTATTATTATTATTATTATTATTATTATTATTATTATCATAGCAATATATGCACAGAAACATAAATAAAATATGGGCAATAGTAATTTCAGAGGAGAGAAGTAGAAACAAGTGGAAGTTCATCAAATGCTTTAAATAGCCACTTAAGCTATATCTTAAAAGGAGCAAGGGATTCCCAAAGGTAAAGGTGAGGGGGAAAGCATCCCAGGCATAGGGGACACACAGCCTGTGCGAAGGATTTGGGAACTGGAACATCGCCTGTGCTGTTTGAGTTTACCCCCATTTTATTAACAAATAACACAACAAAACAAATTAACAAATAACAAGTAACAAAAGGAGGCTGAGAAGGGTCTGATGACTTTTCTGTGGTCGCATAGTTAGCAATTATTAATAGACAATATTTGAATCCAGATCTTACTGGCTCCAAGACCGTCTCTGACCATTGTTATATCATGCTGCATCTCATGATATAATGGAAAGAGGATTGGATTGCAAATCAGAAGGCCTGTATTCAAATTCCAGCTCTGTCATTTAACCATCCTCTCTCAGGACTTGGGTTTCCTTATCTAAGAAAACAACACCTGCATAAGTTACTTCACTGGACTACTGGGAGTCAAACAGGGATAATGAGTGTCCAGGGCAAATTTTAGAGCATTATACAAATATATATTATTTGATAAGTCAACAACATAGCAATAACTAAAGGTCTGCATTTGGCTTTCTTTACATCCTGAATGACCAGAGGTGAAATTGACATTTTTGTATTTTTCCACATTTTATTTTTCAAATAGCAGTGGTAGCCTGCTGGGACAAATTTTGCTGGTCTTTATATCCCCAGCACTTAACACAATACCTGACACATAATAAAGGCTTTTAAAAAATGCTTTTTGACTAACTGTAATATATATATAACTATCTCTCAAATATCCATATTAAGTGTGTGGGGTGAGGAAGAAGAAAGGACAGGGAACTGATCAAAGAGCTAATTTCAGATGCTGGAAAATCCAAGAGTAATTGGTTGACTAATAGACTAATTCAAAAGCCATTTAAATATATCTTTGGCATGCCAGTTCCCACTTCCCTGGTAGGTTGAGTCCTCAGACCATGGTTGCCTATTGCTCCCCTCAAGGATCTAGGGGTAACTCTCAGGGTTTGTGGTACTGCTCATGAGCCTCCACCATTGCAGCCCCCCCCATATCTATCAACCAGTTTTTATCAATAAACTTTTACAAAAGGATATTTGCTCCAAAAGTATAGCAAGGACAGAGGTTACAGAAATATCTCCCCTGAAGGTGGGGCACGGCTCGTTCTCCTCTTTGCACATGCTTGATCCTTGTAGAGAGGTGATGCAAACTTAAAGCACAAAGGTAGAGAAGAAGTCATCACTCTAAAGAACACGTGTGGCCAATGGACATTTGTGATTAACTCCATCTTTGGGAGTTCCTTTCTCCCTTAGAGGAGTTCCCACTGTCCTTCTGGAGGTGATACCAGTGATTTCCTCCTCACTCAGCTAGGCTGGCTTCTCATGGAACTTAGCTACTGCTGCTATAGGCACTAACAGTCTCTGCTACCTATTTTGGTTGCTGAGGGGACCCTTGATGACTTCTGTGACCTTTCAAGGTCATAATTTGGTTAATTCCATCTTCAGATACTCATTCACCTAAAGTCAGAAGAGAATAAACAACAAAGAAACAACCACTATGCCTCAGAGCATGTAGTGACTCAATGGCAGAGGAGAGGGGGTGGTTATCGGACCTTCCTCTACTTGGCATAGTAATCCTCCTGTCTTGAAAACTGCCAAAGAAGAAAGGAAGATACAATCCATCTCCTCAAACCTTTGGTATACACAATCAGTTCTGGCTTAGATACTCCTGGATCAGCAGTCTTTCCAACTCCTCAGTCTCTTTGTCAAAGTTTACAAAGGACTTCCGTACAACAACCCTTGTGAGCTAGGTAGTACAAGAATTCTTATCTCCATTTTACAGATGATGAAATTGAGGCTCAGAGAGCTCCAGCTACCTATCCGTATTCACAGAGAGTAAGTTATGAGGGCCAGAATATAGAATCAGGTATTCTGACTCCACGTCCAGCATTCTTGCCACCACACCACACTGCCTTTCAATGAATATTTTAGTGGAGGTAACACTACTGGGCTCTTAAAGACCATGCAAATGTTATGAAAATTGTGGCAGGTTCTCCCAAACTGGAAAAGCTATCAGGTCATGTCCACTATCCAATGACTAGCTGAGCTAAGGACAGAAAGGGTCATTCTCAAAGAAATTGGCTCTACATAATAAACTCTTTGGCCATGGCAACCCATTGTTTTCTCAGCACAAACAAATGGAAACACATTTCCATTATCTGGCTAATGCTGACTGGTCAGAGTAAAAAAGAAGATACAGCCTAGGAACTTATAGGTCCATAAAAGCCAGCCCAAATAATCCATAGTAAAAATCAGATCATCAAAGTTGATGACTTGCATACAGATGGCATAGCACTGATTTTTATACCCAAGAAGAGAGCAATTTCACATCAAAGAACAAAAACACAAGCCTAAAATACAATGGCGAGTGGCCTCCTGAGCAGGGACTGTCTTTTGCCTTTCTTTATACTCTTTAGCAGAGAGCCTGGCACACAGTAGGCACTTAAAACATCAATAAATCAATCAATAAACATGTATTCATATGATTATTACATAAATACAATTAATACATGTTTATTGACCACTCTCCTTGCCCTGCCCCCCCCACAGAGGGAAAGGGAACATTAATAATTGTACTATGTAATTCACAGGGTTGTTTTGAAGATCCATTGGATGGGATATAAGAGCACTTAGTACCAGCCATGAAGGACTCTACAAATGTAAGCACATTTTAATTCTTCCTCCCTTATCATATATTAGAGAAGGAAGCAATGTCCTAGGAAATCCTTAATGAGATTACGCTCCAAGGAGCTAGGAGGAACTGCCTGTATTCTTGGAAGAGGTTATTGGAAACAAATGAATAAGCATATAGGTTCTGCATTTCACGAAATCACTGGATGTCAGAGGCAAAAGGGATCATTGTGTTTTCAGTGAAAAAAAAAATCACTGTTTCGCAGAAGGCCAGGATTCAAATGGTGGTTCTGCCATTGTGTGACCTACGTCTGTGACCTCTGACATTGTTCAGCCCTATGTGACCTTGGGCAGGTTTCAAAACTTCTTTGTACTTCAGTTTTCTTATCTATAAAATGAGAGAGTTTGGATAAATGACTGCTAAGATCCCTTCTGACTCTAAATTTATAATTGATTGTAGCACCATAGGGATTATCTAATTCAAACCCACCATTTTACAGATAAGGAAACTAAGACCTAAGAAGGGGGAAGTAACTTGTCTTTTTTTTCTGCAATTGGGGTTAAGTGACTTGCCCAGGGTCACACAGCTAGTAAGTGTCAAGTGTTTGGTCTGAGGCCAGATTTGAACTCGGGTCCTCCTGACTTCAGGGCCAGTGCTCTATCCACTGTGCCACCCAGCTGCCCCACAATGCTTTTTTTTTTTAATTAGGGAAATAATGTCCAAGGTCACACAGGTAGTAAGTGGCAGAACTGGGATTCAGACCTAGGGCTTCTATTTCCTAGTCCAGTATGCTTTCCACTATACACAGATGTCAAAGTTAAGTAGAAGGTATCTTCTGAGTATTCATGCCACTGCGTGCATTAAAAAATGCCCTTCCACAAGGAACTTATGTCAACCTGGGAAAACAACACACATGCATACATACATACATTCATACATACACATACAAAATACATGCTAAGTAAACACAGTAATTGCAGGAATAGGACAGGAGGCACAATTAGCAAGCGTATCAGGAACAGTTTCATGGAGGAGGTGGCACTTCAGTGGAGCTTTGAAAGAAGCTAGAAGTGCTAAGAACTAAAGGTGAGGAAGCAACATGTTTCAGACATAGAAAGCAACATGTGCAAAGGCAGATGAAATGTCACATATGAGAAACATAGTCTATGTAACCAGAACTTGCCTGTACGTGACACATGGCAGTGGCAGACCTGGGCTAGAAGTGAATGAAATGGAAAATCCACTGGCAAATCCCAAATCCATATTTTCTTCTTGGATATGTTGATCTTACTCTTGAACCCATTCTGAATTCAGAATTACCACTGCTGATCTCATGGTGACAATTTCTATAGCTCATGGTGACAAAGAACTCTATGGAAGAGAAATATTAGTTCCGGAAGAAACTGAGGTCCCTTAAAATTATTTTGTTAAGATCAAACCCTTTAATGCAAGAGATATTTTCGGGTGTAATTGAAATGTCAGTCGCTCATCTGGAATCATCTAAAGTCATCAAGAAATGAATTCTCAGTATCATAGTTCTATTGATTATCAATCTGACTTACAACTCCACCTCTCCCCTAAGCAAAAAAATATTCAAGGTAAAATTTAGTCTTTATATTTGTATTTTAAAAAACTATTTATTGCTAGGGGGTTTTATTGTCATTCCATCAAAATGGCTCACTGTTGATTTTATATATAAATATAAATAATATAACATTATATGTGTGTATGTGTGTATATGTATATATATGTATGTGTGCATACATATGGGTGTGTGTGTATATATATATATATATATATATATACATACAAATACACACATATATAAATATAATTATACTCTGGAAGATTTTAAGAGGATGAAGTGATTAGAATAATTTACTCAATCCACCCTCACCCTAACCCACACAAGATCAGAAATTTTAATCTTATAGAATCCTTGTTCTATTCCAGCTATTTATCCCCCAGAATCCTCAGCAGGAAAAATGATTTGGCAGTCTTTTAAGGGGTCTCCTTCTGTAAAAGATCTTGGGGTAAGAATGTTTGTGCTCCAAATAGCGAAGACACATGTTCTATGACTTAAGTGGACAGATGATAGAAAATAAGCCAGTCAGTCACATATTTATTTCTCCAGTATTCTCTCTTTTAAAAATATATGTATTTATGAGATAAATCTATTACCTTTCTCATCAATGTGGATGCTCTCTCCAATAATAAATGTTGAAACCCATACAGACTCACTGTCTTGTGAAGCTTTTGTCCATGTCCTTCTATAGCTTCTGCAGGGGACAGTCTACCCTGTGTGCTAAGGCCTGCCTCCTGGCATTGCATGGATGGATACTAGTGGAGCTCATAGGCTGCTCAGCAGTTCTCTCTGATAGCTTAGACATATGGCCAGCTCATCTGTTTTTCCCATCATACACCAGCTCATCATTTCTGTCTATTATTTTGCACAACTCTCATTTTTAATGTGCTATAAGTTGTTTCTGTCCAATGTACATCAGTGGGCAGGGAGGTGGCACAGTAGACAGAATGTTGGGTCTGCAGTCAAATCCTCAGATGCTTACTAGCTGTGTGACCTTGGGTAAGTCACTTAACATTATTTGCCTCAGTTTCCTCATCTGTAAAATGAGCTGGAGAAGGAAATGGCAAACTAGTATCTTTGTTAAAAAAAAAAACAAATGGGGTCATGAAGAATTGAACATGACTGAAAAATGACTCAACAACAAAAATATATATTATATATATACATACATATATGTATACATATCTATATATTTATACATGCACATATATATTACACACACACACACACATAATCCATGACCTTAGACTTAACTTCTTGTGGCCTCAGTTTCCACATCTGTAAAAATAAAGGGATTGGACTAGATGACCTCTAATTTCTCTTTCAGCTCTAATTCTATGACTCTTTCATCTTACGTTATATCTTTAATGACAATCAAAATGGAGAAAAATTGTTTTATTAGTGCATTTTGTTTTGATGAAACATACTTCCAAATGATCACCTAAACAAATCCCTCTATAAAATACATTCCCTGGGAAATAGTTAAACAAAACTGGCCAATAGTTGATAGTACCTTTGACTTTCTACATTTGTAATTTACTGATCATTAACAGAAATATTTTCATCTGCTTACTAACAAATTTATTTAACAGGGGTTGGGGCTTTCCATCTACAGTTAGATACAAGGTTCAAAATGCAAATATTCCAGGGAGCAGTAACATTGATTTAAATTCTCAGGCATCTATAATGATAGTTCATTTCCCAGGAATAGGTTTTGACAGGATGTAAGGAAATCTCTATTTCTATTTAAAAACTTCTCCGTAAGTATGTGTGCATATATGTATATATTTTAATGTATATAGGCTATAAAAATGTATGATCCTTTTAAAAAGCAGGTTTTCTAACTTCCTAACAGAACTTGCTAGAGTGGCTAAAGAATAACCTTATACATTTTAGTGTGAATTCACTTTATACAAGTTTGAACTTCAAAGGCTTGGAAAGGAAGTTGGGGATTTGAGAGACTTAAGAAATTGCCTGACTGGGAAAGGACAGTTAGAGGGACTATGAATATGGATGCTCATAAGAAGGTCATACTTTGTCTCCTTCCAGTTTAAAATAAAAGGCCATTTGAGGAGAGAAAATTTTTGTGAAATAGGAAAAACAAGTCTTTCTCATGCAAAGATAAGGGGGAAAAGTAGGATAAAGTCACATAAAGTCTTTCCTCCTGTAACATCTCCCCTGGGCTACTCCCTCCAACTTGTACTTTCAAAGGGAATGGAGTCCCCACAGGATGGTTACTACTCTCAGATTCTAATGAGAATCTACAATTCTAAAACTGTAGCTCACAAGCCCCGACTGGCATGCTTTACATTAATAACTCAAAACAAAGGCATTTAGTAAGAACAGTAGATACTTAAAACATTTCCCCCATAAAATGGGGGTGCACTCTCCCACAAATATATATGCCATCCATCTGTGGGAAGACTGGGCAAAAATTTGATAGTGAAGCATATAGTTAGGGAACATACGTGGCCAAGGCAGCTTGTGCCCCCTGTATAGAGCCTCAATATTTTTTCCATCCTCAGGGAGGACTCATGTTTCATGTCCCACCCAACTTACCCCCACCAGCACAGAATTTGTACTGGGTAGATCACTCATCTGGACTCCCAGGGCCTATAATTCTCTGCTGTTTCACTCCCAATTGCCAAGGCTAGCTCACTCTTAAGCCTGTAAGCAAGGGTCTTATCTTTGCTGTCCAAGGTACTGCTCCTTGGAACTGCTAGAATGTTGCTTCCTAGGTGCCTTTTTCTATAGCATGTGTGTCTATGCATTCTAATGTACACATTGTCTCCAACTTCATGAATAGCTCTAGACATCGTGACTGATGTAGGAAGAAAGAAAATCCCCTCACCCTTCTCATATAGACATAGGATATCTTCATAGAGCTGCTCTTGGCCTATACTGCCCTGCAAGTTTAGCCAGCATAATTCTTTAAGGGCCCTCAAGACTGTGCCCATTGTATTAAGGAAAAGTGTTCACACTCATTAAAAGAATAAAAAAAAAGTGTTAGAATATTTTTGGTGTTCAGTCCAACTCTTTGTGACTTAATTTGGGTTTTTCTTGGCAAAGATAATGGAGTGGTTTGTCATTTCCTTCTCCAGCTCATTTCAGATGAGGAAACAGGCAAACAGGATTAAATGACTTGCCCAGGGTCACACCATTAGTTAAATGTCTGGGGCTAGATTGGAATTCAGGTCTTCCTGGCTGCAGGCCCAGCACCCTATCCACTGTGCCTCCTAGTTGCCCTATCTTATTATCATTTTAATACCTCATTAATCTGTAATTCAAGCCTGATTTATGGAAACATTTGATGTGGTAATTAATTCCCCCTCTTACACTAGAATTAGCAAAAAGTAATCATAGATAAGTAATTTTCCGGGGCATCTGATATTTCATTGAATATAATGCTTAGTTATAAAAACTTTGAGTCTCTATCAGGGGCCAATGATACCTACAACATCTAATAAACTATAGTTACTGTTTCTGTCTGAGAACTGCATTTTTCTCATTTCCTTTCAGAGGCAGTGAATAAAGTACAGATCTTTCAGACCAATTGTTCCTGAAAAAATTTTAGGTTTGGAGTCATGTTTCCTCTCTGAGTCAGTGACAGTCTTCACGAGACTTCCTTTCCATAACACATATATAGGATACAGTCCATTTCCACGGGGGATATGGTCTAGAAATATACCAGGATGGAGAATTCCATGAAAACTGTACAAGACCCATTTATTAAGAGAGATTTGTCACTAGTACAAAATTTCTTGGACGGATGGGTACATTTCTCTTCAACATTCTCCTCTTTTTTTTTTCAACTCTGTCAACCCAGGAAGAAAGCCTCTGTTAGCCACTCTTACTTCAACACCTCATAACTGATTATCTCCAACCAAGGAGGGCTTCTCATCAGTCTTTTAGAAAGGAAGATATATCTTGATTCAGGGTATCTACCAGGAGCAGGAAGAGGAAAAACGCTGCAGGATTCATATTGGGTCTGGGAGGAGATTGTTGAGCCCATGATTTGTTGGCAGTGAGTTGTGGATATTTGAAACCCCAAATCATCAGTCCTCAAGTCTGCCCAATTTCTTCCCTTTGTGAACATCTTTCCTGTCACAGGGACCTAATTTTGCCTTCTACCCCCAATATTGCCTCTCTGATTTGTTCAGTCATCAGCTGTCAAATAGATATTGAATATGGGATGCAAATGTGACTCAGGGAATATCTCATATAGCAAGTGTCTTGCCTTGGTGAATTTAGAACTAATATTGCAGTACTCCAAGCCATTTAACATCCTTGAGAAATAAGCAGAACAGACCAAAGCACTGAGGAAATTGATTTCTCGGTACTTGAGGATAACTGGAATACCACTTGGGGGAACTTGAGCTCTCTTCAGCTGTCCTAGACCCATGCAAGTAGCAGACTTTTCATTACTCCCAAGGGGCTGGGAATTGTCTATAGAGCCAGTCTCTATGAGAAGGTTTCCAATGCTTGGTGACTCACTTCAGACTTGTCCCCAGTTAGCAGATGGTGATAATTCCATGACTTAATGATGTAGCTTGGTTAATCAGCACGGCATGTTTCCCGACTTCTCAGATGCTTATTTCTAAACATTATGTAAAAACCATGTTTTGACTACTTCTCTCTTGGTTGAGTCATAAGGAACTAGCTAGCATTCTGCCTGTGTTGGATCTCACCCTCGTATCGGGAAAATGAATTAAAACACGCTGACTGGAAAGTAAGAAAGGTTCACCAGCCTTCGTTTTTTCATGGGTTTCAAAATGCCAAACTACTAAATGGATGCAAAACTAGAAATTTGTGGTTGAAATGATTTTCACAAGATTGTCACCTTTAATTGTATATTTATGTATCTATCTATCTATATATATTCGTGTATATTTACAAATATATTAGTATATGTGTGTGCGTATATATATATATATATATATACGCACACACATATATAGTATGTATGTGTACACATATAGCAGGCCTGTACAACATTTAGCCCATGGGCCACTTATGGCCTGCACCGCTTGTGGCCTGCCAAAGGATTTCCGGTGGCTCTTTAAAAAATGTAGAGAATATAACTACAACTCAGGTCATCCTCAGGCCGTAAGGCTATTCTCAGACAGAGCTAATAGGGCTCACTGGTCTTTAAGAGGAAGTGATTCAGAGGCCTAATACCCTGGGGCAGGCCTGCACAACACACCTCTAATAAGGAGGCTTTGGCAGTTGCAAGCAGCCTGCAGGCTGTATGTTGTGCAGGCCTGACATTTATATATAACCATGGAACTGGTGACCTGGCAAATAGTTGACATTTTAAGATTTGCAATATGTTATATATACACATTATCTTATTTGAGCCTTTCAGCAACCGGGGGTAGGGACAGGGTGGTATTGTTATACCCATATTTTTTGGTGAGGAAACTGAGACTCAGAGAGGTTAAAACCATGGTCAAACAGCTCATATAGGCCAGAGGCAGGATCAAACCCTGCTTCAGTGCTCTTTCCCTTAATCATGCTGTCTCTTTGCAGGGCTCCTTTCTTCAAAAAAGTCTGTATTACAGAAAGGTCATATACCCCCCAAATATTCATTGTTTAACTTTCCTTTGCTTTTTTATTTTATTACACAGCACTTAAGTCTTAGCTATACAATGATTTAAAAAGTGAATGGCATCCACTTTAAATTCTGTGCACTTACATTATTTTCTTCAATAATTATTCTTCATTCATTCCTAAGCACAATGGTATCAATAGTAGTCCTACCCAGTCAAGGCAGTGCATTGAAATGCTTTATTTTTAGTAGGAAGATGATGCAGTATATTTTTACATTTCCTCTTTGGCAGTGTGGTTTAGTCCTTGAGTTTTAATTCAGAACAATGTGAATGTATAACAATAAATTATTTGGGTATAAATATGGTATGCCAGGATAAATGTAGGTAAAAAGTCATCTGTCCCATCTCCGTTGAACAAATTTTTAAAATAAAATAAAAATAAAGCCTTCAGTACATAGCTACATAGTTCAGCAAAAACAAATTCCCACATTGACCATATCTGAAAATGTATACCTCTGTCTTCATTTTTTAAGTTCATCTTTTCTCTCTCAGGAGGCAAGTGCCATGTCTCATCTTCATTCTTTTAGATTCATGGTTTGCCATTGTGTTTGTTAGTTCTAAAATTTTTCAGTTGTTATTCTCTGTAACATTGTAATCATTGTATAAATTCTTTTCCCAATTCTGCTTACTCTGCTCTGCATCAATTCATAGAGGTCATCTCAATTTCTTATGAAACTGTCTATTTCATCATTTCCTGTGGTTCAAAATTATTGCATTATATTCATGTACTACAGTTTGTTTAACCATTCCCCAATAGGAGGACATCTCGTTAGTTTCCAATTTTTGGCTACCAGTAAAAACATTGCTATAAATATTTTTGTATATATAGTTCCTTTTCCCCTTTCTTTGATCTCTTTGGGGTATGGCAGTATAGCTGGGCACATAGCCACTTTGGTGACTGTTAGGGGTATGGTTTGAAATTCAACGTAGTATTTTGGAGGGTAGCAAAAACTGGGAACAAAGTCAGTACCCAATGCTTAGGAAATGGCTAAGTTATTATATGTAAATATAATAGAATATTAGTGTACTAAGAAGCAATGATAAATATGAAGAATTCAGAGAAATATGGAAATATTTATATGAACTAAGACAGAGTTGAGAAAGTAAAACCAGGAAAAATGGAAAGAACAGTAAAATGAAACTGAACACTGGGTAATTATTAGGACCAAGCTCAGTCCTGAAAAAGAAGTGAGAAAATGCGCCCACCCCCTTCCTTTATTGCCAATGTGGACTATGGCTGTAGAATATTGCATGTACTGTCAGACACAGTGAACGAGATGGTAGGTTTTATTGAGCTATTTTCTTTTCTTTTTCCTTTTTAATCTTTATTACACTAAAATTCTTTCTAGGTAAGAGTGGAGGAGAAACATTTGGAAATTAATGTGATATAAAAACAAAAGGCATCAATCAAAAAAATTAATAGAAAACATTTTGTTTGGGATGCAGCCAAGATGTAGTGCTTTGTTTTGTTGGGGATATTTTTTTCCCCGACATGGGTGACTGTATGGGCTGATGGTGAGAAATGAACATTTAAGACAATGAATAATTAAAAGCAAATCTTCTCTGCCTCCCCCCTTCTTCCACATACACATATTTTAACCCCACCCAACCTTACTTCATTTTGCCCTTCAGTAATTTCTCTTTGGCTGCTTTTTTTCCCCTCATCAATACTTTCAGGTAATATTATTGATGATAGTGGGTTGAACAAAATAGAATGGGGGAGGGGGTAGGAATGAGGAGGAAATTACAAGATGTTAGATAAAGAGTTCCCGAACATTAAGCTTACTACCCAATTTGGTGAAGTATCAGCCTGTATTCATAGGATCATAGAGCCATCAATTTAGAGCTGAGAAGTGATCATCTTGAATATAATCAGTCTTTTGGCCATGGCCACAGTGGGTAAGAGACTTAGGAGGAGGGACTCACTGCTGCTGGCAGAGTAACCGTGACTTCTCCTTGCAAAAGGGGATTGTGGGTAAGAAAAAAGTCAATCAAGCAGGATGAAGAAACATGAGTGTAGAAGCATGGAGAGTGGGTAGCTTCTACAAGATTAGCCAAGAAGATCTGTCAGAAAGTCTGAACTGTTCTGTGCTAGGATCACAGCATAGTGAGAAGGCTGGAACCAGCAATGTATACCTCTAGAGTGGTGAGAGATGACCAAGGAACAGGGCTGATCCTGAAACCTCTTCCACCTCCTAGGAAATCAGCTTATCCTTTTTTCACTTAGCTGGAAAATGCAACGTAGTTACTTATCTGTGCTTTTAACTCAGATTCTGTTCACCTACCACAAAACCCTATCGGACAGCAGAAATGCTAAACTATGTGTATACTTTATTTAATGCTTATGTAACAGGTATTTGGACCGGGGTCACCTAAGATAGAAACACTCTTGTTGGAGACTTTGGGAGGATTGTCTCATGCATGGTCATTCTGTGTTGACCTACCATGCATTTGGGAGCAGCCTCTTTCCATTGGCTATGTAGCCAGAATTGGCTGTGTGTTCAAAGCCACTCCAACTGAGACACAGCCTCTCTATTTGCAATGGCATACAGGCACGAAGGACTTCTTCTCTCATTGGAGGCACAGCATGTAGTGAGATGGTAAAGGAAGGGCCTAAGGACTGCTTTCTCCTCCCCTGTGCCTAAGAAATGGGCTTGGGGTTTTAGTTTCCTGACCCAACCTTGGTGCCCAGGTCAAATGCTGCAATCAGCCAACCAGGGAAGCCCTGTGAAGCCAGGGGACCTGGACGAAAGCTGAAGTGGGGAGGTTGAGAGGGGAGACACTTTTGGCCTTGAATTTGGTGGGACTAATGCTATGTAGGAACTGAGTTAAGCTGTAAAAACTAATTCCCCTCCCCTCTCCAGAGACCAAGGTTTATGCCTTTCTGATTTGGAGGGAAATGTTTGTATGTTGTTTTTCTTGTTATGCCTTCGAAGCAAATATACTTCTAAAACCAAATCTGACTGTCAAGTGGTAAAATGGAACTGGGGTGTTTGGAACCTTAAAATTAGGGAAACAATTGATAGGAGTTTGAGTCAATGGCAGAAACAAGAGACTGCCAACCTTTAAGGATACTGGAGAACCCTGGGGGAGGGGTGAAATGTAACACACCTGGCCTTCAGGAAATGAGGGCCAGAATAATCAATGTTATACTTACCAGTAGAGAAGACAAGAGAGCATTCCTTGTTCTGGGAAGATGAAATATTTAGTACAGGCTGAACTCAAGGACTTGGAGCTAATTTAGAATAGCTGGGCAAAGAGAAGAAACCAGTATTGGACTGTACAAGCTGGGAGAAGAATTCATAATTCAGACACCCCTAAAATAAAATTACAAGCTGACAGTAACAGGAGTCTGCGACAGAGTAAAGTCAAGTATTTTCCTTCCTTTCCATTGCTTTTTTCTTAGCAGCCCTTTGTCATGCCAGGCTTTGAAAAGAAATTCATGCCCTGAGAGGTGAGGGAGAGTGAATTGCTTGGAAGGGGAAAGCCATTCCCTTGAAACAGAGTGAGCCACTAGGAAAGCAAGTTGTATGTGCAGTGCTCAAGAGTTCCACTGGTTTAATGAACATCGATGGAGAGTTCAGCCTGCCTGGTTTGCCTGTATCACTCATAGCTTCCATACAGATGAGGAAACTGGAGTCCACAAAAATTAAGTAAATTGCCCCTTGCTAGGATTTGAACTCAGGTCCACTGACAGCAGCACTCTTTCCAACGCACCATATTGTTTCTAGTGTCTGTCCCAGTCACTGTTTGTCCCAGGAGCAGTTACAGTGGCTTTTGGAGACAGAGATTTCCACAGAAGAAGCAAATTAGACAATAGTGGTAAAATCAATAAACATTTGATGCAGCACATTAGAGCTTGCAAATGAAAAAGTATCTGAAATTACACTCTCAAGACAATAGAAGACAATGAAGGGTCTGGAGAAGATAAATTAGGATCACACTCATTTGTCTGAAAAACAGATAAAACCACATCTCTAGAGACAATATTCATCCCCAACTTAGCCATAAGGGGGAGCCCAAGGCTTGGGTGAGATTATCTCGAGGCTTTGGCAGGAAAATGGGCTCAATAATCATGAAAGAGGCATCCTGCCTAGATCCAGATCTCCTGATTCATTCATGTGCTCACTCCTCCTCTCAATCTGGCATGGGAATACTTAATTTTTCCCACAAAATAAGGAGTTTAAGAAGAGGAGCACCTATTTTACAAGGAAGGGTAAGGTCTCTATTTGTTTCATACCTCCTATGGCCCAGGCAGATAGGTACCAATTAGCAAGGAATTGGGGGAAGGGGGCATCTAAGTGGCACAGTGGATAGAGCAACAGGCCTGGAGTCAGGAAGACTTTCTTCCTCAATTCAAATCTGGCCTCAGGCACTTACTGGCTGTGTGACCCTGGGCAAGTCACTTAACCCTATTTGCCTCAATTCCTTGTCTGTAAAATGAGCTGTAGAAGGAAATGGCAAACCACTCCAGTATCTATGCCAAGAAAACCCCAAATGGGATCATGAATAGTCAGAGTGAAAAATAACTCAACAACAAAATCAAGGAAGCTATTCCTTTCCAGTAAGGGACAGAACTGTCAGGGATGAGGGTATTAGATAGGAATGGTGGGGTAGGGGAGAAACATATTTAGAAACAGATGCAGTCTGTGGAAAGAAAACATTGGCACTAGGAACTAATAGGCCACACATAAAGCTGTAAAATCCACAACCCTTAATATCTAGGAACTTACCTATACTACACCAATGCACAGGTTATGTGCATCTGTATCCATCACAGAGATTTGAGATGCTAATCTTCAGTACAGACATAACCATGACTAGTTTGATTACACGGACTTTTGAATTACCTCTAGTGCTCTCCAAGGAAAAAAGGAGCCAAATAATAAAATCACAAAATTCAAGATGTTTTACACCACTGATGGTAGAGAAAGAATGGGAGAACATTTTTTCCCATTTCTGAAATTGCCTGCTTTGGGGAAACAGAGCAAAAGGTAATCCTCTAAACCTCAAATGGAAATCAGAAGGTAACAACTTTAATCCACTCTCCCCCTCATTACTCTAGTACTTTGAAAAGTCTATGATCTTATCAGTGTGTGTAATTCCTCCAGTCTATGATGACATCAACCTATTTTTCCATGTCCATCTGTGAGTCTTTTCTATTTCTTCCATCCCTCTTTTATGGGTGTTGCATCTGAAGTACTGAACTCCATGTGCTGAACTCCATTTTTTCTGACCTTCACCTTGTATGCCCTTCTTCACGGAAGTAAGAGTTCCCACCTTAGAAAACCCGCCAAGAGAGATACCCACCCCAATCTTATTCCATGATCCTTATATGGTCCCAAAGGCAGGATTAACCAATCACTTGTTTGACTTCTGTAACTTCCCACTTATGCAACCCCTGACCGTTTCCTCTGTGGCCTCTGCCTTTATAAACTCAAGCTCTGCCCCTGATTGGGGCTGCTTGATTTGGGTGTGCATACCCCTTGCAGCCGCATGCTAATAAATCCACATTTCAAATTATGTCTGGGTCTCGCTCGCTGATTTCTCTGTACAACACATCCAGTGTGCCAGAGAACTCTCTCGAATTTATCTTCTGGACATTGCATGGATATCAGTAGTAAACCAAGGCTACCAATCAATAATTTCTTTTTCTTGCCACATGATCATTTCATTTTGTTTTCTGGTCATATGTGTCTCTAATGATGTCATTACTTTGTATATACCTTTGCATGTATACATTTTCTCCCATGATAGAATGTAAGGTCAAGTCAGGGACCTTCCATTTTTATCTTTGTATCCCCAGTACTGAGCACAGTGTCCAGCTGTTAGTAAATATTTGATAAGTGTTTTAGATTGATAATTTACACTTCTTGTATAGTTCTTTGTTGAAACTGCCCTCAAGGTGCTTACATCCTCAAGTGAAAAAACACTCTTAGAAACAAAGTCAGAAATGAATGGTGGCCAATGATTGAGTGGAGATGTACATAACTTTTTCACTGGGAACATATTTTGTCTGTCTAATAAGACTATAAGCTCAATGAGGATAGCACCTTTCTTGGGTATCTGCACCATGCTAGGCACATACTAGGCATAAATAGAATCTTGTAGAACTTAATTAAATGGAATTGCCTTGACTGGATTCAGATTATTAGTTAGAAAACACTAGTGGCCAGCAGGTGGTGAGTGTGCCTTGTCCTATGTCTCACACAAGCTTGCACATTAGTTAACAGTTAGTTGGGGGTGAATAGGGGAGGAGGATGGCTTTACTAAATCTTGCTGCAAGATTTAACTTACCAGTAACTCATGAAGTTGAACTATGCTTTCTTCTCAAGTACATTTTTTTAATTCTGGGAGAGGCACTATGTAGTCACAAGATGAGTTATGGCTTGGTCCAGGACTGAGTCAGGAAGCCTATTTTAATCAGGGTTCTGCCACTAATTAGGTATTTTAATTTGGGCAAGTTGTATAAATTCTCTAGGACTCAGTTTCCTTATCTGTAAGATAAGAATATTGGACTAGATGACTTCAAAGGTGTCTTCCAGTTCTGAATGCTTTGGTTCTATAATTTTACCTCTCTTGGCCTCAGTTTCCTTATCAGTAATGTGGGGATATTGGACAAGGTAAGCTCTAAGTTTTCTCCTGGTTCTAATATTTTGTGACTCTATGTGAAACTTCATGATCAAGATAACTTCTTGATCTGTGAAATTAGGAGTCAGACCAGATAAGAACTAAGGTCTCTTCTAAGATCTAGCATTCTATGGATATATGATTCTTAGGTGGACGTTACAGTCAACTCTAAATCAACATTCTTGCTAGTGCTCCATGTAGGCACCTGCCTTTAGTGTATGAATCAAAAGCCTCTCTATAGACCCTTCTTCCCCAAATTATCTTCCCACTTCTTGTTACAACACCTGAAATACCACCACTAGAAGGTCCTGTTCCTTTGGACCTGGCATGCCTTTCAATCTTCAGAAGTGTCTGTTAAAACTCAAATACCCCAGAAAGTCAGGTGATCTCAGAGGCTCAGAGGCTGTTTAAAACTGGGAGGGATCTTAGAAATTATCTCATCCAATCTTCTTATTTTATGGAGGAAGAAAATAAGGCCCAGAGAAGGGTGATGATTTCTTCATTGTTACACTGCAAATAACTGATTACTTGGTGTTTTCCTTAAACTCCAATTTCCCCTTTTTTCTGACAATTTATTTTTTGACTTATAGTCTTAGAGAGTTGCCTAGGGCATTAAGAGTTATATGTCGGGGCAGCTAGGTGGCGCAGTGGATAGAGCACCAGCCCTGAAGTCAGGAGGGCCTGAGTTCAAATCCGACCTCAGACCAAATACTTGACACTACTAACTGTGTGACCCTAGGCAAGTCACTTAACCCCAATTGCCTAAAAGTTTTTTAAAAATGAAAAATAAAAAAAAAGAGTTATATGTCAGATGTAGGACTGGACCCTAGGTCTTTCTAATTCTAAGGCTGACCCTCTATCTACTCTACCACATTGCCTCTCTATGGTTACATAAGCATGTAGATATGAAGATTATAATGAACAATGTTCATTGTGTGTGTGTGTGTGTGTGTGTGTGTGTGTATACACCCTCATGAGACCCTCATGAGATAAGGGATTTAATCCTATTATTAAAAGTTGGAAGAGGGAGCAGAAAGTTTGTTCTCAGTGTAACAAACACCTGTGCTCCTTACCGTGGCCTGGGCTCCTGTAGATTCAGTGAAGGGTTAAATTTTAGCACAAAAACATTTCCATATAACATTTCACAAATAGACCACAAACTAAGCTCATACTGTGGATGTCTACTCTGGACATCTACAAATATAACCAGTGCCTCATTTCCTCATTAAGATCTTCATCTTCATCTCAGCTTCAAGTGACCCGAAAGGAAAACAGAAGCAAATTACAGATTAGGTACATTTATTGCAAGAAAGTGAAAGATAAAACACTGAGGCTCCCAAACGTTGCTCACTGCTCTAATCTGTAAGTCTAACAGGTTAAGTGGCTGAGTTCACAAATTAATTCCCCCTACACAAAATGGTACTCCTTAATTTGTTCCAGACAATGTCACATAGGGGAAAGGGAGATATTCTCATGGTGCTTTTCTACTGATAGCCCTGCTCAGACCCTCGTGAATCCATCTGACAACTGATTGCTGGCTAAAGGCCAGGCCAGAGTCCTTGGAACCCTCTAGGATCCCAGAACCTATTGCTGCAGGCATATTAGTCCTGCTGCTTCTCTGGCATGACTCACATAAGTCTCACCATCTTCCCAGAACTTCAGGCAGCAGTAGGCTGCCTGAATAATATGATTCTAAATATGTACTTATAGGTAATGCAAAGAGGGAGGACAACACACAGGAAGTTACTACGCCTGTAGAAATGTACTTGCTGTTTGGCCTTTGTTCTTGAAGAGAACATGACATCAGGAAGGTGATGCCATGACTTGCAAGTGAATTGGATTGAAGTGAGAAGGGCTGTACAAGGTGACCAGCCTCACTCTCTTCCAGAGCCATCTGGGTCCAGTGGTAAGATATAGATTAGGATGACTGGAGATGGCCCCTAGAAATGTACTAAAACAGGAGAGAAGAGGCCTTCATGGAAGGTCAGACATCTTCTTGCAGGTGATGATGTGAAATGCTCCATTGTATAGCACCCCCTCAGGACACTTTCTCAACTTGGGCAGGTATGCAGGTTGAGTTCCCCCAAAAATGGTTGCTATTCTAGAGTTCTAGGGCAGGTATTTTGGGGCAGTGGTGTGCTTCCTTTTAACAGTCAGTCAATAGACTCAATTAAGTCTTAGCAAAGGCTTTTGCTCAAATGGCATAGCAAGAATGGTAATTATAAAATATCATTACCATAAACCTGGGGAGCACTGTGCCCAAAATATGCACTGACTCCATAGGGAAAGTGGACATAAACTCAAAGCATAAGTGTAGTGTGGTACACACATCCGCGTGTGATCAAGGTAACTCAAAACTCCAGAGCTATAGTGCCTTGATGTTCTTTCTCTCTTAGTAGGGTGCATTTATGCTGGACAGATTGCTCAGTTGGGCTCACTCTTCACAGGGAATATTATCTCTATTGGATGAGTTAGGCTGTTAGCATGGTCTTCTAAAAAGAGAAAATACCCTGAAAACCTGTCATCTCCTAGGCTTGAGGTAGGGAAACAGAAGGTTAGCATTTTCTTTCAACAGGTCTCTTCCAGATCTAAATCTGTGATCCTATTTAATTCTTCCTGGTTCAGGAGTGGGTCCCCTTAGACAGAGACCTCACCCTAATTTATGGAGACCATCTGATATATTTTCGAACTCTTTATCTCTACAATCTAGGTCACAGTCAGGCAATGACCATATGCCCGCTGATCCCCAAATAGCTCTGGGGTTCAGGGTTCTCTAGTTTTTTTAACTCTAAAGTTCTGTATGCAAAAGAATGGCTGGAGAAAATGTTAGCCTTTCCATATGCAAATAAGCCACTCAAACCTTCAAATCCTTTACAAGGTTTAGAATTATCCACTCAGATCTGAAAAGTGGTTCACTTTCCACTAGTACAAATGGGTAGGGTGATCTTTGACCCATTATGACCTGCAGATTTGCTAATGTCTGAAAAAAGCACATCCTTACACTGGGGATTATCTTTGCAGAAAGCTAATGAACCATATAAGAAAATCAGCCTTATTACTTTGTAATTGCACACTGTTTTATTTACTTTTCTTTGTTTACCCTAAATGATATTACTGAGCTTAATTGCCCACTTTCTTCACTAGACTTGCCTCCAGATGACGTTCAATGGTTTTCCCCAAAACAATCTACTCTAGAACTGAAGGATGAAGAGTTACCATCATTGGTGAGAGTCAAAACAATCTGCTACAGGCAAAATACTCACTTGTAACTATTCAGATTCTCTTGTTGGCCAAACAACCAATACCTGTTGCTGTGTGACCTTGGGCAAGTCACAACCTCTCTGGGCCTTCATTTACTTGCCTATAAAATGAGAATAAACTATTTACTTTATAAGGCTACTGGGAGAATCAAATGGAATAATTTAAAATGCTGGTTTAGACCACACTGCTTCTCTCTTCTCTATGTGATCCTGCACTCCATCAAATGGAAGTTGCTATTACATTATTGGAGTTGGCATTTGGGAATGCAACTCCTAGGCCCTAAATAGCAGATGGTGGTTAAGTTCTACATTAAAAAGTGCAGGTCTCCCTCATCCCTAAGTGAATATTTATCTTGTAATAACCATCCAATGGTTAACAATAACTCACATGCAAAAACAATTTATTTGGACATGTTCTCCCAAGAGAGGATTCCTGAAGTGGCAGATGAATAAATCATCTCATTTTTTCCACCACTTCTTTCCTGTCCTGTACTATTACATGGAAGGTGTCAGACCCAGAACTCAGTGTCTTTTCCAAATTCAGTATCTAAATTCACTAGGGAGAGAATGTTTACCTGGAGAAGCAAAAAAAAAAAAAAAACCAGTGACCAAGGCCCCCTCCAGCAGCCTACTACCTCCATCCAAAAGCAAAAATCTCTTCATACACAGCTATAATTACCTTACTTTCAGACAAAGAACCAACATCAATACCTGGAAATTACCTTATCAATTCTTCATTTTTCTTTCCTTGTATTAAATATTCTATGCTGTTTCTCCATCATATTTATTGTGGAGAAAGAGTAGGCCCTAGTGTCCTAGAATCCAAGCCTCTCTGACCACCATCCAAATGGCAAAAAAGGCAAAATGGGTTTCTCAATATTTTATTGGCTCACCCCTTGACCTAGAAACACCATTGCTGAAGAGGAAAGTCCATTGCTCCCCAAGTCCATTCCCTTTTTGACCTTTCCACTTCACCCAATGAACCAGATCCTGACCTTTGTGAGAACACCTGTCTCCTAGAATGGCTAGAGCCCAACTTTTTTTTTCCTCAGTAGGCCATAGATCAAGTAGCAGATGATCAAAAAAAACTCTCCTGAGCTAGACTAGAATCACTGACCTGGAGGTGACAAGCCCCAGCTCTTATTACAAATTCCTGGAACTGAATGTTAGGCCAGATCTTTCCTTTCTTTCTTTTTTTTTTTCAAATACTCCAACCTGAAAAGACCTCATTCCAACGGTAGAGATATTTTTTAAAACACAAATACCACTGGAAATGACCAGGAACAACATTTCAAAGGGAAAAAAAATTGTCAAAAAGCATTTTTATAATTAAAGATATCAAATTGTTTTCATGACTAGAACAGTACCTGGACATACCAGGTATTTAATAAATGCTTATAGATGGATTGGATGAATCTTTGCAGGCAATTTTTTATTAAAGGGGAGCTGGTTATCTGGACTCTAGCAACCTATAAGATACCTCGAATTCATTCTTCTTAATACTACCAGAATATAAGGTAGTGTTTTCGTTTTTTGTTTCTCTAATCTCAGCACCTAGGACAGCACCAAGTACCTAAAAGGCGCTTGGTATGTGCTTATTGCAGTTCTGCGAGGCTCACATTTATACTGGACTTCACAATTTACAAAGCATTTTCATTACAGCCAATGCTTCTGATGTGCAGAGAATGCAAATAGCATTATTTGTCCCATTGCCAAGTAGAAAAACAGAAGCCTAGGGAGGTCAAGAGTTTTGCCAATGGTCCTGGGCTAAAACTTGAATCCACAACTTCTGGCTTATCTAAGTCAGTGCTTTTCTCATGATGGTGTGATGGAATCATGGGAAGAGCAGAACTTGGATTCAAATATTGCCTCAGACCCTTACTATGTAGCCATGCGACCCTGGGCAAGTCTTTTACCCTCTCTGAGTCTCACTTTCGTCATCTATAAAACAGGGTAATAACAGCATCTCCTTCACAGGGTTGTTGAAAGGATCAAATGAGGTAATGTATGAAAAGCGCTTACTTGGCAAACCCTAAGTCACTTTTTAAATGCTAGCTATTGCCTTTCTTATCCTATATTTTGGCAATAGGCCAACCTTGTCTATATGCATTCATCACCTATTTTTTGAGCACCTACTAAAATACTCCATTGGCCCCTTCCTCTGCTTGGTCAGAGAACTAGAAGTTCCATTTTAAGAGAAGTGTCCAGGCCAGCCACATCTAAATTCCTCTCCAAACTCCATTCCTAACTCTCTGGACTTTCTGCACTATGTCCCTTCTTGGCTACTCTCTCTCTCTCTCTCTCCCCTTCCCACCCTTTTCAGGTCCCATTTATGTGTTATCTTCCCCCACTAGAATATAAACTCCTTGAGAGCTAGGCTTGTCTTTCTTTTTGCTTGTGTCTATACTAAGAGCCCTTAGCAAACAGTACCTGGTGCCCAGTAATGCTTAATAAATGCTTGTTGAATGACTAATGTGGAAATATGTTTAATATGATTGTACATGTGTGGCCTATATCAGATTGCACGCCATCTTGGGGAGGGGGAAAGGGAGCAAGGGGGGAAATTTTAAAACTCAAAATCTTATAAAAGTGAATGTTGAAAACTAACTAAATAAATAAATAAAAATGCTTGTTGACATGATTACTTTGTGCCAGACTAGGCACTGATTTGCATTCAGCTATAAATGCATGTGCATGCATACACACACACACACACACACACACACACACACACACACACACACACATGGCTTCCTGGTACACTTCCTTCTCACTCTTATTTCAGATACTTTGGAACTTACCCTGTTCATTAGCTCTCCTAATAAAAACAAACCAGGGGGAGGAAGGTAGATAAATCTCAAATCAATCCATTTTATTGAGGGAGTAACTTAATATGAGGTTAGATTATTTGGGGATTGGGCCCCAGAAGGATCTAGATTAGAGCATGACTTTGATTTCAGTTTGCCCCATATCTTTCTTAAAGTGATTGAGCACTCCAAGTCTCAGGCTGGACTTCCTGTTCTAGTAACTCCATTAAGTGCGTAGTGTCTCTATATATAGGGAAATTGAGTTTCTGATTTTATAAAGGGAAATTGAGTTTCTGATTTTTTTTGGAGTTTTTTTTAAAGGAGAGCAGTGATGATCCATTCCCCTGGTTCTCTCAGGAAAGATAATAATTTATTAGCTACAGCCATGCCCTTTGCATTTAATTTATTGCAGCAAATAGTTATTAAGTTTAAGTATACATGATGCGTAAGCCGTTTTACTTGAATGAAGAAAAGATTTGGGAAGATAGAAAGGACTAGTCTTTCCCCTCAAGGAGTTTATAATCTAGTAATTGAAGACTCTTATCCTGTGAAAAATATTGATCAAAGGAAGACTTCTGGGAGGAGATTGCAAACCTGTAAAATTCCCATTTATTACTTATTAAAGTCAAGGGCTTTTCCTTATTTCACAATGGAGGGAGGAAGGAAAGAGAAAGAAAATAAGCATTTATTTAGCATTTACTGTGCTGAACTCTTTACAAATATCCCATTTGACCCTTACAACAACCCTGGGAAGCAGATGCTATTATTATCCCCATTTTATAGTCGGGGAAACTGAAGCAAATGGACGTTAAATGTCTGAGGCTAGATTTCAATTCAGGTCTTTCTGACTCCAGACCCATTACTCTATCCATTACAGTGCCACTAGCTGCCAATCGTGACTGAAGAAGCCTATATTGAAAGGAGGGATTTTTATTCACCCCTGGAGATCACTCATCACATGTAGGGGATTCAGAACTGAGCTCAGAGTTGCCAAGACCTGGGTTCAAATCCCACTTCAGACACTTACTAGTCATATAATCCTGGGCAAATCACTTAATCTCTCTGTGCCTCACTGTCATTAAAAACATAAAGTTAGCCCTAATTTAACAAGATAGCCAGAGTGTCAGTGGCAGGATTAAAACTCAGTTTTCTGATTTTAAAACCGATGTTCTTTCCCTTAGACGAGGTGCAGGAAAAGTAGGGCCTTGAATGGAAGCTTGGAATCATAAGAGTGAAAAAGCCAGGAGAAATGTCAGTTGGTTATTCCACCTCCTTCATTTCATAGCTGAGGAAGCTGATTTGTTTTAATATCACACAAGTAAAATAGCTGAGCCAGGCCTAGCATCTAGGTCCCCTGACTCCCAGGCCACTGGTCTGTCCACTCTACCATGCTCCTAACTCAGTTATTGGTGGCACTCTCTTGACCATACCCCACCATACTACCTCTTTCTTTCTCTCTGTCTTTTCCTCTCTCTCTCTCTACTCCTTTTTCTTTGTGTCTTCTTGGCTGTGTTTCTCAGAATCCCAGAATCTCAACACTAGAAAGACTCTCAGAGACTATGTAATCCAATTCATATCTGAACAAGAATCCCCCCACCCCATAATATTTCTCACAAGTGGCCAACTAGCCTTTGCTTGAAGACCTACTTAGAAGGAGTCCGTCACTTCCCAGAACAGCCCATTGCGCTTTGGACTCACCATTCCTAATGGTTAGGAAGTTTTTCCTGACATCACGCTTAAATTCTACCTTTTTGCAGCTTCTAACCGTTGTCCCTGCTTTTCTCTTCTGGGGACAAGAAGATACAGCCTAATTCCTCTTCCATGGGATGGCCCACCAAAATCTTGAGACTTATGATCATGTCACCCCTATGCCTCCTCTTCTCCAATCTAAATGTCTCTGGTTCCTTGAGTAATAAGCATGAGATGTATTTGTGCTGAGCCAAGTGGGAGATACAAAGATGAATCAGAAAATTCCTGACCTCATGGGGTCTGCAGCTGGGGAGATGACACATCTCCATATTACTACAATCCAAGATAGAATATGAAAGGGCCCTAGGAGGGAGGCAAGGCGCTATGGGATCATAGATCCAGAGCTGGAAGCCCCCTTCGAGGTTATTTAATCCTTTTACAAGTGAGTAAATCAACGCTTTCAGGGGTAGGAAACCTGCAGCCTCAAGGCCACATGTGGCCCTCTAGTTCCTCAAATGTGGCCCTTTGACTGAATCTAAACTTCACAGAACAAATCCCCTGTAAAACTTGGACTCAGTCAAAAGGCCATACCCAAGGACCTAGAAGGCCATGTGTAGCCTCAAGGCTGAAGGTTCCCCACCCCTGGTTAGAGAAATGAAGCAATTTGCCAAAAACACAGAGGTAGTAAGTGACCATGCTGGGATACGAACCCAGGTCATCTGACCCCAAACAGGCACTCTTTCTGCTACGCCACACTGCTTCTCTCCACAATTATGAACCTCTCTATAAACATGGACATATGATTAGTCTCAAAGTAGAAGGATCAGGGAAGATTTCACAGAAGAAGTTGTATTTGAACTGGGCGAAAGAACTTATTTCTTTCCATCTCTATTTTTCTCTTCCTCTTCTCTCCTGCCTGGGCCTAATGAAGAGTGGCAGCTTTATTGATCCTGACCTATCATCTTAACAGTGGGAATAGGTTATGTTTCTGTAGCCCACTTCTCCAAGTGAGTTCAAAGTAATTTCTCTGTTAGAATGAGAGTGCCTCAATGTTTACACCTGTGATGCTTTGTGTTCATTGCTGATAGATTTTTAATTGGCAAAGACTCTTTAACATTTAAGGTTCTACCAGCTCTGCCTCCCTAAGGGATTTATAATTATAAACAAAATCTCAAATGTATTTTGGGAAACCGATATTTAAAGGAACCATCTAGTATATTTTCTTCCCAATAAAAAAAATATTTTGTAATGTGAAGCATCACTACCTAATTTTTCTTAATTATAATAGACTGACTTTCTTAAGCCTGGGCAGTCATTTTGAAAGAGAGGTAGAGACAAAAAGAAGAAAGAAAATTAACTGTAGCCATGTCATTTGTATCCTATGGAACACAAAGAGTTACACAGGATAGGGAGGCATGTATGGATTCCAATTTGTATCACTGGAGAGAGTAACGACATCTGTGAGATCACAGGTCCATTGTGGTATTGGGACATACCCCAAAATTCAAGTTATAGAGGAAAGGAAAGCCAGGTCATGGAGTGAGATCTTTACTGAGTACCTAGTGTCAGCCCTGATAAAACAAACAGAAAACCCAAGACAGAATCTTTACCAGAGGATGTTAGAGTTAGAAGGAACCTTAGATGCCTCTGGCCATCCTCACCATTTTACCCATGATGTAGAGATAGTAAATGACCTGTCCATGGTCACATAGCTAGTTGGTGGCAGAAGTAAGACCAGAGCCTAAATATGCTGAGTCCCAATTAATGGGGTTTTTTTCCTTCCCTGTACTCCATTTTATCCTCAAGAAGCTTCCAATATACATGAACACAGATCTAGAGCCCTTCAACACTCAAACCAGGTTCACTTTTCTCTTAATTATAACTTTCCTACAGCCAAGGCTACACCCTTTAGATTCCAATAACTTTTCATCAGACCCTATCCCTTCCCTCCCCATGGTTAGATTAGAGCCATCAATCCAGATGTGGCAGCTGTGGTGTACTTGGGGAAAAAAAGCAGAGAACTTTGAATCTGAAGACCTGGGTTTGAAGTTTGGCTCGGTCATTTACCACCTGTGTGACCTCAGGCAAATCACTTCACATTCTTTGCTGGGCTCCATCTTCACCATCTTAAAAATGAGGGGACTAGATTAGATTACCTCTCGATCCTTTCCATCTCTAAAGCAAATGAACTCTAATGATCTCCCAGCTCTCCCACTTTCAAGGGAAACTCACTTTATTTTTCTGGGCTTCAATTTCAACCATAAAGTGAGGGTTAATGATACTCCCTACCCCCACTAGATTGTTGTAAGGATCGAGTAAGATAACATAAGGAAATTGCCTTGTAAACTCTAAAGAGCTGTATAAAGACCAGCTGATATCATCTTAGAAACCATCAGCAGCTTGCATAGAAACTATTACTTGCCACCTTACTCATTGACAGCAAAATCCTAATAATCAACAGATTTAAGAGTGGGAGACTTCAGCATATGTCTGAACTTGAAAGAGTAACCAAATTACAGTTTCTTTTTCAGTGTGACTTTTTTCCCCCAAAGCAGGGTTGCCATGACTGTGATCTTCCCCTCTTCATTTCTAAAGTCCACAAAACCATATGGTCATGGCTGGTCTTTTATTTTATAAGCTCCAAATAAAATGCTATCTCTCACTACAGTTTAACTAGATCACAGGATTTGGAACTGAAAAGGACCTTAGAGAACCTCTAGACTAACTCCCTCATTTTTCAGAGGAGGAAACTGAGGCCTGGAGATGTTAGGTGACTCACTCGAGGTCGTGCAGAGAAATTGCACCCCACTCCTCAGATTCCAGAGCTCAACTACTATACTGCTTCTCAACTAGCACATGCTCTCTTCTACCAAGTTAAACTCTAAACTCTCTTCCACCTAGGTAAACTCTCATCATTGTGACACTTAATTGCACCACAGATAGAATACTAGGCCTGGAGTGAGGAAGGCCAGAGTTCAACTCTTCCCTCAGATATTTACTAGCTGCATGATCCTGGGCAAGTCATTTAATCTCTCTCTGCCTCAATTTCTTCAACTCTAAAATGAGGATAATGATAGTACCTGCCCCCCAGGATTGTTGCGAGGATTGAATGAGATAATATTCATAAAATACTTAGCACAGTGCCTGGCACATAGTAGGTGCTAATAAATGCTTATTTCCTTCCTTTTCTCTCAAATGCTCATCTTTGAAAAGTGTTAAAAACATAGGACAGATGTTTGCTCTGGAAGGGACCTTACAGTTTGTCTTACTCAGTCTCCTCATCGAAGTGAAGTAAATTTCCCACTGTCACACAGTTAATGGCCCAACGAGGGCTAGAATTGATTCTTATTACAGGGTCTTCTCTACTTCATCACACTGCCTTGTCTCTCTCAGCCTTTTCATGGTTTTTCCAGAATCCAGGTGCACCTGAACCTCCCATATTTGAGATGCTGGGGTACGTAGAATCCAACCCACCCTATGCAGTAGAATGTAAGTCCCTCAGAGCAGTGACTGCTTTTTTGTTTGTTTGTTTTGTGATTGTGTCCCTTAGTTCATCAATGCTCATGAGATCAGATGTATTGCATTGATGGGGACTGTTTACACCTTAATTCCCAAAGCCCTTTTTGGGAGGACCAAGCCTCTTGTGTGGGCTGATGGGAAGAAAAAATTTCTAATGGCTGAGGACCTTTTGTCTAAGCACACCTGGATGGATTTGCTGAGTCTCCAGGAAGCTTTCATGTGATATCTTTATGTAGAAGCAAGTTTCAAGTTGATTTATGAGGCTCCATTAGAAACTACTCCTAGTTTTAAGAAATCATACCACCAGGAACTTCACCTGGATCGTGTCCTAATCCCATTGTCTCCACTTCATTTCATTCACTTTATGAGGCAGGTGAAGGCTGTATGCAATGTGGGTACTCAATGAAGATTTGTAGACTGACTAATCTGCCTCTTTAACATTTGATTTAAGAGTCTTTCAAAATCTCCTCCTCCATGAAGTCTTCCCTGACTAATCCTACTCCACAATGATTTCCTCCTGCTCGGTATTTCATAAGACCATAGAATTATAGAGGTGGAAGGGACCTCAGAGATCATCTAGTCCAGCTGCCTGGTAGCATCCCCCTTGCTCTGTCTGTCCCCTCTTCCCTACCCCCATTGTGTTTAGAAATAAAGCTCTGGCCAGGGAGCAAGAGAGGAAGTTGAGACAGGAAATAGTAACATAGCTACAGCAGAGTGGGTCAAGGTCAGAGTGAGAGGCCAGGGTGGGATGAAGGCAAGGAATGTTTTTTGTTTTGTCTTTGTATCCCCAGCACCTACTACAGTGCCTCAAATGTAATGAATGTTTGGTGGATTGGATGGATTGGGTCCATCCATTGCTTCTTGGTGGGGCCAGCCACTGAAGCCCACTCAGAGCTCTGTGATAGTCTGTCTAAAGCGAGAAGATAGGAGCCCCTGTCAGGGATGGGATGCTTGAGACTAAGGATTGAATTAGTCCTCAAGCTTCTGTCTCCAGCCAAGTCCATATTCTCATGCCCTACATGGAACCTGGAACTCAGACCTTCATTGAAAGCTGAGCATCATGGGGGAACTCTCTGCACACCTTTGCCTGCCCACAGGGGAGCAGTCAAGGAGAACTGAATAAACAATACATTTCTTAGAACTCCTGGGCCGGAAATGGCTGCACATTATTTGGGAACTGCTGGGTTCTGGGGAAATCTTAGGGCTCATATAGTAAAACAGAAGGATGTCTCACTGCATATTGGTCATTGCTTTTGTTGTTCCCATGAGAAGAGTAAACACTGCATGCAGTATCCTAGAACACCTGTCTATTTCTGTGAGAAGCCAGGCTTCATTACGCCAAGCTTCCATGGCAGGGGCTTGATGACATACGTTAAGGTCAAGAAGAAGGCCAGTAAGTGGAGACTCAGAGCTGCCCTCATTGGGGAAATCTGCAATAATCCTTTCCCCTCCACTCTCCTTCACCCCACCCTGGGGAATGAGTCAGGCTGCCCAGGAGATAATAGTGGAGCTAAGGGAGAGAAGGTTATCCATTCTCTGAGAGCCATAAAGTTTGGCACTTATTTAGCCCTTCCTCACGGTGCAGTATATGTGCAGAATTGCCAAGGTGAACATGGTAACAGTGAGATCTAGTACCTCCTGTTGAATAGCAAAGTGGCTAGCAACACCACCTGGTGGGGAAAAAACCATTTTACAGATGAGGAAACAGCAACCCAAAGAATTTAAGTGTCTTGTCTAAGGTCATACAACTAGTTAGTGACAAAGTCAGGAGAAGATGTATATAGGCCTCCTAACCCTCATGGTCTTATCACCATATACTAGCTCTCTTTTTTTTTTAAGTGTTTTTATTTCATTAAATATTTCCCAATTACATGTAAAAAAAATTTTAACACTTTTTTTAAAATTTTGTGTTCAAAACCCCATCCCCTACTCTGAGAAGGCGAACAATTTTATATTTATTATACATGCGAAGTCATGTAAAACATTTCCATATTAATCATGTTGCAAAAGAAAACACAATTGAAATAAAACAATCAAAATAAAGTAAACAAAAGTATGCTTCACTTTGCATTCAGAATTCATCAGTTCTCTCTCTGGAGGTGGATAGCATCTTTAATCATGAGTCCTTTAGGACTGTCTTGGATCTTTGTCTTAATCAGAGTAACTAAGTCTTTCACAGTTGTTCATTCTTACAATATTAGTGTTACTATGTACAATGTCCTGGTTCTGCTCACTTCATTTTGCAGGAGTTTATATAAGTCTTTCTGGATTTTTCTGAATCTATCTTGCTTCTCATTTCTTCTTTTTTTGGGGGGAAAGAGGTGAGGTAATTGGAGTTAAATAACTTGCCCAGGGTCACATAGCTAGTGTCCAAGTGTCTGAGGCTGGATTTGAACTCAGGTCCTCCTAACTCCAGGGCCAGTACTCTGTTCATGGCACCACTTAGCTGCCCCCTGCTTGTCATTTCTTATAGTGCAATAGTATTCCATCACAATCATATACCACAATTTTTTTAGCCATTCCCCAATTGAAGGGTACCCCCTCAATTTCCAATTTTTTTGCCACCACTAAAAAAAACTGCTATAAATATTTCTGCACAAATAGGTCCTTTCCCCTTTTCTTTGATCTCTTTGGGATACAAACCTAGTAGTGGTATTGCTGGGTCAAAGGGTATGAACAGTTCTATAGCTTTTTGGGCATAGTTCCCAACTGTTTTCCAGAATATGGACTAGTTTACAACTCCACCAACAGTGAATTAGTGTCCCAGTTTTTCCACATCCAGCATTTAGCATTTTCCCTGAGTTATGTTAACTAATGTGATAGGTATGAGGTGTTATCTCAGAGTTGTTTTAATTTACATTTCTTTAGTGATTTACAGCATTTTTTCATGTGACTATTGATAGCTTTAATTTGAGTTCTGAAAACTGCCTGTTCATATCCTTCAACCATTTATCAGCTGGGGAATGGCTTTTTTTTTTACTCTAATAAAGCCTTATTAGAGAAGCTTGCTGTAAAATATTTTCCCCAGTTTTCTGTTTTCCTTTTGATTTTGGCTGCATCCGTTTTGTTTGTACAAAACCTTTCTAATTTCATATAATTTTGGGTGTCAGTGAACTTATATGGAGGGAATGGGTGAATTTAATTCGGGTAATTACTACATATACTACTGTGGGCAAGAATCCCTTAGAAGAAATGCAGTAGCCCATATAGTCAATAAAAGGGTGAGAAAAACAGTACTGGGGATATAATCTAAAAGATGTCAGAATGATATCTGTTCAAATGCAAGGCAAATGATTCAACATCACAGTAATACAAGTCTAACCACCAATGCCAAAGAGTTCAAAGTTGATCAATTCTATGAAGACCTAACATCTTCTAGAAATAATATCAAAAAAAATGTCACATTGATCATAGGGGATTGGAATGCTAAAGCGAGAAATAAAAAGATAATTGCAGTAACAGAAAAGGAAAAGGTTGGCTTTGGAGTACAAAATGAAGTAGGCCAGGGACTAATTGAGTTTTGTCAAGATAATTTGATGGTTGTAACAAATACTCTTTTTCAACAACCCAAAAGGCAACTGTACACATGGACTTCACCAGATGGCCAATATCAAAATCAGATTGATTATATACTTTGAAGCCAAAGCTGGAGAAGTTCTATACAGTCACATAAAACAAGACCTGGAGCTGATTGTGGCTAAGGTTATGACCTTCTTATTGCAAAATTCAGACTCAAATTGAAGAAAGTGGAGAAAACCATCAGACCATACAGGGATGACCTAAATATCATCCCTTAGGAATCGGAAGTGAAGGTGATGAATAGGTTTAAGGGATTAGATCTGGTAGATAGTGTGCCTGAAGAACTGTGGACAGAGGTTCACAATACTGTACAGGAGGCAGCAGCAACAACAACAAATTATGAAGAAAAAGAAAACCAGGGAACCTCAGTATCAGGGGTGTGCTGGAATCAGCTCTTATTGACTAGGAGAGCCAGCTATTAAATTTTCAGTGTCAGCACTAACACCTCAGAAATCAGCCACAATGGTACATCGGGTATTATTTTTTTCTTGATTGTCTAGCTTTAAGAAAGTATTGAAGAAAATGTTAATAATGCAGATTAAACTTAAAAATGTATCATGAAAAAAAAGAAAAAGAAAAGAAAAAAAGAAAAATGGCTGCCTGATGAGGTGAGGAAAGAAGGAAAGGGAAAGGAGAAAGGGAAAATATACCCAATTGAATGCAGAATCCCAGAGACTAGCAAGGAGAGATAGGAAGGTTTTCTTAAATGAGCAATGCAAAGAAATAAAAGAAAATAATAGAATGGAAAAGACAAGAGATCTTTACAAGAAAATTAGAGATATCAAGGGAATGTTGCATGTAAAAAAATGGCCATAAAGAAAGACAAAAACAGGGGCAGCTAGGTGGCGCAGTGAATAGAGCTCTGGCCTTGGAGTAAGGAGGACCTGAGTTCAAATCCAGCCTCAGACACGTAACACTTACTAGCCATGTGACCCTGGGCAAGTCACTTCATGCCTCACCAAAAAGCCACAAAAAAAAAAATTTTTAAGACAAAAATAGTAGGAACTTAACAGAAGTAGAAAAGGTTAAGAAGAGGTAGCAAGAATACACAAAAGAATTGTACAAGAAAGATTTTAACATCACCAATAATCAGGATAGTGTGGTTACTGATCTAGAGCCAGATATCCTGGAGAATGAAGTCAAGTGGGCCTTAGGAAGTATTGCTAACAATAAGGCTAGTGGAAGTGATGGAATTCCAGCTGAGCTATTTAACATCCTAAAAGAAGCTGCTGTTAAAGTGTTGCAATCAATAGCCAGCAAATTTGGAAAAAGTAGTGGCCACTGATTTAGAAGAAGGCAGTTTACATTCAATCCGAAAGAAGGGCAATGCCAAGGAATGTTCAAATTACTGAACAATTGCACTCATTTCACATGCCATCAAGGTTATGCTTAAGATTCTGATGAGATAAGGATTATCAGAAGAGCAGGTTGGTTTTTGAAGAGGCAGAGGAACTAGAGACCAAATGGCAAACATTTGCTGGATTGCAGAAAAAGCAAGGACATTTCAGGAAAGCATCTACTTCTGCTTCATTGACTACACTAAAGCCTTTGACTGTGTGGATCACAACAAAATGGGGCAAGTCCTTGGAAAGATGCAAGTACCAGATCATCTTACTTGGCTCCTGAGGAACCTGTATATGGGCCAAGACACAACAGTTTAAACCAAACATGGAACTGAATGGTTTAAGATTGGGAAAGGAGTACAACAAGGCTATGTGCAAGGTAGATTATGGGAAATGCCGGGCTGAATGAATCAAAAGCTGGAATTAAGGCTGGCTGGAGAAATAGCAACAATTCTCAGATATGTAGATGATACCACTCTGGTGGCAAAAAGTGAAATATTAAGAAACCTCAAGAAAGAGGAGAGTGTAAAAGCTCGCCTGAAGCTTAACATCACAAAAACTAAGATCTTGGCAATTGGTCCCATCATTGCTGGCAAATAGAGGGAGAAGAATTGGAAGCAGGGTCAGATTTTGTATTCTTGGGCTCAGAGATCACTGCAGCTGGTGACTGCAGCCATGAAATGAAAAAACACTCCTCAGAAGGAAAGCTATGGCAAATATGGACAAGCATACTAAGAAGCAAAAACACCACCTTGCTGACAAAGGTCTGTATAGTCAAAGCTATAGTTTTACCAGTAGCAATGTATGTCTGTGAGAGTTGGACTATAAGGAAAGCTGAGTGCCACAGAATCAATGCTTTCTAATTGTGCTGGAGAAAACTTTTGAGAGTCCCTGGGACAGCAAGGAGATCAAATCAGTCGATACTTCAAATTGATTCAGACTATTCACTGAAAGGTCAAATACTGAAACGTAAATACTATGGCCACATAATGAGAAGACAAGACTCACTGGAAAAGCCTCTGACGTTGAGAAAATATTGAAGGCAAAAGGAAAAAGGGGCAGCAGAGGATAAAATGGATTGATAGTGCCATGGCAGCAACAAACATGAGCTTGGATAGACCTTGGTAGATAGTAGAAGATAGAAGGACCTGATGTGCTATGATCCACAGGGTCACAAAGATCAGACACAACTGGATGACTGGACAAGAACAATCAAAATTATCTATTTTACTTTCTGTAATTCTCTCTATCCTTGGTTTGGTCATAAACTCTTCCCTTATCCATAGATCTGGCAGGTATGTTTTTCCATGCTCCCCTAATTTACTTAGGATATCACCATTTATGTCAAAATCATTTATCCATTTTGACCTTATCTGGTATACAGCATGAGATGTTGGTCTACGCCTAGTTTCTGCCAAACTGCTTTCTAGTTTTCCCAGCAATTTTTGTCAAATGGCGAGTTCTTACCCCAAAAGCTTGGATCGTCAGCTTTATCAAACATTAGATTACTATGGTCATTTACTACTGTGTACTGTGTACTGTTCCATTCCACTGATCCACCACTTTATTTCTTAGTACCAGATTGTTTTGATGATTACAACTTTGTAATACAGTTTGAAATCTGGAACTACCTTCCTTAACATTTTTTTTCATTGATTCCCTTGCTATTCTTGACCTTTTATTCTTCCAGATGAATTTTGTTATTATTTTTTCTAGCTGTGTAAAATAATTCTTTGGTAGTTTTATTGGTATGGTAATGAATAAATAAATTAACTTAGGTAGAATTGTTGTTTTTGTTATATTGGCTTGGCCTACCAATGAGCAATTCATATTTTCCAGTTGTTTAGATCTGTCTTTACTTATGTGAAAAATGTTTTGTAATTGTGTTCATATAATCCCTGGGTTTGTCTTGGCAGGTAAGACTCCCAAGTATTTTATATTGTCTACAGTTATTTTAAATGGAATTTCTCTTTCTATTTCTTGCTGCTGAGTTTTGTTGGTAGTGATGAGGATGAGATCTAGACTCCAAAAAGCAAAAACCCCAGACTTTCTCACATGGCCAAATCTCTGGCGTTCTCCTGAGGCTATAATTCCATACCTTCCTATGGCCCCAGGCCCCTTCCCACCCTTAATCCTAGTTCTATTACCTCATAGACTACTTGGCCACTCTTAGATCCCTCCCATAGTCTTTCTGTATATAAGGTCCATCTTGTCTCCATTAAGATGCTTAGAATCTAGCCACTGCTTAGATTCTTATAATCTAGCCAATAAGCCAACAGCTCTTACTATATTCAGATTCCTTAAGAGTCTGCCCAATACGATGGATGTTCTAATAAACCTTGCCTTTGGCTGAAAGAAGGCTTGGGTTGAATTCTTTAGGACAGGATCTGCGTATTGGGATTTTGGGGTCCCAGCACCCCTAAACCTCTAAACTGCATCAGTAGTATATAGAAATGCTGATGATTTATGTGAGTTTATTTTATATCTTGCAACTTTGCCAAAGTTGTTGATTGTTTCAACTAGTTTTTTAGTTGATTCTGTATGGTTTTCTAAGTATACCATCATATCATATCATCTGCAAAGAGTGATAGCTTAGTTTCCTCATTGCCTATTTTTTCCTTCACTTCCTTTGTTGTTGTTGTTGTTGTTGTTGCTATTGCTGTAGCTAGCAATTCTAGTACAATATTGAATAACAGTAATGATGATGGACCTCCTTGTCTCACCCCTGATCTTATGGGGAAGGCTTCAAGTTTATCCTTATTACAGATAATGTTTACTTTTGGTTTTAAGTAGATACTACTTATCATTTTAAGAAAGGGTCCATTGATTCCTATGCTTATCAGTGTTTTTAATAGGAATACCAATGTTTTCTGCATCTATTGATATAATCACGATTTTTGTTGTTTTTGTTAATGATATGGTCAATGATGCCAATGGTTTTCCCAATACTGAACAACCTCTGCATTCCTGGTATAAATGCCACCCGGTCATAGTGTATGATCTTTATGATATATTCCTGTATTCTCCTTGCTAGTATTTTATTTAAAATTTTTTGGCAACATTCATTAAGGAAACTAGTCTATATTTTTTTTCCTCTGTTTTTACTTTCCCTAGTTGAGGTATTAAAATTGTAAAAGGGTTCTGTGTCAAAAAAAGAATTGGGTAGGACTCCTTTACAGATTTTTAAAAATAATTTACATAATATAAGGATTAATTGTTCCTTAAATGTTTGATAGAATTCACTTGTAAATCCATCTGGTACTGGGGATTTAGGGGTGGAGGAGCTCATTGATGGTTTTTTAAATTTCTTTTTCTAAGAGAGGGTTATTTAAGTATTCTATTTCCTTTTCTGTTAATCCGGGCAATTTATATTTTTGTAAATATTCATCCATTTCACTTACATTGTCAGTTTTACTGACATATAGTTAGACAAAATAGTTCCTACTTATTGCTTTAATTTTATCTTCATTAGTGGTGAAGTCACCCTTTTCATTTTTGATAATAGCAATTTGATTTTCTCCTTTCTTTTTTTTAATCAAATTAACCAATGGTTTATCTGTTTAATTGGAGTTTCCCCCCACAAAATCAGCTCCTAGTTTTATTTATTAGTTCAATGGTTTTCTTACTTCAATCTCTCTTTTGATTTTTAGGATTTCTATTTTGGTGATTAATTGGGGATCTTTAATTTTTTTTTCTAGTTTTTTTTTTAGTTGCATGCCCAATTCATTGATCTGTACTTTCTCTCTTTTATTAATGTATGCACTAAGAGACATAAATTTTCCCATAAGTACTGCTTTGGCTGAATCCCACAAACATAGGTGCACCAAATGGCATAGCATCCAAATTCTTAAGGGAAAAGTTGAACAAATCACAGGAAGAAATAGGCAAGAGTATACATTTTTCTCAGCTGTACATGGCACCTTCACAAAAACTGACCATGTATTAGGGCATAAAAACCTCACAGCCAAATGCAGAAAAGCAGAAATATTAAACATATCCTTTTCAGAACATAACGCAATAAAAATTATATTCAATAAAGGGGCTGTGGGAGCATAGATTAAAAGTTAATTATCCATCTTTTCCCCCAGAAAGATTAAGCTCAATTTTGCTGGGTAGTTGATTCTTGGTTGTAATCCAAGCTCCTTTGCCTTCTGGAATATCATACTCTGAGCTCTTCTATCTTTTAATGGAGAAGCTGCCAAGCCCAGTGTAATCCTGACTGTGGCTCCTTGAAATTTGTTTATTTCTGCCTGCTTGCAGTATTTTCTCCTTTACCTGGTAATTCTGGAATTTCACTACAATATTCCTTGGAGTTTTTATTTTTTTATCATGGCCTTCAGGTAGTCCAATAATTCTTAAATTATCTCTCTTGCATCTATTTTCTAGGTCAGTTGTTTTTTTTTCCAATGAAGCGTTTTACATTTTTTCTATTTTTTCATTCTTTTCATTTTGTTTGACTGATTCTTGATGTTTCATAGAGTTGTTAGCTTCCACATGACCAATTCTAATTTTTAAGGAATTATTTTCTTCAGCTAGCTCTTGTACATCCTTTTCCATTTGGCCAATTCTACTTTTAAAGTTGTTTTCTTCAGTAGATTTTTTTCCCCAATTTGGCCAATTCTATTTTTTAAATTCATTTATTTTGATTTATCAACAATCACTTCCATAAGCTTTTTTGTTGTTGTTGGAAAAGAATCAGTCAAAAAAAAAAAGAGCCTAGACAGCATCTTTCAAGAAATTATCAAGGAAAACTGCCCTGATATCCTAGAACCAGAGGGTAAAATAGTCATTGAAAGAATCCACCGATCACCTCCTAAGGAGATCCAAAAATGAAAACTCCAAGGAATATTGTAGCTAAATTCCAGAATTACCAGGTAAAGGAGAAAATACTGCAAGCAGGCAGAAATAAATAAATTTCAAGGAGCCACAGTCAGGATTACACAGGGCTTGGCAGCTTCTACATTAAAAGATAGAAGAGCTCAGAATATGATATTCCAGAAGGCAAAGGAGCTTGGATTACAACCAAGAATCAACTACCCAGCAAAATTGAGCTTAATCTTTCTGGGGGAAAAGATGGACATTCAATGAAATAGGAGACTTTCAAACTTTCCTGATGAAAAGACCAGAGCTGAACAGAAAATTTAATCTTCAAATACAAGACTCAAGAGCAGCTTTAAAAAAGATAAACAGGAAAGGAAAAAAAAAACACGTTATTCAATAAGATTAAACTTTACATCCCTGCATGGGAAGATGATACTTGTAACTCTTAGGGTAGTTAGAAGAAGTATACATAAGCAGAGGGTGTGGGTATAAGATAACTTTGATGTGAAAATATTTTTTTAAAAAGAGGCGAAAAAAAGCAATTGTATTGGGAGAAGAGAAAAAGGGGAAGCAGAATACGGTAGATGATATCATATGAAGAGACACAAAAGACCTATTACATTAGAGGGAATGAAGGGAGGAAGGTGAGCATTGTTTAAACCTTATTCTCATTGGATTTCGCTTAAAGAAGGAACAGCATGTATACTCAGTTGGATACAGAAATTTATCTTATCCTACAGGGAAGTAGGAGGAGAAAGGGGAAAGAAAAGGGGGTGCTGATAGAAGAGAGGTGGTAGTCAGAAGTAAAACACTGGTGAGGAGGAACAAGGTGAAAGGAGATAGAAAAGTATAAACAGAGGGAATAATAGGATGGAGGGAAAAACACAGTAATCATAACTGTGAATGTGAATGGGATGAATTCTCCCATAAAATGGAAGCAGATAACAGAGTGGATTTAAAAAGTAGTACAATATGCTGTTTATAAGAAACACATTTGAAGCAGAAAGATACATACCAGAGCAAAGATAAAAGGCTGGAGCAGAATATATTATGCTTCAGCAGAAGTTGGGGGGGGGGAAAAAAGCAGGTGTAGCAATCCTGATATCAGACAAATAAAAAGCAAAAAAAAAAAGATCTAATTAAAAGGAAGGAAACTACATCTTATTAAAATGTACAATAGACAATGAAGTATATCAATATTAAACATATATGCACCAAATGGTATAGCATCCAAATTCTTAGTGGTTTGAGGATAGCTGAGCAGTTTTCCTTGACTTATTTCCTTGAAATACGATGTCTAAGCTCTTTATTTGATTTTGGGTTTCAGGCAATCCAATAATTTTTAAATTATCTCTCTTCAATTTATTTTCCAGCTCAGTTATTTTTCCTCTGAGATATCTTTTTTCATTCTTTTGACTTTGTTTGATTGTTTCTTGATGTCTTATGGAGTTATTTTCCACTTGCCCAATTCTACTTTTTAAGAAATTATTTTCTTCAGTGAGATTTTATACATCTTTTCCCTATTTGGCCAATTCTTCTCTTTAAGGAGTTCATTAGCTAATTTTTGTGCTCTTTTTCCATTTGGCCAATTCTGTTTTTTAAGGTGTTATTTTCTTCTATATTTTTTGTACCACTTTTATCAAGCTGTAGATTGTCTTTCCATTTTTTTTCCTTTGCTTTCATTCCTTTGCCTAATTTGTACTCTGCCCTTCTTATTTGATTTTGAAAATCATTTTTAGCTATTCCAGGAATTCTTGTTGGGTTTCTGTGCAATTCACATTTTTTTTTCCTTTGCGACTTTGCTTTAGCTGTTATGACTTCATTTTCTCCTTCCGAGTTTGTATCTTTATCTTCCCTGTCACCATAGCAATCTTTTATGATCAAGTTCCTTTTTTTGGTTTGTTTTTTGTTTTTAATTTGTACCCTATTTCTTCATTTGGCACTTTATGTTAATGTTGGGCTCTGTTTGGGGGGAGGGTGAGGAGGGAGTGGGCATTGTCTCAAGCTTCAGGCTTTTTTGCACTACTGTTTTCAGAGCTAGTTCTAGGAGTTTGGAAGTTTTTGGCATTTCCAAGGTGGTTTGATCCTGGGAGAGATTGTGATCTAGTCTTTATTGAGGAAGGGCCCCAGATCCCTTGGGTTTGCAATGAATACTGCTCCTCAGGGATTCTATCCCACCTTGACCAAAAGTGCTCCTCCTAGCCCTTGATCTAGGTCCCAGAAGTAGGTATAGATAATAGAGACACTAAATAGTCGCCCCTCAGGGCTTCTACTCCCTCCTGACTGAAAGTACTCCACCCCATCCTTAAACTACGAGCCAGAAGTAAGTAAAGCAATGGAGTTATGCTAGTACAGGAGTCCCCTGTGGTCTCTTTCTGACTAGCTGCCAGATTCCCTTACTGTCTCTGTCTTGGGAACTGCTGAAACTACTGCTGCTAGTTCTACCACTGGTATTTCATCCATGTGGGCTCCAGGCCAGCTTCCAGCCCCGAGACACAGATCTTTTTTTCTGAATTCTTAAATTGTCTTGGGCTAGAAGAATGTGTCACTGACCTTTTGTTCACTCTGTCACTCCAGAATTCAATTTGAAGCATTATTTTAAAGTTGTTTGGAGGGGAATGTTGGGATGGGTCAGTTCAGTGCTTTCTCTACTCCTCCATTTTGGATCCACCCCTAGAAGTCCTTATACTAGCTCTTCTAACACCATACTAACTCTTGAAATGTTAAGAAAAGGAACTTGGGAAGAGAAACATTTGAGGACTCCAGTTTTACTTCATGAGTGTCTGGTAGATCAAATCTTGCACTAAGGTGATAGCTGAAGGGGTTTAGCTGTAAAGGGTATAGAATGGATAGAGTTAAGAGTATTTGGTGACTTGACTCATGGGCCTTGCAATCCACCTTGCTAATGAGTCTTAGGGATTCCTGGGCCTTTCTATCTTCTGTAACTAAACTTGCTTTTATTTTTTTGCCTTCTTCCATAATTACAATGTGAGCTGCTAAAAGGGGGATGTTTTGATGGTTCTATTTTCATTCTCAGCCCTTAGAACAGTACTTGGCACTTAGTAAGCAACTGATTCATTTATTCATTCATTCACTCATTCATTCATTGGCAGGGAGGGGCAGCTAGGTGGCACCGGTGGATAGAGCACTGGCCCTGGATTCAGAAGGACCTGAGTTCAAATCCAGCCTCAGACACATAACACTTACTAGCTGTGTGACCCTGGTCAAGTCACTTAACCCCATTGCCTAGCCAAAAAAAACCCAAAACCATTCAATGGCAGGGAGAGGAAAAGGGAAGAGTTAAACTCAAATCCTGTGCCTTCTTCTCTCCTCCCTCTACACTCCTTCACTTGGTGATCCCCTCAGGTCCCATGGATTTAATTATCATCTCTATGCCAATGATCCTCAAATCTACCTATCCTTCCTGAATCTCTCTGCTGACAACCATTCTCATATATCTAACTGACTTTCCAACATCTCAAACTGGATGTCCAGTAGATATCTTAAAGTAAATGTGTCTGAAATGGAATTCATTATCTTTCTCCCTAAACCCTCTCCCACATTCCCTATTACTGCAGAAGGCAACACCATCCTCCCAGTCCTTCAGGCTGAAATCTAGGAGTCATCCTCAACTCTTTGCTACCTCTCACCCAGCCATATACAATCTGTTGTGAATACACCCCCTCCTCTCCTCTGACACTTCCACCATCCTGGGGCAGGCCCTCATTATTTCACAACTGGACTACTGAAATAACATCCTTGTGGGACTGCCTGCCTCAAATCTCTCCCCACTCCCCATTCTCCATTCAGCTACAGAAGTGATTTTCCTGAAGTAAAGGTCTGATCATGTCATCCCCTACTCCATAAACTCCAGTGGCTCCCTATTACCTCCAAAATTAAAAACAAAATGCTCTGTTTAGCATTCAACCCCTCATAACCTAGCTCCATCCTACTTTTCCAGTCTTCTTGCACCAAGCTGCCCACCACATTCCAAAGTGTCACTGGACACAGGCCTCCCAGCCATTCTGTGAACAAAATACTCCATCTCTTGGCTCTAGGCATTTTCTCTGACTTGTATTCTATAAAATGTTCTCCCTTCTCTGTTCTAACTCTTGAACTCCCTGGCTTCCTTTAAGTTTTAGCTAAAATTCAATCTTTTACTGGAAACCTTTTTAAGTCCTCTTAATACCCTCTGTAAATTATTTCCTATTTATCTTGTATATAGCTTGCTTTGTACATTTTTGTTTGCATGTTGTCTCCCCAGTTAAATTGTAAGCTCCTTGAAGGCAAAGATTTGTCTTTTGCCTATGGAAAGAACGCTTTATTATATTGTTCAGAAAAATTATCATACTGTTCAAAGCCAACTTTGTGTGATTAGAGATTGCTTGCACCCAGAATGTCTCCTGACCTCAGTATGACTCTAGGAATTCTGGAGATGGCTACAAGGTATTTTGAGTTCCCCCAGGTCTTGGATCCACCTTTAAGCATTCTTGTCTTGGGTTCCCGCACCCAAGTCTTGATTTGGATCCACTCAAGTTTGTGTTTTGGGTTCCCTTCATATGATTCATGTGTGACTCTTGTGTAATACCTTTGTCAAAATCCTATATAACATAAGCCTTCCAGAACCTGAGGAGGTGAAGCCACCCCTTCTTTCAGCAATCTCTTCTACCAAATAATCTAATAAATTTCTCTCTAAAGCTATTTTAGGTTTGGGGGTTTGTTCTCACAAACAACACACTTCTTTTTGTATCCCCAGGCTTAGCATAGTGCCTGGGATATAATAGGTGCTTAATAAAGACTGATTGATTGAACCATATTGCCTATTCCTTCCTATATAAATTTGAGTGAGCCGCTTTGCTTCTTCCGCATCTATAAAATGAAAAGATTGGACTTAAGGAACTCTAAGGTCCTTCTAAAAATCCTGTAGCAGGTTCCTTTGATCCCATAATGAATGCCCCTTTCAGCTTAAAAAAAAAAAATCTGGGTTGAGATATGAATTTGAGATTCATGTCTCTGGTTTGCCCAGCAGATGGAGATGGAGACCCATTGTGACACCTCTCTTGAAGGGTGAAGCCTTATCCCCACCTCTGGCTGCTCTGTTCCCTTGTGATCCTGGCAGTAGCTGGGAGTGTGTTTCAGCTAACCTCACCCTTCCCCCGGGAGTGCAGAGAGCATTTCACATGTAGTTGGCACAGAAGGCAAAGGTAATAGGCGAGGAGAGAGGCCAGAGAGAGATTCATGGGAAACAGAGAAAGGGAAAAGAGAGAAGGAAATGTTTTGGTGCATATCTCTTCGTTTATTAGCTTGTATTTTGAAGCGAGGCTAAAGTTTTATTTGTATTTATTTAAAAATTCAGCACTGTGTTCCTCTGTGGGGAGCTGTTCAGGAACTGTCAGTCTCTTATAAGGAAAAATCTGGCTGGGAGCTGGGAGAGAACAGCTAGTGCTGCAGAAGGAACAGAAGGACAGAGAGAGATGTGCAGGCTGTCTCAGCTGTCTTGTGCTGTCTGGTTTGCAGAAGGCCCAGGCCTCTGGGCGCATCTGAATGTCTGGGATGAGCCAGAGCAGGGGAGAGATTGACACCAGAGAAAGTCATCTGCTTTCCCAGAAGAAATCCACTTCCTGTGTAGGAAGGTCCCACGAGTTAGGTGGGGCTGGCCCAGAGCAGCAGCAGTGTGTGGAGGTGGGGAATTTTTTGGTTCTGAAAGATGACGCTCTTCTGTGTCTCCTTATTTAACACTCAGTTGTCATAGAAATAGAAAGTAACATCCTTTCCTCAGCCCTGTTTTTAACTCTGCCCCAAAGGACTGACCTTGTCTAAAGCCTACAGCTGCTTAAGAAACCACTGAATCTGTAACTCTGGCTTAAGGAGATTGAGGATTCTGCGGACTCTCTCTGAGGAGCAGGTTGTCTTAATACCTTATACTTGGGGTAATGCTTTTATACTTTTCCCACTTGCTTCCAAAGACATTTTCCCTTTGTTCTCAAAACATCCTTGCAAGTCAAAGAAGAACTGGAACCCAAAGAGTTTGAAGTGATTTAAGCTAGGCAATTACTGGAGCCAAGAAGACCTGAGTTCAAATCTAGCTCCAGTTATCTACTAGCTGTGTGACACTGGGCAAGTCACTTAATTTCTGTCTGCCTCAGTCTCCTCAACTGTAAAATGGGGACAATAATACCTTCCAGGGCTATTGTGAGGATCAAATGAGATAGTATTTGCAAAGTACTTTAAAAACCTTAACAGGGTCTATAAATACTATTGTTGTTGTTATTATTAGCCTTAAGTCAGTTCCACAGCTAGTTTTCTCTCAATACCCACTACCTCCTTTTCTCAGAATCACAGAATGTCAAAATCAGAAGGAACGTCAGTGTCCACCTAATCAAACCCAAAGCCCAAAGGAATTTCCCCACCCCAACACAGCTAAGGAGTGGTCATTTAGCCTCTGCATAAAGACCTCCAATGAGGGAAACCCCACTACCAGCCACAGTAGCTCCTTCCACTTTTGTATAGCTCTAGTGGTTATGAACTATTAAATCTAAATTTTCCCTTTTGCAGTTCTACCCACCACTCCTGGCTTTGTCCTCTGGGGCCAAACAGCTCTGTATGGTAAAGAATCCAAAAACTGAAGACAGTTATTGTGTGATTCCACTCTACCCCCAGTCTCCTCTTAGTCTTCTTTTTCCCAGGCTAACTGTCCCCAGTTCCTCCAACTGACCCTCATCTGCCATGAACTCCAGACCTTCAATATCCTAATTGCCCTCCTCTTGATGCTTTCCAGCTTATTAATGTTCTTTCTAAACCATGGCATTCAGACCTGAGCATGACGATACTTTGGATATGATCTGACCGGGAGTACCAAGTACAGAGGTACTATCACTTCCTTATTCTTGGAAGCTACACTTCTCTTAATGAACCCCAAAATCTTTTTTTTTTAATTTCCATATCATATTTCTGAGACTTATACTGAGCTTGCTGCCCACTAAAACTCCCAGATCTTTTTCAGACAAATTGCTAACCTAGCTTCCCTTGTCTTATACTTGTAGAGTTACTTTTAAGTCAAATATAAGAATTTACATTTAACCCTATTAAATTTCATCTTATAAGAAGTGGTCCAGTGTTCAGAGTTTACTAATCTAAGTGGCATGCTCATCAACCTTTAAGAGGTTCAACCTTAAACTGACCTCATCCATTTTCTCTAACGGAGGAAGCATGGAACAGTGGAAAAAACATTGGCTTTCGAGTCTGAGATTCTGGGTTTAAATCCCACTTTAGATAATACCTTATATGACCTGGAGCAAACTAGGCCTTAATTTCCTCATCTGAAAGATAAAGTGGTTGTACTAGATAGTCTCTGAAGTCCATTCTGGCTCAAAAATCTATGAATTTTCTTTTTGAATCAAAGTTTTGGCATAACCATAAAAAAAACGAGTTTGGTAGATTAAGTGATCTCTAAAATCCTTGTCTTATTTATTTCTTCTTCTTTTTTTTTTGCTAGGCAATGGGGTTAAGTGACTTACCCAAGGTCACACAACTAGTAAATTGTCTGAGGCCAGCTTTGAACTCAGGTCTTCCTGACTCCAGGACCACCTAGCTGCCCCACTTGTCATATTTAATATCTGTGTAAATAATGAGAAGGGAGAAACATGAATAATCTCAAAGTAGATAGTCAAAGTCCCATACTCATTATTCCTCCTCTACTTCTGAGTAGATAGAAAAAGAAGGAATATACACATACTCGGTAAAAATCTCATTAATTGGGGCCCCGCTTATTTGCAATTCATTAATATTTGGACATGAGATTGATATTTCAGCTTTTGCACTATCTATAAGAAATAGATTTGCTAAGCAAAATTAATGGTGTGAACAAGATTGTTGAATGTTAATCCATTTAAGAGGTCAAACTCTTTGTAGCCACTTAAAAAACATTTTGGCATCAACTTATTCATATTCAGTTAATATCCTGATTATGATTACCTCCTATATTTGTTGAAGAGATCCAGTCAGACTTCTTCTTAACAAGACTTTGTTATCCATCACTTTGGGTTACTGCATGTACTTGCAAGTAATAAAACTTAATGTTTTCACTAAATGAGACAAGAATTCCCTTGGGGCATTTCAAATGAGTGAGGTTTGGGCTGTATGGGAAAATGAGCTGGAGGTGATTCATTGGATTAGGAGGGAGAATTGTCAAGCCTGGACCACATTCCCATTGTTTCAGTTACACCTATGTCCCAACTCTTAACTGGGGATAGGCTGCCAATCTGCTTAGCTGGAAATATAATTTCTCAGGGGGATGTGGTCTGTGGCTCAATAGAAGACATTCCTGTTTCTGACTCAATACGCCAATAGATGGGATCATTAAGGGACCCAAATCCCAAATTGAACTCAGAGATCAAAAACCTCTATGACTACATCATCTTTTGGAGAAGAGAGAAAAGAAATGTAGTCAAAGAATCATCAAATGTCAGTGGGGGGAGGAACCTTAGAAGTCATCTAGTCCACCTCCTTCATTTTACAGGTGAGGAAACTGAGGCCCAGAAAGATCAAATGCTTTTCCCCAAAGTCACACAGGTGGCTCACAGAAGTAGTCTTGGAATAATTCCCATCCAGGGATGGGAAAGGGATGTTTGGGGTGGGGGAAGGGGAAGAGCATAGTCATTTCAATATTTTCAATATTCTATTGAGATTAGTATTAAAGAGGCTATAAGGTCACATGCATGGAGGGAGAGAGGGAGGGAAGAGAGGTAGGAAAAGAAGGAAGGAAGGAAGGAAGGAAGGAAGGAAGGAAGGAAGGAAGGAAGGAAGGAAGGAAGGAAGGAAGGAAGGAAGGAAGGAAGGAAGAAAAGATAAGAAGCAAAGGAAGGAATCAAAGTTTAAAAGGCTTGGTTTCTTGTGGATTTGGAGGGGTTTTTTCACAGAAATATGGAGGTACTAAAGTAAAAAGTAGATTTTTGGAGATTATCTATATTCCCAGAGATGCAGAGGATGCATATAGATAGAAATCAATGTGATGAGTCCTGCACCAACCTGGGGCAGTGAGGTGGCACAGTGGATAGAGTACTGGACCAGGAGTCAGGAACTTATTTTCCTGAGTTCAAATCTGGCCTCAGATACTTACCAGCTGTGTGACCCTGGACAAGTCATTTCATCCTGTTTTCCTTAGTTTCCTTATCTGTAAAATGGGCTGGAGAAGGAAAATGGCTCTTATGCTTATACATTTAAATTAGTTCCTTATATGTCTTAGACATGAGGCTTTTATCAGAAAAATTTCCTGCAAAGATTGTTTCCCCCCATCAACAGGTTACCTTCTAAATTTAACTGTGTTGGTTTTGTTTGAGTAAAAGCATTTTAACTGTATGTAATCGAAATTTTCCATTTTGTTTTCTATGTTCCTCTCTATCTACCTTTCTGGTCTTGAACTTTTCTCCTTTCTGTACATCAGATAGGCAATTTCTTCCTTGTTCCTTTAATTTCTTTATGATACGACCTTTTATATCTGTTAGGTATCCATCTGAAGCTTATCTTGGTATATGGTGTAAGATACTGATCTGTATCTAATTTCTGATAAACTGTTTTCCAATTTTTTCAGTTGTTTTTATTGAATAGTGAGTCCTTTCCCTAGTAGCTCAGTCTTTGAGTTTGTCAAACACTTTTTCCCCCAGAATGAATGTTTTAATTGCTTTTTTTCTAGCTCTATAAAGTAATCTTTTAGAAGATTGCTTGTATGACACTAAGTAAACAAATTTAGGTAGTATTGCCATTTTTACTATTTTGGAATGGCCTACCAACAAACAGTTAACATTTCTCCAATTATTTAAGTCTATCTTTATTTCTATAAAAAATATGTAGTAGTTATATTCACAGCTTATTCATAATGCCTGTGTGTTTCTTGATAGAGTCCCAAATGTTTTGTATATTATATAGTTATTTTGAATAGAATTTTTCTTTCACTTCTTTCTTTTTCTTCCTTCTGGGTTCTTTGGGTTACATCAAATATGCTGGTGATTTATGTGGATTTATTTTCCATTTTATAACTTTGCTAGAATTATTGTTTCAATTAATCTTTGTTTCGGCTTTTCTTCTAAAAAAAGGATATAAGGGATATAAATTTTTTTTCCTTGTCTTATTACTATAGCTAATATTTCTAGTGCTATATTTTTTTTAAAAAGTAGTGATAATAGCATTCTTGCTTTACCCCTAATTTTACTTTAAAAGGGTTATAATCTTTCACCATTAGGGATATTGTTGGCTCTTGGTTTTAGATAAATATTATTTACCATATTTTTTAAAGTCTACATATTCCTCTGCTTTCAAGTGTTTTTTTTAAATAGAAATGGATATTAGATTTTGTCCAAAGCTTTTGAAGCATCTATTTATATAATTGTGGGGTTTTTTTTAAATTATTCTGATAATTCATATGATCTATAATGTTTATAGTTTTTCTTATGTTGAATCAGCCTCACATTTCTGATATAAATCCAACCTGGTCATATTTTAGGATATTTTTTCAAAATTTAGGATATTTTAATATGTTGTAGTCTTTTTGCTAATATTTTACTTAACGTTTCTGTTAAATTTAAACATTTTAGGAAGATTACTCTAGAGTCTTTTTTCTCTGCTTAGTCTTTCTTGGGTTTAGGTATCAAGATCATATTTTAATCATAGAAAGAGTTTAGAAGGATACAAATTTCCCTATGTGGTTCTTAATAATGGATTTAATTATTCTTTGAAGACTTTATAGAATTCATTTGTAAACTCATCTGGTCCTAGAAATTTTTTTTGTTTTGGGATTTTATTTATGGCTTGCGTTCACTTTTTTCTGATATTTCTGATAATCTATTTCTTATTCTGTAAATCTGAATGTTTTATATTTTTGTAAATGTTGACCCACTTAATTTGTTATCAGTTCTGTTAGTATATGACTGGATAAAAGAGTTTCTAATAGTTTATTTTATTTTGTCTTCAGTCATTATGAAATCTCATTTTTTGATACAAGCAATTTAATTATTCTTACCCTTTTTATTCTCTCTCTTTGTAATCAGACTAGCTATTTATCTATTTTATTAGTTTTTTTTCAGAAACCAGTTTAATTCTAGTCTTATTTGTTCATTCAAACTGACTCGTGTTTGTTAATTTTATTTTCTTTTTGGCTTTCAACTTTGCTACTCTCTTCTTTGATTTTTATAATTCTAGTTTGATGCATAATTTGATGAATTCTTTTCTAGTTTTTTTTAATTGCATGCCCAACTCATTGATCTATTTTTAGTCTCTTTATTGATGAAAGATTTTAGAGATAGGCATTTTTCCCTAAGAAATGTTCTGACTGAATCCCATAAGCTTTCATTGTTGTCATTTCTTTGATGAAATTTTCTGCTGTTATTTTTTCCCTTTAATCAATTCTGTAGGATCAAATTATTTAGTCTCAAATTAATTTTAATCTTTTCTTCCAAGTCCTTTTTTGCATATGATTTTATTGCATTTTAGTCAATAGAGGTTGTATTTAATATGCCTCAATACATGGTCAATTTTTGTAGTGGTGCCATGCACAGCTGAGAAGTATGTAAACTCCTCTTCCTAGTCAGTAGATGCCACAGATCTATCATCTCCAATTTTTCTAAAATCCTATTCATGTACTTAACTTCTTTCTTGTTTTCTTTGTGTTATACTTGTCTATATCTGAAGGGAGTATATTGAGGTTCCTCGCAATTATATTTTCAGTATCTATTTCTCCCTACAATCTTATTAGCTTTTCCTTAAAGTAATTGGATGCTATGTTGTTTGGTGTTCATATAATAAGTATGTATAATAATTTATGTTTATGATGTTTTAAGTATAATGCTACTTCCCTGCTTGTCTCTTTTTGTTTATATTCTTATAATTTCCTTGTCTGAGGTCATGATTGATAACTGCAGCTTTTTTGAGTTCACCTAATTCCTCATTTCAGCTTTATGTAAATCTTTATGTTTCAAGTGTGTTTCTTATAAATAATGTTGAAGTTTGATTTCTAATCCATTCTACTATCTTTCAGTTTAAGGGAAGCTAGGTGATACAGTGGATAGAGTGCTGGGCCTGGAATCAGAAAGACCTGAATTCAAATCCAGCCTCAGATACTTAGTAGCTATGTGACCCTGGGAAAGTCACTTAACCCTGTTTGCCTTGGTTTCTTCATCTGTAAAATGAGCTGGAGAAGGAAAGGACAAACAGTATCTTTACCAGGAAAACCCCAAATGGGTTCACAAACAGTTGAATGCAACTGAAAACAACAAAATTTTATAGGTGAGTTTATATCATTCATGTTTGTGGTTATGGTGGCTAATTGTGGATTTCCTTCTATCCTTTCTTTCGTACTTTTTTATCTCTTTGCCTCAGACTCCCCTCTTTACAAAGAAAAAGGTGGCAAAAGAGGAATTTGTTTAGTACTAATGTTCTATAATTAATCTGTTCCATTCCATTACCCCTCTTTTCTTCCCCTTGCTCTGCCCCTATTCACAGGTTTTCACTGTTTCTTTATTTCCTTTAAACCCCTCCTCCAATCTCAACCATCCAAGTTGGAATTTGTTTTGCTTGTGGCTATTCTCTCATCTATCCTGCACTCCTTAAAACCTCCTTCTTTATCCCTATCCCTGCCTGTTTCCCTGTTGAATTTAATATAATTTTTATGCCAAACATTGCATGTATGTGTATTTGTAACATGTGTGTGTTCAACCTTTCTTTGTCTGATCAGATGAAAGTGAGGTTCATTGGATGCCTATTATCCCTTGTCCTCTCCTCCATGTTTATATATTCTTCATCTCATACAACCCTATTATGTGAATTCCCTCTCCTTCCTTCTCATTTCCTTCTCAGTGTATTCCCTTTTCCTTCTTATTTTCTTCTGTCCTGAGAACAGAATATGGCGGGGGGGGGGGGGCTTTCATGCCCTTTGCCTGTTTTATTTGATTTTGTCTATGGCCCTTGAAGATATTAGGGTTTTTACAGGACACTTGTTTCTTCTTCCCCCTAGTAGAATGTAAACATCTCGTCATCATGTGGTACTTTCTAGTTGACCAAATGTAATTACTTTTCTGTGTTTTTCTTGACTCCTGAATTTGTTATTCATACTTTTTTTTCTCTCCTCTGGCCATTGGGAATACTTAGAAATCCTCTGTTTCATTAAAGATCCATTTTCCCCCTATAGATTACATTCAGTTCCCCCAGATATGTTATTCTTGGTTGTAAACCTTTGTCTCTCATTTTGGGGAATATTTTCTTGCAAGCTTTCCTCTCCATTGGAGTAGCAGCTACCTGGTTTTATGTAGTCCTGATGGGTTGGAGTTCCAGTACTGAGTTTCCACTTCAATGACAGTGTTAAGTGATAAGTTCAAAATATTAAAAATATAAAACTAAGTCTGAACATAGCTCATGAGTTTCATATAATGGAGGTTCAGATCTCTCCTGGTTATAATGGCTCCTGCTTTTATAGATTCAGAGACATAGCATAAAGTGAAAGAAATCTAGCACTGGAATTATCTGCCTCCAACCATCTCCTAAACCTCCTACATGCTGCCCTCTTAGATCTCCAGGTGTGGCCAGGGGGATTCCCAGACACACGCAACAAACACTTCTTTTTTATTATTATTATTATTATTTTACTTAACAGTATTTTTTTTTCAATTACATGTAAAGATGGTTTTCAACATTTACCTAAGATTTTGAGTTCCAAATTTTTCTTCCTCCCTCCCTTCCCTCCCCCTCCCCAATACAGCAAGCAATCTGATATAGGGTATACATGTGCAATCATATTAATCATATTTCCACATTAGTCATGTTGTGAAAGAAGAATCAGAACAAAAGGGAAAAACCATGAGAAAAACAAAAACAAAACAAAAGTGAAAATAGTATGCTTCAATCTGTATTCAGACTCCGTAGTCCTTTCTCTGGATGTGGATAGCATTTTCCACCATGAGTCTTTTGAAATTGTCTTATCGTTGTATTGCTGAGAACAGCTAAATGTATCATAGTTGATCATTGCACAGTGTTGCTGTTACTGTGTACGATGTTCTTGTTGTACTCATTTTACTCAGCATCAGTTCACATAAGTCTTTCCAGGTTTTTCTAAAATTTGCATACTCATCATTTCTTAGAGTACAATAGCATTCCATTACATTCATATACCACAACTTGTTCAGCCATTCCCTGGTTCATGGGCATCCCCTCAATTTCCAATTTTTAGTCACCACGTAAAGAGCTACTGCAAATATTTTTGTACATGTGGGTCCTTTTTCCTTTTAAATGAACTCTTTGGGATACAGAGCTAGTAGTGGTAATTCTGTATCAAAGGGTATGCACAGTTTTATAGCCTTGTGGGCATAGTTCCAAATTGCTGTCCAGAATGGTTGAACTAGTTCACAACTCCACCAACAATGCATTAGTGTTCCAATTTTCCCACATCTCCACCATTTATCATTTTCCTGTTTTGTCATATTAGCCAATCTCATAGGTGTAATGAGGTACCTCAGAGTTGTTTTAATTTGCATTTCTCCAATCAATGGTGATTTAGAGCATTTTTTCATATGACTATAGATAGCTTTCACTTCTTCATTTGAAAACTGCCTGTTCATATCCTTTGACCATTTATCAATTGGGGAATGATTTGTATTCTTATAAATTTGACTCAGTTCTCTCTATATATTTGAGAAATGAGGCCTTTATCAGAAACACTGGCTATAAAAATTGTTTCCCAGCTTTCTGCTTTCCTTCTAATCTTAGTTGCATTGGCTTTACAACAAACAGTTCTTGGAAAGGAAGAAAGATATTCACACCCCATCTCTAGATCACAGACTAGAAACAAGGGAAAGAGGCAAGATGTCAAGAAAAACTAGTTTCTCCTCTCCCCACCCCCCCCAGCTCACCAATCCAACAAGATTGCCAATAGCTAGCAATTCTGCTATTGTTCAAGGTTTTCTCCCATCCTGATTTGCACTCCCTCTGCTCCGGGATTAGAATCTCTCCCATATCACTGCTTTTTAGTCATCTGACTCTTCAGCAGCATGATTTCAGGACAGCATTGGCTATGGTCTCTGCTTCCCCAGTATGTTCTTAATCAGCAGTAATTCACCCCTTGCACCCTCACTGCAGCCAAGAAGTTTGACTACAAGTTAAGAAGGCTGTGGGAAGAAGACAGGAAGCTATCAATGGATGCCACAGCAAACAGATCCCCCTCAATCCTATCGCATGGCTTCCTGCCTAAGAGCAAATTTGGTGCAAGACAATATTTGCTTTCCTTTCTTTGTTACAGAATCAGGGCAGCTTCACTTCTGCTGACAAATCTCATAAATTCCATCTGTTTCCCTCTGTGGAAACTTCCTTGGCCCTCAGGTATCCCTGAGATGAAAAGACATTACCAAATCACCAGCTGCAGAGAGAAAATTGAAAAGGGAAGGTAACACCAGATTGTAGAAACTCTTGAATGATAGGCAAAGACATTTGAAATTTACATGGTAGAGGAAAGGGAACTAATGAAGTAGAATGTGTTTTCCATGTACCTATATACGAACACATTGTTTCACTCTGCTAGCCTTTAAACTTGTTTGGGACTTGTTTCACTCTGCTAGCCTTTAAACTTGTTTGGGACAGGGACTGTTTCTCTTTCTTTTTCTTTCTTTTTTTTTTTTTTGATTAAGTACAAAACTCAGAGCAATGGCTACAAAGAAGCAAATGTAGGTTCAATGTCAAGGGAAACTGCCTCATGATCATGAAATGGACTGCTGTAGGAGGGCATCGGTTCCTCCTCTCTGGAAGCCTTCAAGCAATGGCTGGGTGACCACTGATGGAATGTGTTTTGTAGAAAGGATTCTAGTCCGAGTTAGGGTTGAGCTGCTTTCTGAGGTCCCTTCCCATGATTCTATAAGGAGAGATGTGAGAAGAGTAAGGAGATAGTTTGAAAAATAGAGGAGAGGAGTATTAAAGTAGCAGACCATGGGGTAGAGCTGGAAGTACGTCAAGGGAGAAGCAGTGGGGCGCGTAGAAGGTAGAAGAAGGAAGAGTAGAATCACTTTGAGTGCATGGTGTCTGTTGAAAGAACTGGGAGTATAAAATGGATCAAGAGACTGGAAATCAAGGAAGAGAAAAGAGTAGGTTTAGTGTTGGTGAGACTACAGCCTCCTCTGAGCCTTTCTGCCTCCGGGCTCTTTCTCTTCTGATCCATCCTGGCATACAGGAATTGTTTAATAATGGTTGTTGATCGATCACTTTTCAATACAACTGTCAAAATGATGTTCCTAGGCCCCAGCTCTGACCACGTTAGTCCCCTGCTCAATGAAGTCCAGTGATTCCATATGATTTTTTGGATTAAATACAAATTCCTACCATGAAAAGGAAGAAAGGAAAGAAATAAGCATTTATTAAGCGCCAATTAAGTGCCAGGCATTGGGCTAAGAGGTTTACAAATATCTCATTTGGTCTTCACAACTATCCCAGGAAGTAGGTGCTATTATTGTCCCCATTTTACAGTTAAAGAAACTGAGGCAAAAAGGTCACACAACTTGCCCAGATTACTGGCCAAATTTGAACTCAGGTCTTCTGGACTCCAGCCCAAAGCACTAACTACCCCTCCAGGCACCTTAATAAACACTTGTTGACCAAGTTAATACAGAATACATACAAAGTAAAAACCTGATAATCATCTTGTACTAATTTATGTGCCTAACTAACCAAGCCAGGATGGATTAAAGAAGAGAAAGGCTTGAGGCAGAGAGGCCCATTAGGAGGCTATTGCCTCATGCCAAATCCACTCTTCCTTCTTAACTTCCAGTCCCTTGACTTACCAGCAACTGGGAGCATCAGGAAGGGTCTCACACAGGAGGTTTCATGACAATTGAGCTTTGAAGGGTACCTGGGATTGGGAGAGGCAGAGGTGAGTAGGGAAAGCCTTCTAAGCCTAGGGAACAGCCTGCATAAAGATACAGGCAGAAGGATGACATCTGTGTTCTGAGAACAGCAATAGGGCAATTGGGACTGGAACGAAAAGCTCAATGAAGGAGAGTGATGTGAAATCAATTTGGAAAGAGATTGGAACCGGAGAACTTTAAATACCAAACTAAGGGGTGTTCAGGTTAGCTTAGAAGCAATGGGGAGCTACTGCAGCTTCCAGAGCAAGAGAGTGGAGCTCATACCAGTGATTTAGGAATAACAACTGGGCAACTGAGCTAAATGAATGGCTTTTGAATGACAGCAGCTACACAGGGTCATCGGGCACTTTATTATCAGTTTTAAAAGAATTCCACATCACAAGTGTTTCCCAAAGCAGCCCCCAAAGGAAGCACAGTAATTAATCCTACCCAGTAATACAGCATTCTAGTCCTACAAGAAATCATTTCCTAGTTCACTGGAAAGAAGAAAGAAAAGAGACTGGCATGTGAATCAGAGAAAATCCCTTTAGCAACACCCACCAAAGGCACTCAGATGATCCAATTAACACTTGGAAGTTTTACTAATTAAGAGGGATTGTTGAGGAGACTTGACCCAATCAAATGGGGACCAGGACCTCTCTGACCTCAGGGGCTTTTTCTCCCTTACTTTAGTTTGGTGGGGATTAGGCAGATCAAACCCTAAAGCGGCTCCCTGTCCAGGCTCCTTCAGAAGGCAGTCTTTCCTCTGGGCTGACCCGTTCTTCACCCCAGGCTGAGAAGGGGCAGCCTGGGGAGTCTAATGAAAGAGAAAGGAAGTGAGGGTCAGGACTAAAACAGCTTTTGCATTTACATGAGATAAGCCGTGCGTGCGTGTGTGTGTGTGTGTGTGTGTGTGTGTGTGTGTGTGTGTGTGTGTATGTGGTTTTCTTTTCCTTCCTTTCTTTCTCTTTCTTTCTCTTTCCTCTTTCCTTCCTTCCTTCCTTCCTTTCTCTCTTTCTCTCTTCTCTTTCTCTCTCTCTCTTTCTTTCTTTCTTTCTTTCTTTCTTTCTTTCTTTCTTTCTTTCTTTCTTTCTTTCTTTCTTTCTTTCTTTCTTTCTTTCTTTCTTGCTGCCTGCCTGCCTGCCTACCAGGAGTTGCCAGGGTGCTGGGTGGTAACCTGCAAAGGGGGGGGAGGGGAACAAGGAATCCACTAAGCCATCTTCCTAAAGCCTGCCCCTGTGCATCTACATCAAAAGAAAGAAAAGGCAGATGCCAAGGGAGGAGAACAGCACTTGTGGAACTTCCTTAGCTTCAGCCCCATCTCTTCTAACTCTCCCAAAGAGTGCAAACTCCTTGAGGGCAGGGATTTCTGTTTTGAAATTCTTTCTTTGTTTTTGTCTTTTTTATTCCCAGTGCCAAACACGTTTCTTTTTCTTTTTTAACCAATCTTGGGTATAGATAGGCAACTTTCTGCGAGAAATCTCCTTCTACCAATGCAGCAACTTATAGTACTGGAGTCAGTCGGTCAATACACATTTATTAAGCTCCTAACAGGCAAAAGTAAGCCCCTTACAAGCAAGGAGCTTACAATTTATAGTTGTTATTTAGAGACATAGAAATATCAAGTGACTTACCCTGAGTCTCGAAGCCTGTAAGTGTCAGAGGCTAGACTTGAACCCAGGTTTTCCTGACCCCAAAGCCAGATCCTTATCCACTTCACCCGACTGTCAGCCTATTTTGACTGGCACATAACAGGAACTTGTTTGTTTCCCCAAGCCTGCTTTTGAAAGTAAATTGGCCACTAGATGGCAGAATGGATAGAGTTGGACTCAGGAGTTGGTGCAGTCCTCAGTACAAATTCTGCCTCAGATATTTATTAACTATATAACCCTGGGCCAGTCACTTAAGCTCTGTCTAACTCTGTTTCCTCATCTGTAAAATGAAGGTAATAATGGCACCTACCATCCAGATCTGATGTGAAGAGAAAATGAGATAACAAATGTGAAGCATTTTGCAAACCTTAAAGTGCTATGTAAATTTTAGTTATGCTTATTATTAAATATGAAGTGAGTGGATACCAAATGTGTGCACACCACATATGGGGTTGGTGTTCAAGGATGCTAAAGTCTCGAAACTTCTCAGTGGCTGCTGGCTCTGTGTGAATGCCCCTGCTGTCCCTCTGCATGTACATACCCAGCTGCTCAACGTAGAGAGGAGGGGAATCCCTTTCCTTCAGGCTCCTATGCCATTGTCCTTCCCACCCCCACCCTCCAGGTGTGTGAGCTGTGCTCGGGAGACCATCCCTGAGCAGTACCTCTGGTGCAGGTGTCTATGTCATCCAAAACACTCTCCCTGCCAATGGGCTCCAGATTGGCAGCAAGTCCAGAGTTTGTAAAGATTCAGATGCTCCCAGAATTCTCTTCTCCATGAGGGTGAAGACTCAGAGGGTAGAGGTGGGGTAGGGCAGAAAAGGCTGCAGTACCTGCTCCCTGCACTATTTCCTTTAGTGAACTTCATTTTCCCCAAACTGTCTTGCCAGCATAGGGAAGCTACTCATTTTAAACCATAGGCTTATGATAGGATTTAGAGCTGAAAAGAAGACTAGAGATTATCTAGTCCACCTCCATTCACCAGATAAGGAAACTGAGATCAAAAAAGGTTATAACTTACTCAAAGTGACACAGGTAGTAGCAGAGATTTGGGATTTGAACTGAGGTCACAGGGTCCTAGTTTAGAATTGGAAGGGACCTTTCAAACTCCATCATTTTCCAGGTGAGGAAACTGAGACCCGGGGAAGACGAGTGACCTGCACAAGGTCTCAAGGGACTAAGAAGCAGAGGCAGAATTCAAACCCAGGTCCTCTGACAAATCCCAGACCCTTTCCACTGTATCATGCTGCCTCCTGACTCCCCAAGTCTTCCTACCATATCACTAGTTGTCACTCCCATACAAAAAGGACACTTCTACTCTCAGCATTCATTTCGACGAGCTTTTCAAATAGTGGTGATAGGCAGCATTCAACAATCCACACTCCCCCCTACCCAATCCTTCTGTTAACCCACAGCAGGCTTTTTTGCAATGGCTGGCCAAGATTGAGTAGAGTCTGATGTCATGGACCTACGTTTTCCCAGCTATTGAAAGCTAAGCCAGGCCCATATGAAGACCAAACCCACACCCTCTTTATAGCCAGTTCTAACTACCGGAGCTAGCCAGTCCACAATATTCAGCCAAGAAAATAAGCATGAACCCACAAATCAAGGGACTGAGAGAGAAGGCCACACCTCCCTGAAAGCAAGCTGGGAGTTATATGTGCCTGACTGGATTACCCTTGGAACGCAAGTTAACCAATAAATCAACAAGCATTTATTAACAGAGCACAGAAACCAGAATTGTTTAGGGATCGCTTAATAGCCCTCTCTCTGATGCTGTTAGGTAGCGCGCCCTTTATCACCGGCGAAGGCAAGCTGCCAGGTGTCTCTGAGGACTAGGGCACTTCTGATTGCCCCTGATTTTATTTGCCACTCACTAGGGGTTTTCAAAGCTTTGGCTCACCCATATCTTATCCACCTAGACTTCCTTATGAGCTACACCCTGTGTGTGTGGGGTGTGGAGGGTGCGACAAAGAAAAGAACTGGGCCCACCCTGGGTATAACATTGGATTGAGAGAGCTTAACTCCTCTGGTTCAGTAACTCTTAAACCTTCTGTGAATTAAGCAAAGGGCTCTTTGACAATGCTACCCTTCACTCTTTCCTCCTGCTGTAATCAAAAAAGTGCCAGTCTGCTAGGAATAAACTCATTTTCATCTTAGCATTGCTTTACTTGACTGTGTGACCTTGAGCAAGTCATCAGAACTCTTCAGTCTCAGTTTCCTCTTACGTAAAACGAGTGATTGGACTCAATCAGAGTTTCTTAGCCTGGTGTTATAACTTTGGCCCAAATGATCTTTAAGGTTTTTCTCAATGTCAAATTCTATTATTTTTCTTTACCTCCTTTCCTTTCTTTTTCCATCTTCATTTTTTACCTTTATTTCCCCATGCTTTTTCCTTCTCCTTCCTCTCTGTCCTCTCTGTCTCTGTGCCTGTGTTTTGTATATAGCTTGTTTGCATATATTTCTTTTCTTGTTGCTCCCCCACTAGAGTGTAAGCTCCTTGAAGGCAGGGACTGTCTTTTGCCCTCTTTTTGTATCCCCAGTGCTAGCACATTGCCTGGCACATAGTAAGTACTTAATAAATATTTATTGACTAATTTCTCTTCTCTTCACTTCTCTGTTTCCCTCTATCTCTGTTTCCTCTCTCTCTCTCTCTCTCTCTCTCTCTCTCTCTCTCTCTCTCTCTCTCTCTCTCTCTCTCTCTCTCTCTCTTTCTCTCTCAGCTCTCTCTTCTCCTTTCTCCTCTCCCCCCACCTTCCCCTTACTTGTAATAGCTATGACTAAACCCTATTGGTAGGGAAGGAAATCATTTTCAGAAACTCCCTGTTGGTTTTGGCTTCTAAAAATCCAACAGTTCAGTGTCTGTCCATGCTTTGAACGTGAGAACTTCTCTGTTCAGAAAGCAGAATGGCTTCAAGCAGTCCTATTCAGAAACAGCCAGGGAACTGGGTTCAAACCTCCATCCAACTCATCACCTGGAAACTATTTGTTAAAAAGTATGCTCTCTGGGTTTTAGCTGACACACCTTCAAAATATGAGGAATAAGAAACTCTGGGCACCATTCTTTTGCTGTTTGCAGAACTAAAGAGGGTGCTTTGTTTTGGGGGTCTTACATTTGGTGTGTTTGCTTTTTTTTCTATAAGGAATAATAGGACATATTTTACTTCCCTGGCATCCCATCCAAACATGAGAGTGAAAGCAATAAAATGAATAGTCTGAGAAATGAAAGCTGAGAGAAAGAAATTTTGATTTGCAGTCAAAGAGCTATTTGCTGATACAGTTTGGAAGTGTGCAAAGTCATTCATTCAAAGCCATGAAGATAAGGGAGGGAATTAAAAATTCAATTCAATTCAATGTGCATCTAGTAAAAACACTTGCTGTATAGTAGGAGAGCTAGGTGGTACAGTGGATAGAGCACCAGGCCTGGAGTCAGGAAGACAAGGTCAAATCCAGCCTGTGTGATCTTGAGCACACCTTTTTTTTTTTTTGCCTAAGTTTCCTCATCTGTAAAATGAACTAAAGAAGGAAATGGCAAACCACTCCAGTATCTTTGCCAAGAAAATCCCAAATGGGGTCATGAAGAGTCAGGCACAGGTAAAATGACCAAACAATAACCAACAACATCAATATAGCTAGATACTAGGGAGGCAGAGACAAAAGTGAAACAGTTCTTGCCCTCAAGGAGATTACATTCTACTAGATAAGTACGTGCAAAATGTATAGAAAGTAATATCAAGAGAACCAGGAGAGTGGTGGGTCTAGAAGATGGGCCCTTGAGCTGAGCCTCTAAGGGAGCTGGTGCTTCCAAGAAGTGCAGGGAAAGAGTAAGACCATTCCAGGTAGGATAGTCTGTGCACAGTCATGGAGGTGGGTGGGAGAAGGAGAAGGAAAGTCATGTACTGAAAACACTCAAGAAGTGAAGGAAAGGGGGAGGGGGAGAACTTCATTTGAGGGAATCAGTAAAGGTAATATGAAACACAGAAAGAGAGGAGAAAAGCAATTAAAAACCCGATAAATGAGTGAGGGGGAAAAGGAGAAGAAACTGGGACAGGGAAAGAAAGAGAAGGGAGAGAGGGAAGGAGGAGGGGAAAGAGGAAGAAATCGAAGAGAAGAGAGAAAAAACATAAATTCATACTAGTCTCATATCTTAAATCCCAAATCATGTTCCACCCCTTTTCCCCCTTTGGGTTCCAAGTTCTACTTTTCTGGAATGGGAATTCAAGACAGGAGTTTAGTTGCTTATCAGTGAATCAGGCTCCCAACCTGGCTTGCCCTTGGAACTATTTGCAGCACATTTTAGTTCTGCAGTTCCACCCCTCTCTCCCTCACCACTCTCGTGCGACAGGGTTTGGTTTTTTTTAATACTTTTCCACACAGTGTACAAGCATTGTTTTAAAGGGGAAGGGGGAAGGGGGGAAAAACAGAGGATGAAAATAAATAGAAAGAAGTTTCCTTTAAAAATACTGAAATGGCTGGCAACAATACTTCGTCCCTTTAAGGGAACTGGGGCTTCTGAGAGGTGGAGGTAAAGAGTCCAACTGCCATTTATTAAATACTCACTAGGTACAGAGTCTGTACTACTGGGCACCCAAGGAAGAGTTAAAGATGAATAAGATCTTGTCCCTGCCCTCAGGAAACCTCTTGAAGCACAAATTCAATTCTCTGGCAGGGATTGACACCCCAGCGTGTACCAGTTAGGGGCACCATTTTTGAGATGACAATTGAGTCTTTGAAACTTAAATTTCCACAGCTCTCTGATTCAGAGCCCTATTGTCTGCCCTGGGTTGGAGTGTGGCCCCCACCTTCCCATACTGCTGGTTTCTGGGGGCATGAGGAGGCAGCTGATAAGGAGAGGAGGTTCTTGGATCAGTGGACACTGGAAATGACCTGAGGCTATGAATCATGGGATTGAACTCTCATGACCACGAAGGCAAAATTGGTAGTACTGTCTAAAATTCCTTGGTTCTTTTCTCTTATCAAGACTGCTTTTGATGTCTGATTTCATAGAATCATACATCTAAAGATAAAAGAGGCCTCAGAAGTCCTTTAGTCCAACCCCCCCCATTTTTCACATAAGGAAACTGAGGCCCTGGAGAGATTTGAGTGACTTAGCTGATTTGTGGCAGAGGCTAGATTTGAACTCAGAATCGTATGACTCCAGGGCCAGGGTTCCACTGCATCTTTATTTCAGCAGCATAAAAATGTGGTAAGTTAGGAAAGTGACGGGGACTGGTTTGTCATTGTTGGTGTCATTGTTGTTTGTCCTTCATTCTATTGGATTTAAGCGAGGGAGGACTCACCAGCCTCACTCTCTCCTCCAGAGCCATCTGGGTCCAGGGACAAGAAACAGATCAGGATGACGAGAAATGGCCCCATGGACTGGGACGAGACAGACAAAGCATGATTTCTAGAGGCCTAACACCAGTGCCTCTACTTAGGACAGGCTTGCAGTGGTGTAGAGTGAACAATTAATTAGTGAATTGCGGACTAGAGGACAGCCCATCTGAAACACTCAGGCTCAGTAATCTTCCCATAAGGCTTCAATTTACCAAATGACTGGCCATTCATAGCTAAGCTGGAGGTAGGTGTTATTTTTAACCCCATTTCACAGGTGAGGAAACTGAAGCTGAGAGATTAAGTGGATTGTCCAGGATCACATACCTAATAAGAATCTGAAGGAAGATTTGAACTCAAGTCCTCCTGACTCCAAGTCCAACATTCTGGATATTGTATCACCCAGCTGCCACTATAAGCTCTGTATTAGGTCAAGCACTGCATTGTTTTTAATCTTTGCATTGCTGGCAGTTGATCCAGACAGCCTCCAACTCCACCTCTCCCTGACTATTCTCATAGGACAAGGGTTTTCACCTACAGGTACCAGGATTTTTTTTAAGATAGCTAGGGGATGCAGAGGACCCATACAGTTAGAAGTTGTCAGTCAATCTGATGAGTCCTGCACCAACCTGGAGCAGCGAGGTGGCACAGTGGATAGAGTGCCCACCCTGGAGTCAGGAAGATGAGTCTTCCTGAGTTCAAATCTGGCCACAGACACTTACTAGTTATGTGACCGTGGGCAAGTCGCTTAACCCTGTTTGCCTCAGTTTCCTCATCTGTGAAATGAGCTGAAGAAGGAAATGGCAAACCACTCCAGTATCTTTGCCAAGAAGCCCCCAAATGTGGCAAGGAAGAGTCAGACACGATTGAAAACGATTCCACAGTAACAACAACAAAGCGCCAACCTCTCCCTCCTCAGTTTGATGAAATTACAGGTTGTGGGCAATGAGTCAGGCATCTGAAGAGCCGTTCCCAGAGAGATAGGCTTGCATGATGCTCCAGAGGTCGAGGCTGGCTTCTAATGACTAATTGACTGAATCTCAGGAAAATGCACTCTTTCCAAAGGATCCAAGCTCTCTGTGATTCATAAGAACAAGCTGTGAAATGTTTTGCTCCTTTCCCCCTTTTGCTTTTCCCACATTTAGTTTCCTTTGCACTCTCAGACTAGTGACCAGAGTCGCTAGTAGCATGCAGAAGAATGTCTCCTCCATCCCGAGGGGAAGATGATAACTCGTAGGGGAAGCACGTGGCAAGCAGCCTCTGTTTCTCAAGTGGAACCTGGGAGGGGAGTTCCTGACCCTCCTATCTCGGGCTACCTTCTTCTGCCTGTCTGTTTACTATGTGCTAGGCACTGTGCTAAGGATGCAAATACAGCAAAAAAAGAAAGGAAGTCCTTGCCCTCAAGGAGCTTACATTCTAATGGATGAAGACAACACATACAGGGGGAGCTGAAAAGAGAGGGAAGAAAGGTGGTACTCAGGCAGGAGGGGTATGGTGGCTAAGTTCAGAGAACAAAGTATGGCCTGTCTAGGGACCCTCCCCAACATGGATTTCTCTGTGAAGGACCCAGGAGGTGGTTGAGGCTTTGTGGGCAAGTCCAGAGAAGAGAACTTTTTTTTTTGCTTTTTGGTAAGGCAAGTGACTTGCCCAGTGTCACACAGCTAGTAAGTGTCAAGCATCTGAGGCTGAACTTGAACCCAGGTCCTCCTGACTCCAAGGCTAGAGCTCTATCCACTGCGCCACCTAGCTGCCCCAGAAGAGAACCTTTTAGACAATGCAGATGAAAAATAAATGGGGAGTATTTGTTCAGCAGTCTCCCAATGTACATGTATCTTCAGGAGGGAATCTACTAGACTACATGGATGCTTTGTTTCTTTATTTGTTCATGCATCTTACATATTTTCATTGGCAGATGAAATAAAGGCTGTCCTATACCTTAGACCTATATTGTACATTGAGGGCCGATGAAGGAGTTAAGGACCCTGTAACCTACTTTTTGGAAAACCTGAACACATGCTCTAACTGAGCTTCATTTTAGAGATTTTCCTGGAGAACTCCAGGTGGGAATACAATGAGCCAAAGAAAGAAGGCCTCCCCATAATGAGATTGTGCCTCCACCACATCAGTTATGTGGAACTCAGAAATGGTTATGACCTTGGATAGTCAAAGCCCCTGCACTGGTATTATCACACATATTGGCACATAGTAGTGGGAAAGTTTAGTGAGATGACCCCCTGTTCCTCTTCTCTCCCAAGAATGGACCAACCCAACCTGGCACCTAAACTATGAATAGTTAAGATTATCCCCCCATCTTGACCTTGTGAAAAAGTGAAATATAAACTATTTCCTGTAGAAAGTGGCTGGAAAGAAGAGAGGGACACATCTACCATGAGGATTATTGATGTCATTTGGTTGATTAGTCATGTCCAACTCTTTGAGAGTCCATTTGGGGTTTTCTTAGCCAAGATACTGGAGTGGTTTGCCATTTCCTTCTACAGCTCATTTTACAGATGAGGAAACTGAGGCAAACGGTTAAATGACTTGCCCAGGGTCACACAACTACTAAGTGTCTGAGGCCGGATTTGAACTCAGATCCTCCTAGCGACAGGGCGGGCACTCTATCTACTTTGCCAGCTTGTGAGAAGGATTGTATCACTAAAATTCTGTCGGAAGAGGTGCTAAGACCCAGTTCAAATCCAGGACAAGGAGGAGGTCCTGCAATGGGAGGAAGACGTGACATGAGTGAGATTGGTGGCCTGGCCCTGTGGTGACAGCCAAAGGCCAGGCCAGGCCAGTCCAAGAGAATGAGGAAGGAAGAACTTTTATCAGCAATAACAAGAATTGAAAAAGGGAAGTTGCTTTAAGTTTAGTAAGATATTGATGCTTCCCATGAATACTTCATATCTCTATTACATCAGGGTCACCGGAAAGCTTTGACTTCAAAAGCCTCTTGATAGGAGGAAAAGAGCCAAGAGGGCAGTGCCTCCTAGAAGTTGTCTTCAAACTCAGGTCTGATTTTAATAAATGAAGGAATTGTGGTTTCATTAAAAGAGCTCCAGATTTGGAATCAGGAGAGCTAGGTTCAAATCCTCTTTCTTCTTACTCCCAGAATGAACTTGAGCAAATTCTTTAATTTGTCTGAGTCTCAGTTTCCTAGTCTGTGAAATAAGGGATTGGAATAGATGATCTCTGAGCCTCTTCTGGCCAGAAATCTGATGGAATAATCTAGCTAAAAAGTGTCTAGCCTGTAAGATAGGATACTTTGATATTGGTTAAGGTAGTTCCCAGCTCTTCTTACGTGTCTTGAGTTGTCCTTTTAAGCAGTAATGGCACCTTGCCTTTGAAGAGTATTTGACACTTTGCACAGTATTATCATTTACCATCTCCGTGCTGGTCATCATGATAGCCCTGTGAGATTGGATGAGAATTGTCCTCTTTCTGCTTTATCACACGGTCCTTCAGAATGTCCCTAATTTGATATAATTAGATGAGGGTCTTCAAAGTTGAGGATTAAATATCTTTTGTTGTATTGAATACATTTCTTCTAAAGAGGTCCCCAAAACAAAACAAAATAAAACCGGAAACAAAGTGGGTACCCATAAATTGAGGAGTGTCTTGGACAAATTGTGGTAGGTGAATGGAATGGAATATTATCATGCTATTAAAAGCCAGCGAATGTGAAGAATTCAGAAACTTAGGGAGATTTACAGATTAATGTAAGGCGCACAAAGCAGGATCCAGAGGATAGTGACTACCATAATGTAAAGGAAAACAACACTGAAAGGCATGATCGTAGTGGCCAATTCTGATCATTCCAGGCCTGACGCATCTCAACACAGAGGTGTTAGACTACTGGTACAGAATGAAGCATACATTGTCAGAAATAATGACAATAAATAGTTGTTATTATAGCCACAACAACAGTTCATGTTTATACAGCCCTTGACTGTTTACATAATTTCCATCATTTGAGCCCTACAGCATCCCTATGTTATTATTTTCCCTACTTTATAGATGAGGGGAAAAGCTCAGACTTGCCAAGAGTCACAGAGCTTACGTCTGCCAATCTGTTGGTTTAGTTTGCTTTGTAATATTTTTGACAAAAGAAGATTCTCTCTGTAATGATTGGAAAGTAACAGTGATATTTTGCAAAGTACTGATAAAGCATGTAGAGAAAAATAAACATAATGAGGGTCTGGTGTAAGCTCAGATCCTATCAGTTTGAAAAGATGGCATCATCCACACTTAGGACAAGAGAAAGCATCTCCATTTAAAAAAAAAAAAAAGAGCCACCAGGGCTTTCAGAGATTTTTTCAGCTGATACTCCTACCTGTAGACCACTATCACATACTGCTCCCATCCCCCACTTTTAACATGGGGATGGGAGAATTTACTTCCCATCCTCCCCATTCTTTTTTTTTTTTTTTTGGTCAGGCAATTGGGATTAAGTGACTTGCCCAAAGTCACACCATCCTCCCCATTCTTACAGAAAGTTTTCTCCTTTGAGGTCCCCAAAAGTCTACTGTTACACTGTGTGAGGCCCAAAGGAGACAATTAAGCTAATTATCTCATTAAATGTTGCAACATGTCCTTGTAAGGGAGGCAAGGGCAGATTATATCCTCATGTCCATTTTATAGAGAAAGAATTGATGGCACAGGAAGGTCATGTAATTTGCCCAAAGAGCAAATTAGAAGTATAGTCAGGACTAGAAACCAGGTCAGTCTCCTAAGGTCTCTAGTTCTGCCTAGATATTATGCTGAGTCCTGGCCTGTTTAAATCCCTACTTCCCTATGTTGGGAGATACAAGGATGAAAAAAGACAAAATTAATTATTTTTTTTTCACTTTCCATTAAACAGACTAATCCTCAGTGTTGGGGTTTTAGGATACCCAATATTACCAGGATGAATAAGAAGGCTCTATGTTCATTAGTGAGGGGAACTGCCCACTCTGGGAAATCCCTTCTCCAGTAAAGTAGGACCAACCTCTTTGGAATGTAGTAGATATAATTCCTAGGAAGTTTGCTGAGGCACAGGTAGGATTAGAATTGAGGTCTTCTTGGTGCCAAGCCAAGCTCTTTACGTCATGCTGCCTCTGCTGTTTTAGTTATAAGTTTCAAATACTTTTCAAGGTGATTTCTGTGCAACTAATGAAGTTGGGGATTAGTTGAGAAACAACTCCAAGGAAACAAAGGCCTTCCACATCCTAGGACATCTAAAGATTTAAGAAAATCTAATGCGTTAGTCCAGCTGATTAATGCTATTGAATAGAGGAGTGTCGCCAAGTTAATAATAATAAAAGCATTTATTTAATGCTTTAAGCCTTGAAAAGTTCTTCTCATGTGTCATCTCATTTCATCCTCACAATAATCCCGAGACGTATATACTATCATTATCCCCATTTTACAGATGAGGAAACTGCAGCCACATGTTGGTTAAATGACTTGACCAGGATCACACAGCCAGTAAATGTCTGACTCAGGATTCAAAACTCAGATCTTCTTGATCCTATTTCCCATTTCACCTAGTGACCTCAAACAGGCACAATTTCCAGTCACTAAGCTTGCATTGGAGTCATCTTGTAACTCTTTCAGCCTTTCATTTGTAAGCTCTGGTAACTAAGGTAAAACACAGAGCCAAGGGTTGGTTGTCCATCTCTTGTTCATGGACCGGCTCAGCTAAGTTGAATCAGATATAGAGTGATGCATTTTTTTGGCCACAAGAACTCCCCAAGACCATCTATGAGCTTACAGAGGGGTTGTGATTAGGAGCACCAGTGAAATCACTGATCCTTAAAGCACTGAATCATGTAGTATGGCTATTTTGAGAGCCTTTGTTTTTAAGTCAGTGACAGGCTAAAATCAATACCTTGAAGCATTCATAGGGAGCCTTTTTACAGGTAAGGTCATGCTGGGTGCTGAGCATAGCAATTAAGAAGGCCATTGCAGTGTCTTCCCTCTACAAGTTTGCAATCATAGGCAGACCTGGCTGGAAGCAACAGGGACAGGATGTATTCTGATTCAATTCAATAAGTTAAGGTGATGTAAAGAAACATTACTTCATGATGTGTGTGTGTGTGTGTGTGTGTGTAACATGTATATTTGTAGAAGGCAACTAGGTAGCTCAGTGGATAGAGTGCTGGGCCTGGAGTCAGGAAGATCTGTGTTCAAATTTAGCCTCAGACACTTTCTAGCTGCGTGACCCAGAGTAAGCAAACCTCTGTTTGCCTTAATCCACGGGAGAAAGAAATGGCAAACTATTCCAGTACTTTTGCCAAGGAAATGGCATGGATAGTATTGGTGTTCTGTGGTGACTAAAAAAGTCAATCAAAGACTTTAAATAGAAAAGTGCTTGAGAACCATCAGATGAGCTGGAGACTGGAGCAACAGAAAGTGTGTTTGGATTGGTTGAAGAGACTCAGTCACGCCTTGCAGTCCATCTGTGAGATGTACAGCCAGTTCTGGAGCCAAGGAACTTGAGCAAGTGGCAAACTGGGACGAAACATTCCAGCAAAACTCCTAAAAAGGAATTGACTGGGGTGGGGGAGAAGAGTGCCTCAGCCTCAGCCTCCTCTCCTCCCCTCCCCTCCTCCTTGGTTAGAGGAGGAACTTACTTTGGAGGATCAGGAGGATTTTGGACTTCCCATCTCCCCACACTCTGGCATCATCCCTAGGAAAGGCTGGCAGCGGTTTTTGCATTAGGAAAGAAAAGACTGGATGCTACGTGTGAGGAAAGGAAGAATCAGGACTCCACAGGGAGCCCGACACAGCTAAGGGGGACATCTTGAGGACTCCAGCAAAAGCACTTCCAGGAGTTGTGAGTTACTCCTTCTTCCACACGTGCTCTAAGCTTGAGCTCACTTTCCCCTGTACTCTGTATGTTCTTATGTGAGAGTATGTAACAAATTTCGGGGTGGGAGGGAGATGTTTTGTACCAGTTGTCCTTCTTATACTATTTTAGTAGATACTCTTTTCTAAAAACCTATTGAGTTTGGCTGACTGATACCAAATATTAATCATAAAAGGAAGCACACTGGTGGGGGCTTGCCAGCTATACAACATTAGAAAGACACCCCCCACACACACACATACATGCCCAATCCCTCAGTGATACTTTTTGACTGTAGGGGTTGGGAAGTAGCCAAGCAGTGAGCACTTGACCTTCCAGTACAAGTGAGGTTCGGGAGAGTAATTCACACATATTTGGATAGAATTTGTGATTTCAATGACATGAGGATCTTCCACTGAGGAAACTCTGCCAGAGCAGATCAACACCTGCTTTACATTGTAGAGTCTTCGAGAGCTACTTGGGGCACTGAAGGGTTACATGACTTACCTGAGGTCAGAAAGCCAGTATGTTTTGGGCGCAGGACTTGAACCCAAGTATTCCTGACTTTGAGTTGGGTTCTCTGTCCATTATACCAGTGCAAAATCTGTACTAATGAAATACCAATGGGAAAAAAGTGAGAGATCAGGAAAGGTCTCTTTTGAGTGGTAGCCCACTCTTATAAAGAATAAGTTTGACCACAAAGAAGAGGCATAAGATGACACCTTCTTCTGCTCCTTTGTAGAACACTGCATCGGATATTTTCATAATCAGTTTTGTTGAATTGTTTTTCTTTTCTTCCTCTTTTTCTTTCTTAAAAAAAAATGTGGTTCACATGGAATATCTCTCTGGGAAGAGTAGGAAGAATATAGGGGTAGAGGGCAGCTAGGTGGCGCAGTAGATAGAACTCCGACTTTGGAGTCAGGAGGACCTGAGTTCAAATCCATCCTCATACACATAACACTCACTAGCTGTGTGACCCTGAGCCAAATCTTGAATGGAGGAAGGGGTTCTAAAAGGTGGAGGGGAGGAATGGGTGCATTTCAGGCCCAGGGAACATCTCGGTCCTGCAAGTAAGAGATGGAATATCTTGCTTAAAGAACAATAAGTAGGCCAGTTGGGCTAGAACACGGAGTGATGAGGAGTCATGGGAAATCTAGCTGGAAAGGGAGATTGTGAAAGGCTTTCCATGCCAAAGTAAGGAGCTGGCATTTTAGCTTGGAGGCAACACGAACACGTAACACTGTGCATTCTGATAATCCCTGTATTTTATCCCCCTTGTGGATGGTAAGTGGACCACATCAATAATATATGTCTTTCTCAGAACTTGTGATTCCATCTGTGCAGGGAGGTCTCCTGAGGATATACTTTCTCACAGGCCAGATGGGCACTGGCTCTGCCACTTGGATGCTTAGAAAGCTGCCCAGGGCACAGAGAAGTTAAGTGACTTGCCCAGAATACACAGCCAATATGTCTGTATAAGGATAATTATATTATTTATACTTACAATCACAGACTCTCAGAACTAGAGAAACTCTTAGAAGTCATCTAGTACAAGGATTCTTAACTTAGGTCCCATGGATCCCCAAAAGGGTCTGTGGATAGATTTCAAGGGGTCCATAAACTGAGGTATGGGGGAAAATTACATCTTTATTTTCACTAACCTCTCACTGAAATTTAGCATTTCCTTCAGTTACTTAAAAACATTTATTTGGAGAAGTGGGGCCCGTAGGCTTTACCAGATTGCTATCGGGATCCATGACACACACAAAAAAATTTAGAATTATTGATCTAGTCTTTGTAGATGTGGAAACTGAGGCCCAGAGAGGATGAAGTGAGTCCTCCAAGGTCACATATAGCTAGAGGCGGAGCTGTCACAGGAACCTAAATATCTAGACAGAACAAGCAGGTGTTGGGAGAAGGGCAGGAGAAAGAGAGGAATTGAGAGAGGAGGAAGCCAAAGAGGAAATAGCTCTTTTATCAGTTGATTTTTATCAGCAGGGTTGGCAAGAGGTTATTTGGGGGGCCATAGAGATGTTCAAAGGGGGATGAGAGGGCAGAAGGCTTAGGGTTTACAGCAGTGATCCCAGCTCCCTTTTGCATCTCATTCAAATCACCATGTGAAGCCACAAACCTTCACTAGCAATGGTCCCTGGAAAACTTTCAGGTCCAAGTAGAGTAAATACAGAAGTTCAACCACAGGCAGCCAAATAAATATCGGTGTGTGTGCATGCATGCAGGTGTGTGCGCGTGCACGTGTGCGTGTGTGTGTGTGTGTGTGTGTGTGTGTGAAGAGTGTACACGTGCGTGTCTCTCTGCTTACCTGGTAGAAGGAGGTCTAGGTGACCTGAACTCACCCGCCAAGAGTTGGGTTTCCTCTCCCTGGGAGCCCATCTGCTCAGTCACCAGCCTGAAGAGCTGGGCGGGTGGCCCAAAGCATTCTCATATGGGGCTAGCTAGGGGTTTTCCTGCTTCTTGGTAAACAGCAGCCACTCTCATTTCATGAAGTCTCAGGTCTTCGATCTCGTTGCCCTAGTTGGAAAATCCCTCTGAGCCCAGCCAGCTTCGTGACTGAAGATGCAGGAAACCATGACATGCGAGGCAACCAGCCCTACTTCATGTGGTGCAGAGTGGGAGAGAGTGTGGGAGGGAGCCAGGCACAGGTGGAAGGGGACAGCCAACAAGTGTGAAAAGGAAGAGACCTTCTGAAATTCCCAGGCCAAACTTTTCTCCAAGGCAGACTCTCCCTTCCCTTAAGCGTAAGACTGTTCCTTAGCACCAATACCCCTCCAAGCCCATAGAACTCTTTCTAGCATGCTTTCTAGCTTTTCCACAGTTCAGCCTTTGGCAGTGGGGAGCTTAGAGGTGGAAAGGATTTAGAGGCCATTAAGATCACTTCCCTTCTTTGACAGATGAGGAGGAAAGAGAAAAGGAGTGGAATAAGAATTTATATAAGAGTGTGCCAGGTACTGTGCCAGGTACTGTGCCAAACACTTTTACAAATACCTCATTGACCCTCACATTGATCCTTTGAGCTAGGTCCTGTTTTTACACTTATATATTTTACATTTTACAGTTGAGGAACTGAGGCAAACAAAGGTTAAATGACTTGCCGAGGGTCACCCAGCTAATTAAGTATCTATGGCTGGATTTGGACTCAGGTTTTCCTGACTCAAGGCCCAGAGCTCTTTCCACTGTACCACCAGCTACCTCTAAGGTCACAAAGTTAGTGAGTTATTGGCACCCAGGTCTGCTGACTACAAATCTAGTGTTTATCCCATGGTATCATCATGTCTATATGGCTACATGGGGGCCCAATATCTAGAATTCTGGGAGATTATCTCCCACCATTGCCTGACCCCTGCCTCAGTTTGGCCTTTTCTCTGCTACATTGGGCCCCTGGCTCTGACCTTTACTTACGCAGTGAAGCGCTCCAGCTGAATGGCAATGACCATTTTTTAGAGTAAAAATAGCACCTGCTCTGGAGTCTGAGGACTTGGGTTCTAATCCTGCTCTGATCCTCCCTGGGTGACCTAAAGTAAGCCACTCGATTTCCCTGGGCTAGACATTAGACTAGAAGGTCTCTGAGACCACTTTCTGCTCTAAATCTAGGAGTTTCCCATAAGGCTTTGTCCTTTGAGCCAGAATCCTACCTCAGACATTACTAGATATGTGACCTTTGGCAAATTATGACCTCTCTATCCTTACTTTCCTCATCTGTAAAATTAGAGGGTGGACCGGCTGACCTCCAGGATCTCCCCTAAATTGATGACCCTGTGATCCCAACCTAGGTACCTGCTCAGCAGAACCTCCATGAACTCCTCTGCCACCCCAAACTGCCCTTGCTTCTCAGCCCTGGAGACTAGGCGAGTTCTTGGGAGCTTATGAGAACCTCTCTTTAATCAACCCAGAGGATCACGGTTGAGTAACAAGAGGCAAAACCTCCCTTTGCCCTTGGGCATTTAGGGTGCTTACTCTGTAGCACTCCCAATGTTTAAAACAGGTTTGTGAACCTGACTGCCCTGCTGCATTCTCTCTAAGGTTTGGGGGCTCCCTGTGCCTCTGGGGGATAGAGATCTGCACTCTCCCACTCCCTTGGGCCGCTGCAAGCGGCCCCAGGCACTGGGAGTGCTTGGGGCAGCAGGCTCTTAGACCTGTCCAAACCCAAGGACAACCCTTCTCTGCTTCCCATTGCAGAACTGAATGCTGCACTTTCACAGCCTAGCTACCCAGGGGCCTGGTCTGTGCTGGGGCTGAATCTCTCATAATGCTCAGGATGTAGAAAATAGGGTGGTAGTTCCAGTAAGCCAGCCAGGGTTCTGGGTTGTGGGGTGAGGGGGGGAGGGAGAGGAAGGGGGTGCTGGAGAATCTCAACGATGGTTATCTCTAAGCAGTGGATTTCCTTTTCCTCCCTGGCCTGAGACACCCACTCTACATGAGAGGGCTCTTGGAGTAGGTCCCTTCAGGTTTCACTGCTCAGAGTCAAATTACCACTAAACCTCTCCAAGGGAACAGTTTGGCTCCCCTGAAGACCCAGCTCCTCTGGGCAGCCTCCTGCTTGAATCCTTGAGATGGCAGCAAAACCTACAGTAAGCATAGATTCAGTAGGTGGACACCTACACAGTGTTATCTCAGGAGCCCCAGTGAAGGCCCCCTGCCGAAAAATATCACCTTCCCCACCTCAAGCTGATGCCTGAGAGGCCCCAGTTGGAAAATCATCCTTTTTAGAGGCAACGGAAATCTGGCTGGGTTAAGAGTTAGAGAATCTAGTTAAAACCTGACTCCTGCTCCATGCCTGGCTTTGAGGAAATCACTTACCTTCTCTGAGACTCAGTTCTTCAGCTAAATAGTGAAAGGCATGCAGTCCAAGCATGGCTCCCAAGGTCCCTTCCAACTCTGAATCCATGATCTTAGCTAAGACTTTATTCTTTCAAGAAGACTCAGACACTGCAGTTGTGGGACCCTGAGCTAGTCACCTGACCACCCTAGCTTTAGTTTCCTAATCTGTAAAATGGGACCACTGGACTAGATGACCTCTAAGTCCAGCTCTAAATCTATAATCAGATGGTGCTTTCTCAAAACCACTTTAAGTTTTATCAGTCAGGTAGACCTCAATGTGAATGAGTTTATGTCTTTCTTGAAAGCAGGTTTTAATTGAGGGCAGGAGGAGAGAAGACAAAGTGAAAGAGAATTGGGTTTTTGAGTGGCCACGGGCTGTCAGAACACCATGGAGCAAGGAACTATTAAAAGCTGCAAGAGAAGGCTGGGGGAGGCAAGGAAGAAGTGAGAACAGGGTGGAGAGAGGAGTATGTTAGATAAGAAACGTTGCTGACTTTGCAGGCTTTCACAGGGCAGGCATGACTTTGCAGCATCTGGCCCTTCTGCCTCAGAACTCTAGGTCATGGCAGGAGCTGGATAGGTCTGTGAGCCATCCTAACTCATTTTCCCATCTTAGCCAGAAGAACTTCTGAAAGGGACAACAGTTAAGACTTCAGGAGAAACAAGGCTACAGGTTCTATGTACCTCCCCCACTCTACTCTCTAGCAGAACATAAGCACCTTGAGATCAGGGACTGTGGTGACAAAAATGTTTTTTTGTATCTTCAGCACCTAGCATAGGATCTGGCCCCTAGTGGGGACCCAATAAATGTCTGTTGTAATAAATTAAGGCTAGCCCTGGGTCAGGAGCCCCTGGAATCTTTTCTCAGTCAGGTAGATCATGAAAGACCTTAAGGACCTTACAATACCGTCCTCCAGAGCAGCACAAAGAAATAGAAAGAACGTTGGTCTAAAGTCAGAACACCTGGCTTCTTAATTCCATCTCTGCCGCAGACTGCTTGACCAGGGGCAAGTCAGTCATCTCACCTTTACCCTGTCTCAGTTTCCTCACCTGCTCAATGAAGGAGCTGAACAAGGAAAATGAATGAATGTATGTAAAATCATTTATTAAGGGCTTACTGTACGTTGAGCACTAGGCGTACAAGCAGCAAAGCAATAGAGACTTTCTAGTGCTAAATCTATGGTCCCAAGAGCCCAGACCAACACACCAAAGGGACCCGGAGGTCACCCACATAGGCCCAGGAAACCATCCGTTCCCAGCTGTCTCGGAGATGCTCACAAAGCAGAAGATATGAAGTCACCTTAAGAGAGCTCTCCAATAGCTGGAGGTTGATTATCCAGTTTGCTGATTATCTTAATACATTGTTGCTTCTTCCGGCTGCCCACTTTGGGGGACCTCATGGCTCATCTGCGCCTCATTAGCAGGCACAGCTGGAGAGAAGTAAAAACACTCCCAGCCACCATGTGCTTTCTCACAGAGTCAGGGATGGGAGTGGGGAGGGGAGGAGAAGGGGACTTAACATTGTCATCCAAATGATCATCTCTGCCTTTGTCCCACCCACCCACCCCCTTTTAAAAATAAATAAATAAATAAATAAATAAATAAAGGAAAGTCTACTTTTGCACCGAAAAGACCTGTGTCCTTTCTTTTACATCTTTTAAACAAACTAGCACCTTGAGAACTTTTGTGTTATTGTAATTGTTGTTGTTGTTGTTCCATAAAACTGGACAAAATCTTTTACAGAGTGGCAGCTGTAGAATAATGGAAGAAATCCTAAATTTGGAGGCAGAGGACCTGGGTTCAAATCCTGGTTGTATTTACTGTGTGATGACCTTAGATGAGTTATTTCTCCTTTCTAGGCCTCAGTTTCCTCATCTGTAAAATCAGATGTTAGGATTAGACAGGCTCTGAGGTCACTTCTAGGCCTATTATACAGTGGTCCTTTCTATATGACCCTGGACAAGTCACTTGCTGAAACTCTATTTCTCCATTTGTCAAGGAGAGGGTTGTGCTAGATGACCTCTGAGGTATCTTTCAACAAAACTCTATGTATGGTGATCCAATTCAGAGACGTCTTATTACATGAAGAGAGGCATCTTTTCCCTGGGCCACCCTGAGCAAACTCTTCTTTGTTGAGGATTAAGTCCCTGAGAAAGAACTAAAAAAGTAAGCCTATAAGCTTCCTGGATGTCTCATCAGCAATCCATAGTAGCACATTAGGGCCGATGGTGGAAAGCCCCAGAGTGACAACCTAATCAAAGCCCAAATTGGAATATCCTGCAGGATCACTAGCAGTGCTTGAGCCCTCTCCCTTTCGACTCCAGTCTCCTTCAGGCTCTGGAGTCAAGACGAATGTGTCTCTTCTTGCCTAGGTTTTGGCTTGGCCCCAAAGCTAACAAGAGAGGAGTCCCTGAACCAGGGTGAAGCAGATTGCTGCAAGATCTTCAGTGCTGATAGACAGTGAAATCTAGTCTTAAAGCAAAGGCAGACAGCAGATAAGGTTACTCAGCCCAAGCAAGGTTCTGATGTTGGAGCTGGTCAGATGCCCAGCGGAGCTCTGAGACACCATGTCTTCGGTCACCTTTGGGTTAGTTTGGGTGAGGTGGGTTAAGTATTGGGTCATTAAGCACTTGAGATGAATACCCTACAGGATGGCAAAAGGAGAAACTAATCTTTTTCTAGGCTCTCCACTTGGAATCTAGGAGAGAGATCTCTGTTTGGGATTAAAAGTTCTTCATAACCTGGACCCAATCTACCTTAATACAGATTATTAGCCTTATTAATAAGTTCAAAGCTGGACTCTGACACCTCCTAGCTGTGTGACCCTGGGTCAGTCACTTATCCCTGTTTGCCTCAGTTTCCCCATCTGTAAAATGAGCCAGAGAAGGAAATGGCAAACCGTTCCAGTATCTCTGCCAAGAAAACCTCAAATGGAGTCACAAAGAGTTGGACACAACTGAAATGACTCAACGTAACAACAAGCCTTATTATACATTATTCCCCTTCACACAGCTCACAGTAGGTGCTACCCTGCTCCTCCTAGTCCATCGGATCACTGCTTGGGATTTGGTGGGCGGCTAGCCTGAGGCGTTAGAGGGAAAGGTCCCAGCTCCCTGCATCACATTCATACATTCTACAGGCCAGACTAGCCTCCTTACTCTTCCTTGTACCCAAAACTCCATTTCCCATCTCTCTCTTGGCTGTACCCCCTGCTTGAAATATATTCCCTCCTCATCTCTCCCTCTTAGAATCCTTCACTTCTGGCAAAACAAAGCTCAAGTGAGTACTACCTTTTACATAAATCCTTTTCTGATTCTGATTCTCCCACCTGCCCTTACCCCATCACCTTATCCCTATTTTGCATACGTGTAATATTATCATTACTTCCCAGTGTAGTACAGTGTTATGAAAGGATTACTTTTTTATGTATTGAGCACTTTTCATTTCTCACATATGAATCTTTTGTGTTTTAAGCATTTATTTCGGGATGGAGAAAACAAATGGCTACCTTATCACCAATACCTACTTTGTACACCGAGTACTTTTCCTAGAAGCAACTGTTTGTCTCCTTTAGGGAAGACTCTAGTCATGAGCCATTCCTAAGCTTTGTTGATGTGATTTTTCCCTGGAACTCTGGGGTGGGGGTCATGATGAGCAAGAGACCAATACTCATGGCCATTCCCAAAGATCCAAAGCGCATGCTTCATGGGATCACTCCTGATACAAATAGAAGCTCTTTTAGGATAGTGACTACTTTGTTTTTGTCTGTCTCTAGAGCTTAACACACAGTGCCTAGCATACAGGAGGTGTTTAATAAAGTCTTGTTGATTGATTTATTGATTGATTGAGAGGAGCTTACCTTTCTATTTCCTTTTCATTCTGGAAATCTCCTAGTCTTCTAAGATTTGGATTAAGCAAGTCAATCCGATATCTTTCTTTGGCCCATGAATAAACAAATAAATATTTATTAAGTATTTACTACATGACAAGCACTATGTAAAGCACCTGGGTTGAAAACAAAAAAAAAATAAGACAGTCTCTACTTTCAAAGAGGTCACATTCTAATTAAGGGAGATTACACATATGGTATAGGAGGATCCAGTGGTAAGGTAGATGGAAAGGCCTGGTGGTCCTTACGGGTCACTGCAAGGTGGATGGCCAGGCCTAGAAGTCCTTAGGATGCAAGGGCAGGTCAGATGGCAATGCCTGGGATTCCAGAGGGCATAACTGTGGGGCAAATGCTCATTCACTATTCCACCACCTTAACTAGAAGGATTTTTAGATGGCGGCTTCCCATTCATTAAAGCAATGTGAGTGGTCATGTTCCTGACTGTAGTGGTTCCCAGTGCTGGGAGTAGGTAACCTGTTACAGGAGAAGGAATGAGAGGGTCAGCATCTAGCTAACAAGTCTAAGAGAGTTTAGTTTAGCTAGGACCTCCCCCTCCTCTGCCCTAGTCCACATAACTGCTTGGATCCCAATGGGCTTCCCCAAAGTCTTATAGCATATATTATTATCTACACAGCTTACTTGTCACTTAGCATTGGCAGCCTATATAGGGTATTCGAGTTACTTTTAAATGTAGAAAGACATTGTGATTTAGAGGATAGAGAGCTGGCCTCAGTACCAGTAAGAACTGGGTTCAAGTCCTGCCTTTGACATATTATAATGTCATCTTTCAGTGCCATCCCTCAGTCTCACAACAAGACAAGCCACCTCATTTTCCAGTTATATACATCCTAGATGAAGACTGTTATACCACTCGGCATCATGGGTAATCTAGAGTAGGAAGGGACCTTAGATACCACCTGGTCCCAGTGTTTCATTCTACAGGTGAGGAATGTAAAACTGAGAAAAGCTGCTGCTTGCTCAGTTAAGTGCTACACGTGGGACTTGACCTAGATCCTCTGACACGGAATCTATGGCTCTTTCTGACATGGTCAAACAATTAGCTTTTATTAAACACCTACTATGTCTAGTAGGTATTATTAAATACTTACTATGTGCCAGGCACAGGGCTATGTTTCTTGCATGCCTGTCACCGATTGGTAACATAATCTAGCCTACTTGTAGCCTCCATGGGTCTCTTCATTGTCTTTTGACTCATCTATAATTTGGATTCTTTGGAGACTGTGGTATTTCATAACTAGCAATGATATAACATCACTTGAAGAATTCTAGTATTAAAGGGATGGATCACTGCAAGCAGATAGAGATAAGGAATTTTGTCTTATACTTCTCTACATTCTCCAGGGCCAAGAACAGGACTGACATTTGGTATCTAACTCAATAAATGATTGTTGACTTGTTAAGATGAGGGAACACATTTAGCCATTTCTGAAATTTAAATCTTGGGCTTCTGGCCAAATTGTCAGAAAGGGCCGTCTTGCTCTTATACCAGTCTTATGATATACTGTAGCTGCCTCGTGTATTCTTTTTCCCCTATCTAGAATTTAATAATATTTTTATCATTTTAAGCACTATAGCAGAGAGACAGTATGGTACAGTGGAAAGGGTACCAGATCTAAAGCCAAAGGACCAAGGTTCTAATCTTAGCTCTGCCACTTGCTACCTTTATGATTTTGAGCAAGCTACTTCATGTCCTTTGGCCCCAATTTCTTCAACTGTAAAATGGGAAGGTGGGGGATTTCTGGAAAAGATTTCAACACTAAAGGCTTCCAACCAAGCCTGGCTCTCCTGAGAAATGATGAGCAAAGATGAAAAAGAGTGCCAAATATAGCAATGATTCATTAAAATTGAAGAGAAATACCAATGAGCTCCTCCACCTAGTCTAGGACTTCAAAAGAACACATCTTTAAACCCTATGGACATTCTTGCTCAGAGCATACCTAGAAGACCTGACACCAACATGATCTTTGGAGATCCTCAGTCAAAAGCCTGAAAAATTGATAAATATGTGGAGCATCTACAATTGACATGGAAAAGAGATCAAAGAGATATAATTTAAGGATTGTTAGATTCCTTTAAAAAATTATGACCAAACAAACAAACAGAAAGACTCTGGATACCACGTTTCAAGAAATCAAAAAACAAAACAAACAGACATAAAACCTCTGCCAAACAATTAGAACCAAAGGACAAATGAAAAAGAATCCACATGTTGTCTCCTGAAAGAAATCTCAAATTGAAAGCACTCAGAAATGTCATAGCCAGAATACAGAGTTCCTAGGTCAAAGGAAAAAAATACTGCAAAAAGCCAGAAAGAAAGAACTCAAATACCAAAGAAGCACAGCCAGGATCACATAATACTAGGCTGTAACTACAATCATGGAAGGGAAATCTTGGAATATGATACACCAAAAGGCCAAAAAAAAATGCGTATCACTAAAAATAACTTATTCAATAAAATTGAATAATGAGTGAGCATCTGCCCTGCTGTTATGCCCTCTGGAATCCCGTGCATTGCCATCTGACCTGCCATTGCGTTCTAAAGACTTCTAGACCTTGCCATCTACCTACAGGAGAAAGAAATGGCACATTAATAGAATACAGAACTTTTAAGCATTTCTAATGAAAATACCAGAGCTGCATAGAATCTCTGAAACATTAATACAGGAGACAAGAGACAAGAGAAACCTAAAAAGATAAATACATTAAAGCAATTTGAAGGGGATAGATCATAACAATTCTAATAGGAAGGAATGAGATAATTATCTCTTCAGAATAGCACTATCTTCAGGAGTAAAGGAAGGAGAGAGGGAGTAAAGAAAGACTAAGAGAGAGACTGGTATTTTATTCTGTTTTGTTGTTTTGTTTCTTCTGAAAACAAAAGAAAGGGTGGGAAAAGTGAATGCCCTAAAGAAAAAATAAGATGATGAGGAAAAGACTTAATATTTCTTATATTTGGGGGAAAGCCTGAAGAAGAACATACCAACACAGAGATGGGGATGGAAGAAGCAGACATCTTATAAACTTCATTCATTGCAACCAGGGAGGTGAACACACACTCTCTCTCTCCCTTGCACACACACTCACACACATACAAACACACAAAGATTTTGGTGTAGAAATACATTAAATTCAACTAGGAAATAGGAATGGACAGGGACATAGAGAGGAGTTTAAAAGAAAAGGTAGAGTTGGGGAGAGAATAGTCATGAGTACAGCAAACTTCAACTATAGAGGTCTGACCATAAAAAGGGAATTAAAAGGAAATATAGAAAGTGTAAGAAATAGTGATCTGATGGTTGCTTCCTTCTAAATACTCTCCAGTTTATCAATGCCCTTCTTACAGTGTGGCACCCAAAACAGAACACAGAATTCCAGGTGATGTCTGACAAAGACAGAAAACAATGAGATTCACCATCACCTACTATTCCTGAAAGCTCTTTTTTTTTTTTTGGTGAGGCAATCAGGTTTAAGTGACTTGCCCAGGGTCACACAGCTAGTGAGTATCATGTGTCTGAGGCTGGATTTAAATTCAGGTCCTCCTTTCTCCAGGGCCCATGCTCTAACCACTGTGTCACCTACCTGCCCCCAAGCTCTGTCTTTCTTAACGCAGTCCAAGATTTCATTAGACTTTTCATTAGACTTTTTAAAGAACAATTTCTATTTAAACATTTCTCCTTTCTTCTACTTTTGAAGGTGATTTTTTGAACCCATGTGTAAGACTTTACATTTATCACTATTGAATTAATCTTATTAGAGAGAACCTGTTGAGATCCTTTAAGATCTTCACTTTGTGGTTCAGTATTTTAGTTCTCTCTCCCTATTTTGTGTACTTTGCAAATTTGAGGAATGTGCCATTTATGCCTTTCAAAGTTATTGATACAAATGTTAAGCAGCCCAGAACTCTTATTGTACAACCTCATCCCAAACTCCTTTCAGCCTCCTCTTTCATTTTCCAAGAGTGTGTACCCCAATTTTAAGGTTACCCTCACCCCCCTTTGTGAGGTCACTAAAGTTTACCTATCCACTTCTATTCATGATGTAGCCCTCTGGAGTTATGGATGATACAAATGTAAATATTAGTGCTTTAGAAATCAAATGAAATCCTCCAGTTGTACAGCTGTGTATATGCATGCATGTATTTTTATGCATGTATATATGTGTATGTGCATATATAGTACATATGTATATTAATATATACTGTGTATATATGCATATATGCACATACATATATACGCATGTGTGTATACATACATATACATATATACACGTGTGTATATGTGTAGATATACATACATACATATATAGCATTTCTTTACTTGTGTACATTCAGTTTCCTTCATATTAAGTAAGTTCCTTGAAGAAGGCGGCTGCTTCCCTTCTACCTTTGTCTCACCAGCAACTAGCACAATGCATGACACATAGTAGGCACTTTAGAAATAATATTTGTTGAGAAAATAAATGTGTAGGAAAGGGTGGAAAATAGAAGGTTGTGGTTATAGACCATAGTAGGAGTTTAATAAATTATGGACTGATTGGAGGTCGTTCAGATGCCTTCTTTTACAGATAAGGAAATTGAGGCACAGATCATTAACAGTAATGATGGTAATGTTTCCATTTCTCTAGTGCTTTGAGGTTTGCAAGGTGCTTTCCTCCCAATGCTTTTGTGAAGTAGGCAGATGAAAAAGCTAATTAATCTTGGGTTGTATTAATAGATGCATGGTGTTCAGAGTGAGGGAAGAGAAGGTCTCCAGGCTTCTGCTCTGGCCAAACCACATCTTAACGTTGTGTCTAGTTTTGGGCACCATATTTTAGGAAGAACATTGACAAACTACAGACCCTCCAGGGAGGGGCAGCCTAGAAAGTGACAGAACTGGAAATAGGCCATATAAAGAACAGTTAAAGGATTCAGGGTGTTTAGCTAGAAGACTTTTTTTTTTAAGGGAAGATGGTGAGTAGATAATGATAGAACAGGTTAGTGAAATGACAGGAACCCCAATGTCAAAGTAGCCCCTTTAAATAGTGGCATAAACTTTCCCCTTCTCCCTCCACAATCTACCTTAATCCAGTCCTTCTGGAAAAGTCCAAGCCTCTTGAGAAAGCCATAGGAGAGTCCGACCCCTGACAAGTACACCTTGTAAGATGAACAGCCCTGAAACTAGATCCTGGGCAGTGAGCTAGAGGAGAGAGTTCATGAAAGGTAACGTTGCTTATTTTAAAATGCAAGGGGCCAGAGCATCATTTTTCAGGAAGCCTCCTCTAGGTGCCTGGGAGCAAAATGTGTCCCAAATGCCAGATATAAGGATGTCAGTTTGCCAGCAGGGGGCTTAGGGTAGTTTGGCAAAGGTGGATTTTGCTGCTGTGGGTCAGGTTCTTGGTGTGGATCTGGTGGATGGAAAAAACTGGATGGAGAGCTGGTCCTAGGCATCCTCCGCCTCTTTTTTGCTGAATCATTTTCTCCTTCTTCAGCACCCTTTCCCCTGTGCCATTTACTTGGTTTCCTGGTGCTCTCGCTCTTTCTGACAAAGAGGAAAGTTATTGATTATCTGGGTCCTTTTGTAGATAGATAAGCAGATAGATAGAGCATTTATTAAGCCCTACTGTATGCCAGGCACTGTACAAAATGCTGGGAATATAAATATGAGCAAACAAAAGATAGTATCTACCGTCCAGGAGCTTACATTCTAATGAGGGCAGATGACGTGTAAAAGGGGTGGGGAAAGGTATCCTTGGTTGGGGAGGGAACAAGGTGGAAAAATCTGTAGAGTCAGTAGTGGTATTAGGAGAGAAGTCTGGACTCTGCAACTAAGGAGCTGGGTGACTTTGTCCAATTTAATTTGATCTATTTCAGTTTAATTCAGTGAATACTGATTATATCTGCACGGTACCACTAGGGCCTGTTCCAAAGTCACTTCTTCAAGCCTCAGTTTTCTCTTCCATAAAATGAGGATGTTGGGTCCCATTGATTGCTAAGCTTCCTTCTGGTTTGAAAATTCTAGAATCTTATGACTGGGTTGTAGCTAAAGAAAGAGTGGTTCAGGCAAAAACAAAAAACAAAAAACACCTAGGGAAAAAAGTGGATTCCCATTAGTTGGGGAATGCATTAGTAAATTGTGAAAAGGAAAGCAATGGAATACCGTTTTCCTCTAATCATTGATGAATATGAGGAATTCAGAGAAACCTTGGAAGACTCCAATGAACTGATTCAGGGAAAAGAAATCAGAACCAGGAGAAAGACAGACACAGTGCCCTCTTAGTAATGCAACAGAAATGGTGCTAAAAGTCATCTGAATTCATATGAATGTTATTACCAGTGATTCCAGATTTTGGAAAACACCAACCCAGGGGAGTAGATAGAGCACTGGCCTTGGAGCGCAGGAAGCTTAAACTTTGAATTCTTCATCAGAAAGTCTTTTCACCTTTCTTGGTCTCAGTTTTGTCATCCGTACAGCATCTGCTTCACAGCATAAGGATTAAATGAGGTCACACAGGTAAAGCACTTTGCAAAACTCAAAGCATTATATACATACTTTGTGTGACCCTGGGAAAGTCACTTACCCTATAAGTACAACTGTCTGAAAATAGAAATAGCAGATTAGGTACCCCATCTGCATTGGTAGAGGGAGTATTCTCATCAGGGGTTCCCTATACCAATGAAATCAGTTAGTTTAAAAAAAAAGCATTTAACTCAAAGCTGTTGTGAAGATCAAATAACAAAATAATTGGAGAGTTCTCGCAAACCTTAAAACACTACATAAATGGGAGATATTCTCATACTCAGAGAGGTGGGGGACAATGGGTACAGAATGCCACGTATGCCATCAAAACAATCAACATGTTTATTTTGCATAGCTTTTTTGTTGTTGTTGTTGTTGTTCCTGAAAGAGAAGATTTTTGTTTTGGTTTTTTGTTTTGGGAGTGGGTGGGGAAGAAGTACAGTTATTGAGCAGTGACAGTTCTGTTTTTTAAAATCAACAACAAAATACTAAAGGAAAAAAAAAAGAGGATTTGGACGTCATCCTTATTTCTTTCTGCTGGCTGGCTCAGGCTAGTGCTGGTGACTCGAAACATGCCCGGACAGTGTGCTCCTTGTTTAAAAGTCTCTTTTGTATAAGGGCACAGTTCAAGGGATCTTGCAATGCCAGCATTGGTAAACACCCAGCATGCAGTAACTTGCCTGGAGGAACAGAAGGAGGACAGGGAGCTCTGACATCTCTGGGTGTCCCCTGCTAAGCTTCTTCTCTCAGGGATAACTGTTGGAAGTTGTGACTTGGGACCAGAGCCCACCTGCATACAGAAAAAATATGTGAGTGGTGGATACTTGCCCGGCCCAACCCCTTTTTCTGCACTGATTTCTTCCCTCCCTATAGGTCCCTAAAGCCCTTTAGCTCTTTCCCTCTTTCTTCATCAAAGCATCCAAAGAAAGCTTTAGCTGTAGTAGAAAAAAAACATTCAAGTGGGCCATATTCTGCTTCTCTCGTTTTATTGAAAGAAACAAACCTGAATTCTTGTCAGCTCCCCTATTTGTTATCTCATTTAGCAAGTCATTTTTTCCCTGGGGACCTAAATTTTTTCATATTTAAAATAAAGGAGTCAGACCAGGACGGGTTCTCAACCTTGGTCTGTGAACTTGGTTTTTAAAAAAATATTTTGACAACTATTTCAATTTCATAATCCTATATACTTTATTTTTTGCACTTGAAAACATTATTCTGAGACGTCCAGAGCCTTCTCCAGATGGCCAAAACTTCTCCAGACTGACAAAAGGCTAAGAACTCCTGGACTAAGAAATCTAAGGTCCTGAAAACCTAAGGTTTTCAGAAAAGGAACTGAGGGCCGCCATTTATACCTTAGGGATAATGATTCTCCCAGGAGAATTGCAATTCATGCATTATCTAAATTGTAGAATGAAACTCGTACGCCCTTTCTGAATGGATTTCAGGCATTAGTAAGTGGGCAGGGAAGGCATTTGTCAGGCAGGAATGCCTCCCTGCTGCCTCTCCAATCACACCAAGTAGTCAGCTGCATTGTTACCTATGTGCAGAGGTGATGCATTCAAAATCAGACATACATTTTGGAAGTGGCCAATGAGGGAATTTGCTTTGCCTGACTAGGTATATTTATGACGATTTCTCTTTCTTTCTTTCTTTCTTTCTTCCTTATTTCCTTCCTTCCTTCCTCTTTCATTGTTCCTTCCTTCTTTCATTCCTTTCTTCCTCCCTCCCTTCCTTCTCAAAGTGGGTAAGGGGAAATGGCAGAGAAAATAAATGCTTGGGTTTTTTTTTTCAATAGATTTAGCTCTGGAAGACCCATAGAAGCTATCTAGTGCAACTCCTTGTTTTAGAAATGAAGAAAAATGAGTTCCAGAGAAATTATATAACTTGCCCAATGTCACTCAGTTCACAAATGGCTGGCTCTCTCACTCCAAATCCAGTGTCTTTTCCACTGCCTTATGTCACCTCCCTAGATCCCAACCCTAGTCAAGTAACAAGTAACAAATGCCTAAAAGTGCTGGAGGTACAAAGAAAGGCAAAGATGATTATGCTCAAGGATCTCATTGTCTAACATGGCAAACAGTATACAAACAACTAGGTATAAACAAGACATATTCGGGAAAAACTGGAGATACTCTTGGAAAGAAGTTGCCTACGTCATTGGAGATTGGGAAAAGCTTCTTCTAGAAGGCAGGACTTCAGCTGAGTCTTGAAGGAAGCTGGGGAAGCTGGGAATGGGAAATGAGGAGGGAGAGACTTCTAGGCATCAGGGACAGTCCTTGAAAATCCCAGTGTCTGGAGATGGATTGTTCCGTTTGAGGAACAATTAGGAGAACAGTGTTACTAGACTGAAGAATATGTTGAAGGAAGTAAGGCCTCTCCTGATTCCTTCAGTTCCATTTACTATCCCCCCAAATTACTCTGTGTGTGTGTGTGTGTGTGTGTAAGACCAGGAGGGTTAAGTAACTTGCCCATGGTCACACAACTAGAAGGGACAGAATAAGGATATGATTCTATATTTCCTTCCTTTCTTTCCTTCCTTCCCTCCTCCTTTCCTCTTTCCTTCCTTCCTCCCTCTGTCCCTTTTTTTCTTTCTCTTTTCTTTCTCTCTCTCTTTCCACTGTACTATTTTTTGTTCTTTGTCTTTGAATCCCCAGCACCTAACACTGCCTGACACATGGCATTTCATAAATTTATATTGAACTGAATTGAACTGAACTGAATTGAATTTTAGGATTCTGGGACAAGGCTGAAGGAAATCAGATATGGGTAGGCATTGCCTGCAAAAACTAGAAGATAGCATAGACTAATAGAAAGGGCAATCGTCTTAGAACCAGAAGATCTGGGTTCAATCATCAGTTCAGGCATTTATGAAATGTGTGATAGAGGGTAGGTCATTTAATTTTCCTGAGCCTCAGTTTCCTAATGTGTAAAATTATCTACTCTCTACCTTATGGGTTGTGAAGAAAGTGCTTTGTAAACTTGGCAGCATAATAGAAATATGAGCTATTACCCTAAGATTCTGAACTTAGCATTCAGTGGCTCCCCAGCCCAAAGGCTGGTATCATGTTATCCTAGCTTCCAACCTTAGTCCTCATTTCCAGCAGTCTCACTGCCCCCGAGATGGGATGCTAAGACTGGGAAAGACTTCAGAGCAATTGTAGTTAATGGTAAATGGAATGGTACCCTATCCCCTGAGATCTTAGAGAACAAGCTGAAGGACACCAGTGGGGTATGTGTGTGGGTCCAGGGGATCCTCGTCCAGACGTGGGTGGGACTGCATCAAGGTTCCACCTCACTCTGAGAGACTGTGAACCTGGGTCTTTAGAGATCATCAAAGATTTTTGCCTCATTTCAGAGTTGAGGAAACTGAGGCCAAACTTTCAAGCACCTAGGTGACTCAGTGGATAGGACCTTGGGCCTGGAGTCAAGAGGACTTCAGTTCAAACCTGGCCTGAGATACTCACTAGCCGTGTGATTCTGGGCAAGTCACTTAGTCTCAGTTTCCTCAACAGTGAAATGGGCAAAATAATAGCAACCTCCCAGGGTTGTTGTGAACATCCAATGAGATCACAATTGTAAAGCACAGTGCCTAGGACACAGCACGTGATATACAAATGTTAGCTATTATTATTATTGGCCCAGAGTCATAAGATGATAAGATCAGAGATTTAGATCTGCAAGGGTACACAGAGGCCCTCATTTGACAGATAAGGAAACTGAAACCTAGGGAAGTTAAATAACTTGTCCAGAGTCACACAGGTAATTTTCATTAGAGGCAAGATTTGAACCCAGCAAGGTCCTCTGAACCAAGAGCCACAGGGCTTTCTCCTGTACCATCAAACCGGTCATGTCTCACGGTCCCTTCCCAAGAACAGGCCTGGGAGTGGAGATGACTCATGGGTCCAATGGGGAGAGAATGCAAAGGGTTCCGAATTGTTCCCTTCCCCATAAGCAAAGGCTTCTAAGGCCTCCTTCCCCACTCCCTCCCTTTGATTTCCTTCCCAGCAGGTTTTTGAATGTCACATGGTGGGCTTCAAGGGGCAGAGGATTCCAGGTGCTATTTCTAGGGGTGCAAACCCCGGGCTGAAAGGTCCGCTGCCTGCAGTGGTATTCTGCCCGGGCTGTGCCAAGCCTCCCTGGGGATCGGGTTTCTGCTGAAGTGGTGCCAGGCACGTCTGCTTCCAGGAACCGGCAGCCGTATTTAGCCCCAGGCTGCACATGAAAGACTGCAGTCGGAAACGTGACATTGTGTCAACATTCGAGGCAGGTCAGAGCTGGGTGAGACCATCAAAACAAGCCGGGGGAAACTCAACACACCCTGTCTGAACAGAATGAGCTCAGAAGCTGAAGAGCAAGGCGTCCCTGTGCTTCCAGCTGCAGCCTCCTCACCTCCAGCTCCCGGCCCCCAACGCCTCCAGCTCCCAGCTGCAACCTCCTCACCTCCAACTCAATCTCCCAACTCTCAGCTCCAGCTCTCAGCCCCCAGCACCTCCAGCTCTCGGCCCCCAAGGTCTCCAGCTGCCAGCTCCAAAACGCTGAGCTCCCACTCCATTTCCAACTCCCAGCTCCAACTCTCGGCTCCTAACACCTTCAGCTCCTGGCTCCCAACACCTCCAGCTCTCAGCTCCCAGCTCCAGCTCCCAGATCTAAAATTGAGCTCTCCTTCTATCTCCCAGCTCTCAGTTCTTGCCTGCTTAGCTGCAGTGGGCCCCTAGTCGCCCAGGAAGCTCATAGCATCATGGATCTGGAGCTGGAAAGGACTTCAGAAGTCATTCAGTCAGTCTCCTAATGTTATAATTGAGGATACTGAGGTCCACTTGCTTTCAGCACAAAGGTGATAACTTTCCACAGAGAACATGGGACCCCTCTTGCTAAAGCAACCCAAGGGCTTGGGCAGGACTGGAGGACCCAGTACCTGCGAGATAGGCCTCCACCCTTACACTCCCTCACCAACATTTTTTCCTAGATAAAAATCATTATTAATGAAAATCAAGGGCAATCTTGGAGGGGAAGAGTCACAAACCAGCCGTGGGAAGCCAGAGGGAGGGATGTGTGTGTGGAAAGTATGTGGTGATGGGGGAGGGAAGACTCTATGGGCTGATTTTTTGTACGTATGGGAACCTCCAGTCCTTTTTTAGTACTAGCTGGTGGAACCACCTTCACCCCATCCATTCCTCCCCTCCCCCCCCAACCAGCTGCCTCCCTGAGTCACTGGCCAACCACCTGCCTCCCTGAGTCATTGCCCAGAATCAGGGAGTGGGAGGTAGGGTGGGGCTTGGGAGGCTATGGTACCACCACAGTGCTGTTCACAGGTCAGTCACCCCACTCTGGCTGGTAAGGGGTTCAAAGGCAATGTGTCTGCTCCTATTTCTTCACTTCCCAACTTCAGGCCCTACCACCTTAACTCTGGGCTGTTAATGCTATCACGATCACTTTCCTGAGGGAGACCTGATGACTCACTCACCAAAGCTAAGGTTGGAATGGGTGCACAGTGGGAAGAACACTGGATCTGGGGTCGGAAGACTTGGGCTCAAAACCCACCCCTGCACTTTACAAGCTCTGCAGCCTTGAGCAAATTACTTGACTTCTCTGGGCCTGTTTCCTCCTCTATAAAATGAGGGGGTTGTGGACTAAATGGTTCTAGATTTGTGATCCCTCTTTACCTCCACTGCTGCATGTAATCTTAAAGAGCTATCCTGCACACTTGCTAGCCTGGTAAATAATGATGTAAACAATTCCTGCCTTAGGTGTTTAGCATGCTGAGGCAAGCTATTAAACCAATTCTGTTTACCCTGGGGAAACTGTCATCTGCAAGGCAGAATGCAGTGTCCCTTAAGGCTCTCCTAGAATCAAAATCTCTGCACAGCTGGAGACTTTCTGAAATCATCTCTAACCCAACCCCCTAATTTTGCAGGTGAGGCAAAAACCAGAGCCAGGGAACATGAGTGACCTGGCCAGGGTCACAAGGTAGCTGGATCAGGATGGGTCTACTGACTCCCACTTCCTCCAAGCTCTTTCCCCAGACTTGTAACCAAACCTCTCAGATTCCTCCATGAATATTTTAAGTAGGAGAATAATGACATTCAGAATGTTTCCTTCCAGGTTTTATCGAGGGGAAGCTTCCCTACTCTTGCTGCTTTATCTGGAGGCTGTGGAGGTGACATTTGAAGACAACAGCCATTTAGAGCCTGTGTCTGGCAGGTGGCTTTTTTTTTTTTGCCTGGATTTCGATTCCCTGAGGTCATTTGCACTGCATGGGAGGTGAAGCTTCTGTCTGGCAGACTCCGTTACAGGCTGGAGTGTGTGGAGTGGCCCAGCGATGGGAGTTCAATCTTAGCAAACATTTAGAACCTATTCTACTGGATCAACCTCAGCCAGAGATACTGAAGGTTAAAAGAAAGATAGACAGCCTCTGGTTGAAAACCCATAAAGCCAACAGCTCCAACTTCATGCTGTGCCCAGGAGTTACCCTGCCTACTCTTCAACATACTCGTCTTGGGTCATTTTTCTTTAAAGCGTCTATGACTAAGGAACACTGATACTCATTCACACACCAACACACCCAATCTCAGGAAGTTCAGGAAGGATGTAACATAATCAGGAAAGGTTTCCTCCAGCAGCTTTTTTGTTGGATATGGTCAATCCATTAGCCCCTGCTCTATTAGAAAGTTAGCATGGGCCTCATCTCCAACATCAATTAAAACATTTCAGAATCATTGTTGATGAAGCCCCTACTATCAAGGGTCTCACCCTGTTCAACACTTCTCTGACATTCTGCTAAGTGACTCCACACTCTCATTTCCTATGGGGCTTTAACTCATGCTGAAAAAGAAAATAAAATAAAACTTTTCTTGGCACCAAGAGAGAGACTATGAAACACCAGCTATAGTCAGTTTAAATTAAAAAAAAAAAGGAAACCAAATATTTACCTATCAAGTTGACTAAGCTCTTTCTGACTTAACACTATGCATGTGAAAAGTGAATTTTACTCTGAGACAGTTAACCATTTGTGACCTAAAAAGAAAGGAAAATGTCAGTTACATATGACGTCTGGCACACAACAGCTCTCACCAGAATCAGCTCAATATTTTAAAAACACAGGAGACCAACCTTATATTCCACAGGAAAAGGATTATTTTTATTAAGTATTTTAAAACGACTACTTAACATTTACTCATAGATAAAAATATTTACAATTTTACACCTTCAAGGAGGTTCCAAAATATAAACACTGTACCTCTCTCTAGAGAAAATTATTCTTCTCTCTGAAAACAGAAATACATTCATGTTTCTCACTTGTTTTGATCAAGTAATTATACAAATAAACATCTGAAACATTTGACTTTTTAATATATTTATATATAATATATAACAATTTTACAAATAAAGGCAATAACTTTATATTCCAAAAGAAGTTAAAACACAGTCAGGCATAGTGCATTCAATAGCTGATGCAGTCGTAGACAGACAATTCAGAAAACAATTACTCTGGACACAATTTTTTTGAAAACTAAGGAGATATGCTTTTTTTCTTCTTTTTTTTGCAGTTAAGACAGTTGCTGTAAGCCATCACACAGGGGCACTATCACTGCAGAAACAATCTGGTCTAGGGTGGTCAGGTAGTTGAGGGGCTAAGACCAATTAGCAGGAGTTTCAACAAAAAAAAAACTATGTTCAAATTTGCTCTTTTAAGGTAGCAATTCATGCCCTGGCACGGTGGGTTCTAACTCACTCTTGTAATTTAAGGAGCTCTTTTAATTTGGGGCTCTCTGCTCTCCTGTACCTCGGACACTCATGCAGCAGTTGCAAGAGGGGAGGAGAATCGGGTGCCAAATCCATCTCCTGGGATACTCCTCACTCATTCTTTGGCGGTTCAGGCTGTCCAACTGGGCAAATTTTAGCTCCTTAATCAGATAATTACCATATAAAGCTTAAGCAGCAACTATGCTCTCTCTGCTCATCCAAGGCCAAGGTGTGGAGAGAAAGCCATCTAAAGTCTCCCAGAAACACTCCAGGACAATGCCAGTGGGGGTACTTTACAGCTTCTGGATGGAGATCAACAACACCAGTGCTCAGACTGACTGCCCTTTGTGTGTGAGTCACACGGAAAATACTGGGGATGGGTGGGGTGGAATCCGTCCGTCTCAAGCTGTGGGCCTGGTGGGGAGCTGTGCTTTCTCAAGTCCTCACATGAAAGTACCATATTCCAGTTCACCAAAGAACAAAACCAAAATATCCTCCCCCTGTAGCCCTCTCCCCAAATTTAAATCTGGATAACTGAATAAATAGAAGTCACAGTTTTGAATAATTCAGTCGACTTTGTTTTCAATAGCTATTTTCTAGATGGGTAAAATCTGGGAGGTTTTATTCAAACAAAATGATGCCAAATAACCCAAACCCTACATATGTTAAACCTAGGTCCATCCTTCATGTTTTCCCTAAGCTTTCTGACTGCTGGAGCCAAACGTGGCTTCCATGTCCTATACTTACGCACACTCACTCATACACATACACACGCGCGTGCGCATGTGCACGCTCATGCACACACACGCACACACACACACACACACACACACACACACCCAAGCCTAATCTCCACACCTCCGTTTTTATCTGGATATACAAACTCAGTCTCATTAGACTTTTTTTTAAGGGGCAAAATAAAAGAGGGCAGAGTTACAACTAGGTTTAGTCTTTGGTTTCCAAGTTTAAAGGCGAATCTGCTTCAGAGCCTGGAGCAGAGCTGAGGAGTCGATGGAGGAATGGGATGGCAATGGAGACGGGAGTCTTTGGGGCATCAGCAAAGGAGGAGGGATCTTCTCTGGGTTCATGAAGCCAGTGAGAGCTGTAGCTGAAGCAGGGAGCCCAGGGTATAAGACTGGGACAGAGGTGGGATACCAGCACTTCTCCAACATGGGCAGATAGGCTGTTGCTGATGGTGGGATCAAATAAAAAGGCAGGCAGAAGGGAGGCTGGTGAGGGTGAGGGCCCAGAAAGGAAGACCCCATCAGATCGCTGCTATAATGGCTTTCCCTGTCAGAAATATCAAGTCTGGTCTTTTTTGCAGGTGGATCTTCTGACTCTTGCTTGATGGTGCTTACTCTTTCTCCCAGGGGATATTTGCGTTCATTATCATTTTTAAAATACTGCTGGTCGGCTTTAGAGTCACTTTTCTCCAACTCCCCTCCATAACCACTGTCAGTGTCTGTATCACTTCCACTCTGCTCACCACTAGAATGGGCAAAAGTCCTTTGGATGACTGGGACACAATTTTTCCCGTGCCCTTCAATGCCTTTGGTCAGGGAGCTGGGCTTCTCTTTGAAGTCCATCATTTTGGGGGTGGGATCACTGGGCTTGTGGACAGTTCCACCCTGCAGGACCTCAGAGACCATTCGGTTGAGGTGACTGACTAGTTGCGAAGACTTCAGATCCCGACTACTTTCATGCTTTGCCAGGTACTGCAGTACCTCCCTGGCACACATTTGGAAACCAGAGCAGAACATCTCCTGGCCAGCATCAAGGTTTCTTGAGGATAGCTCACCTGGGGGAAACACAAAACAGAAGAAATTTTAGAAGGGTGCCTAACCTAGATCCATCCACCAAAAAGGAAGCAACTCAACTAATTAATAGAAGGGAACTCCCTAATATAAGGGGATAAGCCATGTAGTACAGTGGAAAGAATGCTGGGTCTTGAGTCAGACGACCTCAGTTTGAATCCTAGCTTGTACCTTTGTGACCTTGGACAAGTCATTGGGAAATTTCCTTATCTGCAAAGTGTGGGAGTTGGATTAAATGACTGCCCAGGCTTCTCCAGTTCTAACTATAAGCTCCTAGGAATATTAGTTTCCCCGTGGACAGTGATTGTTCAGCTTTTCATGAAATAACAGGTTGGACATAACCCCAAGAAAACTTATTTGCCAATGGTTTGTCCCATAGCAAACAAAAATACTTCTCTTTATTTGTAAATGTTGCATCTTGGAGCAACTGTCCTAAATCTTTACACTGTTCACACATATCCCCTTCCCAGTAAATAATAAAATATTCATATCCATAATTCAAACATGAAAAAACTGAAGGTAAAATTGTTGTGATCTGTTCTAAATCCCATGGTTGACACTTTCAGGGTCATCATTAGATGAGCTCTAAAAATGACTATGGGAGAATGAGATTATAATAGAGGAAGGGAAAGATGTAAAAACTGGCTTATAAACCTAAATATTATTACTTGGAAGGCACGAGGCTGGAAGAGCCTTTCCAACTGCTCTCTGGAAATCAATGAAAACGGATGACTATACTTGGGTGTTCTGATCAGATTTCCCAACTCCATCAACATGCCTAGCGGTTATTCAAGGAACAGCACAAATGAATAGAAAATTGTTCTTGTACCACTGCCAGGCGGAGGCTTATGCCACACACAGTGATAAGAGAATGAATAAATCAAGGATGAATGTATGCCAGCAGTCTCTTCTCAAGTGATCCAGGGAACTGTGACTTGAAATTGTGAAGACCCCCCCCCACCAAAAAAAAAGTGACTAATATTTTCAAAATGATAGGGACAAGAAGCCAAGTAAGGGGTAAAAAGGTCATAAATTCCAGTGTGTACTAGGTAGTTACTTTAGTATTAAAAAAATTCCTAGAACCCTAAGATGGGTAACACAAAAAGGGGCACATATTGCCCCATTATTCTGTATTCTTAGGTACTAGATTCTTAGATGAAAACTTGTCCTTTTAGGAAAGATAAAATGGAAGGGCCCACACCAATGTGTGCAAGTAATTTGTCGCAGAGATGTTCTTACAACAGATGTTGAAACTAAATCTCTCCTTGTGCTAAAACTGTTCCGAGCCAAGAAGGCTTGAGTCCTCACCGGCTTGTAAGCCACTCTGAAGAGCCATAATCTTCTGCTGTTGCTGTTCAATCAGGTTGCTGAGTGCTTTCACATGCTTCAAGGTAAGCTCAAGAACCACAGCCTTCTCCAAGTGACCCAACGTCTGGAAAAAAACAAAAAGCAAATGGTGTGAGCCCACTACTGTGCAGACAGCTTAGCAATGCAAATGACTCCGGGATGGGAGGGGCCGAAAGACTGTCCTTTCCCTTCCCATGTTCCTTTTGGTTAGGTTGGCATTTCTGAATGTTTCTTCAGAAATGTACAGCCATAACTAAAAGATAAAAAAGGAGGTGACAGCTATGCTTGGAGGTATTTTGGGAGCAGTGACATGCCTCAAGAGAAAGCATTTGACAGATATGTTTCTTCAGCCCCGGCTGGTACCCTGACCTTAACTCAGGGGAATCCAGAGATAACGTTTCTCTGCAGTGGTGTCAAACCAGGGAGGGAGTTCTAACAGAAGGCAAGCCAAAACGGCTTTCCCCAGGAGATTTCCTTCCCTTTAAAAAACTTCCTGGTTTAAAACAAAACAAAACAAAACAAAAAAACAACCAAAAACCCAATACTGGTTCCTTCCCTTCTCTCCCTGCCTCCCGAAATGCTGTAAAACCTTGGAGTGCTACAGGCTTCAGTTCCAAACCGACAAAAGAATCTAAATCATGGGAAATTCATAGAAAATACTGAAGAAGGCATCTCTCCCACCTTGTGGGTGCCTTAGGGTAAATTGGGGAGCAATGGATCAGCAAGTAAAGTCAGGGAACTCTGGAAAACACCAAATTTCTAATAACCCTAGAGGAAAAAAAGCCTCAATCTGCTGTAAAAGCCTTTCACAAAGCCCAGTGTGGAGTCTCCTTCATTTCCACCCTTTCGGAGGCGCCCTTTACCAATCCCTCGCCTCTATTGGAAGGGGACGCTACCATACCAGGTAGGATGCGGACTGAGGGGACCAAGGGCCGACAACCTGCTCCAGGGGGCCGCTTCGGAGCTGCAGTACCGAGCGGTACCTGAAGACGGCGGGGAAACCTGCGCACCAGCCGCCCGCCCTCCCTCCTCGGCGAGCAGAGTTTGGAGAGAGTCCAGGTTTTCACTTACAGTAAGTTTGAGATGTTCGGGTAAGAGGTCTTTCAGTTGGGCGATGCACTCATTAATCCGATCACGTCTTTTCTTCTCGATCAGTCGGTGCGGCAATTTATAGGTCTCCTGAAAGGCAAAGGAGGCGGTGGGCGACCTGGGCGAGAGGACAGCCAGGGGATTCCCAAGAACGAAGTCTTGCTCTAAGAGCACCTGGGAACTGGCGGGGAGACCCAGTAGAACCCCGGAAATATGGTCCTGGGCTAACCCGGTCCTGAATCCCCTTGCTGTCTGCTCTTCCCTCTTCCTCCTACCTCAGCCGGGACAACACTTTTCATTGAAACTCTTAACGGTGGCTCACGGGGAGGATTCTGAGAGGGGCGCGTGGTGGGGGAGGGGGGATGGTGGCGGCGGAAGGGATGTTCTTACCTTGTTATCCTCGCTCCTCTTTAATCCCCTTCTCGGTTTGTACACTTGGTACATGTGGGCAAAATCCATCCTGGAAGGAAAGCAAACAGAATGCAGAATGAACAAGGGAAAGAGGGGGAAACCCAGGCATCGTTCATTCCCTTGGGCAACAGCTCAGGATGCGCCGGAGCTAAGCCACAGTGGAGAGGACGGAGAGGAGGTCAAGTCTGGGGCGACTTAGGGTAAGGGGCATTGAACTGACTTAAAGAGCATCTGGGGAAGAGGCTGCCTGGGGACACTGGGATCCCCGGGCCATCCCGTCTGGTCCACACCCCGCACTCCCCGGAGGAGCGCGGCTTGCAACGGGGCGCCGTGCCTCCGAACTTCCTTACCCTGCCATGTCGCTGGGGTCCAGTCCCGGCACTTTGCCTATGGAGGCGGGGGGCGGCTGGGCGCTGGTGATCCTTTCCATGGCAGGGCGATGGCGCGGAAAACTTAATGCCCTGCTTGTCTGGGACTCGTAGATCGGGCGGCCGTGGGATCTGCCCCCCTCACTTGAGTCGCAGAAGCCCCTAAGAAGTCTCTTTATTTCTTTCCCCCGGCTGCTGGAAGTCCCCTGCGCTTAACCCGATGGAGCCCTAGACGGGAGGATGCGCCGGGTTGCGGCTGGAGGTGGGAAGGGAGGGATGCTCGCGACTCAGCTCGCAGCGTGCAGGAGTCCCCTCTTTGCCTCTGCCTCTCGGGTCTGTCTGCCCGCACAGACTGTCTTTCTGTTCTCCCAGCGACGTCTGGACCGTGCAAGCCAAGTGAATGAGCTGGTGGGGAGGGAGGGACAGAGGGAGGGAAGGAGAAGTTGGGGGGAGGGGGGAGGCTGGTTGGTGGTGGAGGGGAGGGGAGGGGGGACTCAGCAGAGGAGTAATTGGGAGGCTTCAGGCTGGGTTAAATGTGAGCGAGTGGGTGGATTGGAGCTACGTGTTCCACCCTGTGACTCCAGGCACGTCTGGTTGCTGCCGGGGAGGGAAGGAGCGACCTGCCCCCGCCCCCCGCTCCCCTCCCCCTGCACCTCCCTCCCCGCCACCTTCCCCTCCTCTCCATCACATGAGGCTCACGTGTTGGACAACGCTTGGGCTGCTGAAAGGGAGCCCTCCCCCGACACACACACACATCCTTCTTTCCTCGCCCCCAGGCTGATCGCGCCCCCCCAACACCCCCCCCCGCGTCCTGGTGTCTGCGGCGGCTGCTTTTCCCGGGGGGGTCCGGGTCCCAGCCCCCCGGGAGAGGGGGCGTCCTAGCAGGCAGGAGGAGGGAGGGGGTTGTTCTGGCATTGGCCCTGTGGGCGAACCTGCCCTAGGGAAATGAATAAGTTCCAGTCTCGGGGGGGGGGTGCGGGGAATGGCCAGATCCGCCCGCCTGTGTCTGACTCAAGCTGGGAGAGGAATATCCCCTTTCTCCTAGCCAGCCCGCTTCCTCCCCCGCCCCTGCTCTCACCCCCCAGCCCCCTCTTGGAGGAACCGGGCCGGGAGGGGGGGGAGTGCCACCCAGCCTCCCAGCCCCAGGGGCTTTAGTTTCTTTCCGTCCTGTCTTCCCCCACCCCGAGTCCAGGAATTGCCCGGCGTGGGGAGGGGCCGAGGGGAGGGGCGGATGTCACCCCACTGGAACAGCTCAGCCGGGACTCACATCACGGAACGGGCAGCGCTCCAGCCTCAAGGGCAGCCGAGGCCGCAGCCGCCGAGCACGCCGGCTGCACCTGATGGCCGAGTGCGTCCCTCTCCGCCACTGCGCCCGGAGCCCGGGGGCGCGCCCCAAGCGCCGCCGGGCAGCGTGCCCCCAGCCGCATTGCCCCCTCGTCCTACGTTCATGCCCGGCTGCCCGCGCTGGGCTGCGGGTGGACTGGGGGAGGAGGGGAGTCCGCTTGCCGGCCCGCTCGCCAGCCTGCCATCCCCCATTCCGTGCAGCCGAAGTTACACAACCGCGGCTGCTCCCAGCAGGAGCGAGGGGCGTGAACCTTCACGTGGCCGGCTGGGAAAGCCAGCTAGCCCCCCCCCCCCCCCCCCCATCCTCCCGGGACGGGAGCCTCTCCGCAGCTTCCTGGTGGCCAGTCCAGGGCTCTGGGCCGAGTCCCCGGCAGATCCCGACGGTGACTTGGCAGGGGCACTCTGTTCCTGCCAAGTTCCCTTGGGCTGCCATGCACCTCGGCTGGCCCTCACCTGGCACGAGGCCCTCCCGGTGCTAGGACACCGGAGCCAGGAAAGAAAAATAAAAGGGCCGATATCCAGGGTCGCTAGACCCAAGCCATTGAGGAACAAGAACACCGAGTCCGGTCTATGTATGCCATGAGAATGGGGCGGACGGTCCCCCGCCTGACCTGCTACCTATAGCAGGCCCCCAGGACTGTCCTGGGGAAGATTCCTGGCTGGCTGCCCCCAAAAGGCAAGAGAGAGGAAAGCTGCACGGGGTTTGCCTAAGTCCTAAAAGGGAGAAAAAGCAACAGCAATGTGGGCTCTGACTTGCAGTTTGGAGGGATTCCTGGGGCTTTGGCTTTGGAGGGGCTTAGCCCTTTTGCTCTAAATGGCCCTTCCCCCATGCTGGGGCAGACAAAGTCTTTAATGTCCTCATCCCTACCTCAAAGGATTTAGTTTGTGGAAAAGTCCAAAATTTCCATACCTTTTGCTCAGATGAGAGGAAACCCAAATCAAGTTTATTCCTTCTTAGCAGCTCTGATTAAAAGAAAAAAAGTGTGTTGGGAGGGAAGGTGGAGGCTAGTGAAGAAACGGAATTTGGGAGATTTCAGGGACCTGTGGCCCGATTGGATAGGTGGTTGAAAGATGACTGTACATTTCTTTATTGATCCTTAGGTCAAACCCATAGGTGCAGGGTAGCCAGATTTAGGAGGGGACCTGTCTGACTGAGGATGATCTTAGGTGTCGCTTAGGTCCCTTCCAGTTCTAAATCTTATAATCCTATAAAAAGCTTGGAAAGCAAGGAAAATGAGGTCAGTGCTTGTGATACATAGACCTTCTCCGTTTGGGTTCAGTCCTAAGGCTAGCCCTAGTTCTATAGGTACCAAAGAAGTTTGGAGCACAGGCTTGGCCTTACTTTGGGAAGAACAGCTGGCATAGTAATTAGAAGACTGGACCTAGAGTCAGGGAGAACCGGGGTTCAATCCTGCCCCTTATAATTTAGTGGTAGGACTACATGAGCTTCACCTCTGTTTCCTCATGTGTCAAATGGGGATAATCCGTTTAGTATCTGCCTCACTCGAATGAGATCATGTATGTCAAGGGCTTTGTAAACTTCAAAATGCAGCTGTTCAAATTATTATAATAATTATTGTTTCTGAGGTTTCTCCCAGATATTGCTGTGGTGCCTGGACGTTGCCCTGATAGCCTGAGGATTGGATGCACACATTGACGACATAAGAGGGAATGAATTTCCTTCACTTTGCTTTGGAGAACTCCAACTTCCTGTTTATGTTTCGCAAGTGTCAAATTCATTAGCAAGTGTGAGAAATGCCTGGTTTAAAAAAAAAAAGTTTGTTCTCTGGTTTGTTGTCTCAGTTTGGGAAGGATAGTTATTCCTCCTAGAACAAGGTAGCCTCCTCCGTGACTCAGTTGCTTTCTCAAGTGAATTATTCTAGAGCTTCCTTCCTGAAGGAAAAACCTGTTGCCCTGATTGTGTTAATCTTCTTAAATATGCTTAGTTCCTGTGGAAGAGTTCAATAAGGAGTAGAAGAATTGTCATTTTGTTACAATTCTGGGATTCGTCTACCCCAGTATTCTGTCTTCAAGAGATAGTTTGAAGGGTTGTAGGGGAAGAAGGGTTAGGGTGTAGGATTATCTTCCTTTACAATTTTGTAGTAATTATCAACAGGAATTTATTAAAGGACTGCTATATGCCAGATGCTGTGCTAAATTCTGGGCGTACAAAGACAGAAAGGATCCTGTGCCCACAGAGAGCTTACCTTCTGTTGATATGAGGCACATTTAATAAGTAAATAAGTGACTTAGACATGTATTGCCTCTAACAATGCAAAAATAAAGCCAGATTTTCACCTTCCCTCAATAATATTTCCTGCTGGCTTTATCATTCCTAAAACTAGGCTCGCCTGTTGAGACAGTGTGGTGCCACATGATGGCAGCCACTGATGGAAAGACTTAATGTATAAATCCCTATTTCTGACACTCTGGGTGACCATGAGCAAATTAATACACTTCTCTGAGCCTTAGTTTCATCATTAGTAAAATAATAATAACACCCATTGTATTGTGAAGCTAAGAAAAATCACATGTACAAAGTACTGCAAACTTTCAAGCATTATACAAATGTCAGTTATTATTTTTCATATGTTCAGCCTTAACACCTTTGGGGTCAATGAGTTCCATACATTTACTACCTCATATACACAATGCTGCTGCTTTTTATTTGTTGCAACCTTTAAGGATTGTCCTCTAGTTCCACTATAGCAGGATTTGATGAAAAAGTCCATGCTAACCTTGTCTGTATCCTAGTATGATTTTATCCATTTTAATCAGAGCTGTAACTAATAATTTTGACTCCAAGGGCAAGCACAGTAAAATGTGCCCAACTCAGCAGTTGAGGTGGGGAGGGGGGGAATTGAAGAGGCAGAGCAGCAATACCTGTGGGAAGACCTTGGACTCTGGGAAACTACTCCATTCGGGAGAAATAGAGACCCTAGGACACTAAGAAATGATCCTTGCTAGGTGCTAAGCTCAAATGTTCCTACAATGCAATCAAATCTAGTTCTTATTAGAATAGAGGGGAGGAAGTCCAGAAAATTACTGCAGTAAAGTGAGTATGTTGGATGCAAAAAATCAAATATAGCTCTAAAGAAAGGTAACTTGATGAGGGGCAACTCCAAATCTATCAGACATCTTAGGTTGTCTTTGTCAGTGGTTTAAATTTTTCTTGAGAAGGGCAATTGCTTCTCTGTGATAGGAGAGTTAGGGGGTTCTAATGGACTTTGGCTTGATCACACCCCATCTGGAGAAGGGAGAATGTTGATATCTTTAAGAACATCCAGAAGAAAAAAATGTGAATGGTGAAAGGTTTCAAGTCCATGCTATGTGAGGCTTGGTTGAAGGAGCTAGGAATGTTGAACCTGGAGAAAAGTTGCCCATCCCAGCTTAAGGCCTATGATCTTATTATTTTAAGACTGAAGGGTGAAAGAGGGGGTGCGGAGGGGACATGAAAGCTGTCTTCAAGTATTTGAAGGGGTATCTTATGGAAGAGGGATAAATTTGTTCTGAAGGTAATACAGGGTTGGGATTTGTTAAGACATGAGTCTCCACAGGAGAAGGGGCAAAGGATTTCATCAGCCTGGTGATGGGTTTTTCTGGAAAATGGTTTGAATTAATCAAGTCTGGATTCATTTTTACTTGTAGAATGGAAGACTTTCACATCTTTACATACTGAAATCCATCCCTTCCTTTGAGGCCCACCCTAGTTGGAGGCACATGTTGTCACCCTGTTCTGTGAGACGCCGTCCTTGTAACCCCTCAACTAGGGGAGACTTCTGTGTACCAAGCACATAGTAAGTGCTTAATAAATGCTTGTTTTCCTCTTTGCTTCCTCCCTGATTTCTCATTTTTAAAAAATAATTTATTTTTATTTTTCAATATTTACTTCCATAAAATTTTGAGTTTTAAATTTTCTCACCCTCCCTCTCATCCCTGCTCCGAAAGACAGTGTGCAATCTGATGTAGGCTCTACTTATACATTCGTGTTAAGCATATTTTCATATTAGTCATGATGTAAAGAAGAATTAGAACTAATGGGAGGAACCATGAGAAAGATGAAACAAAACAAAAGGTGAGCAAATAGTGTGCTTCTATCTGCATTCAGACTCCATAGTTCTTTCTCTGGATATGGATAGCGTTTTCCATCATGGGACTTTTGGAGTTGTCTTAGATCCTTGCATTGCTGAGAAGAGCTAAGTCTATCAAAGTCAGTGATCATGTAATGTGGCTGTTACAGTGTTCTCCTGGTTCTGCTCATTTCACTCAGCGTTAGTTCATATAATTAGTTCCAGGTTTTTCTGCTCATCATTTCTTGTAGCACAGTAGTATTCCATTATATTCATATACCACAACTTGTTCAGCCATTCCCCAATTGATGGGCAGCCTTTCAATTTCCAACTCTTGGCCACCCCAAAAAGAGCTGCTATAAATAGTTTTGTACGCGTGGGTCCTTTTCCGCATTTATGATCTCTTTGGGATATTGCCCTAGAAGTGCTATTGCTGGGTCAAAGAGTATGCACAATTTTATAGCCTTTGGGCGTAGTTCCATATTGCTCTCCAGAATGGTTGGATCAGTTCACAACTCTACCAACAATGCATTAATGTTCCAGTTTTCCCACATCTTCTCCAACATTTATCATTTTCCTATTTTGTCATGTTAGCCAATCTGATAGATGTGATGTGGTACCTCAGAGTTGTTTTGATTTGCATTTCTCTAACCAATAGTGATTTAGAGCATTTTTTCATATGACTGTAGATAGCTTTGATTTCTTCCTCTGAAAACTGCCTGTTCATATCCTTTGACCATTTATCAGTTGGGGAATGATTTGTATTCTTATAAATTCGACCCAGTTCTCTGTATATTTTAGAAATCAGGCCCTTATCATAGACATTGGTTGCAAAAATTGTTTCCTAGCTTTCTGCTTCCCTTCTAATCTTGGTTGCATTGGCTTTGTTTGTGCAAAAACTTTTCAATTTAATGTAATCAAAGTCGTCCATTTTACATTTCATGATGTTCTCTATTTCTTGTTTGGTCATAAATTTTTCCCTTCTCCACAGATTGGATACATAATTCCTTGCTCTCCTTCTTTGCTTTTAGTATCAGTCTTTATATCTAAATCATGTACCCATTTTGACTTTATCTTGGTATAGGGTATAAGATATTGGCATATGCCTAGTTCCTGCCATACTATTTTCCAGTTTTCCCAGCAATTTTTGTTAAATGGTGAGTTCTTATCCCAGAAGTTGGAGTCTTTGGATTTATCAAATAGTAGTTTACTATAGTCATTGACTTGTGTCTTGCATATTTAACCTATTCATTTTTTCAGTAACTGAAATTAGGCAAGAAAATGGTAGGTCAGTCATATGGAAGATAAGAGATTAAACATATTTTGCTTAGCTTCAAAGGGCAGAACCTGGAGCAATGGCTGGAAGTTAATGGTCCACAGATTCCAACTCAACAGAGGTGAAAATTCAGTAACAGTCACTTCTTCCCAAAATGGAATAGCCAAGGGGAAGAAGGATAAAGTGGGAATCTGAGAATTCCCTACCAACAGAGATCTGAAGCATCCAGCAAAGTAGATGGAAGGATGGATTTGGACTCAAGAAGATCTGAGTTCACCTCTTGCTTCAATCATTTAGTAGCTTTGTGACCCTGGCCAAGTCACTTAAGATCAAGCCTTAGTTTTTCTTATTTGTAAAATAGACTTGATAATAGCACTTCACAGACTTGTTGTGAGAATCAAATAAGGTAGGGCTGTAAAGTGCTACATAAATGATATTATTATTATTGTTGTTAACATCTTCAAGAAGAGACCAGATGACCAGTTTTTAGAGATGTTGGATGCATGGTCCATGATCTAGATAGATAGGGGGAATCTGATCTGTAGGAAAAAAAAAAAAGCAACACACTGATTCAGTAGACAGTGATGTTCAAATTCTACCGTAGCCATTTTGTAGCTGTGCAATCTTGGTCAAATCACTTTTTCATTTCCTCATCTTGAAAATGAGAATACTATTACACAGGGTTATTTTGAGGGTCAAAGAAAGAAATCTATGTAAGGGTTTTTCAAAAGTGCTATATAGTACAGAGAAGGTATTTTCTTGCTTGATCTCTGAGCTCCCTTTCAGTCTAGGATTGCAATGAATAGCTAAGAATAATTTGTTACCAGCATATCATTTATATGTAAAGAAAACTTCTAATCTTTAGCTCTTCTTGGCTCTTTCCCTCCTTGCTCATTTATATTATCAATTGACTAAATGAACTTTTCCCCCTCAAGTAACTATAGATTTTAGCTAATTAGTCAGTCAATAAACATTTATTAAGCACCTACTCTGTACCAGGTACTGTTGTGAAGCCCTGATTGGATAAGTAGGGCCCCTGGAATTAACAGGGCATTGATAAAGGAGGGCAGGGCTGACTATAGAAGATGTTGGAGGAGAGGCATTAAGTTGAGAACCAGTATTTCCATAGCATAAATATGCGTGTTGCAAGAAAAATTGAATCACTCAGATATGGGAATAGGTGGCAGAGCCCGATTTTTTCCTGCAACCTTTTTTGAAAGGGGAACCCAGGATTGAAGAGTAACTTGTTTTGTATGCAAATAGGGGGAACCTATTTTTTCCCGGGGGGGGGGGGACACGGGGAGAACCAGATGTAATTTCTTAATTTTTTTTTAATTTTGTTTTTTGTTTTTAGGCAATTGGGGTTAAGTGACTTGCCCAGGGTCACAGAGCTAGGAAGTGTCAAGTGTTTGGTCTGAGGCTGGATTTGAACTCAGGTCCTTCTGACTTCAGGGCTGGTGTGCTATCCACTGCTCCACCTAGCTGTCCCAGATGTAATTTCTTAATAAAGAAACAGTTTAGGGTGAACTTTTAGCATGAACTGTGGCATGAATTTTTTTTATCTCTTCTCAAATGAGTAGAAGCAAAGTATGAGATGATCATTACCCGGCTCTTCCCCTAGAATAGTAGAGGCAATGTGGTATAGTGTGGTCTTCCTTCTCCTCCTCCTCCTTGATAGAGTGCTAGATTTGGTTTGTAGGGTGCATTCAGGGAAGAATGGCACCTCTGGTGTGAAGGCTGCTGAGCCCTTATCAGGGCTGCTTTCCATCTTTGGTGTCCTCCTGATCCACCTAACTCTCACCTGTGGCTCCAAGAAGCTGTAACATGCACAGCAGCCACACCCTGGTAAATTGTTTGGGCAGATGGGCTACACCAGGTTGAGGGTAACTGAGGGGTCTTAAGCCCGTTGGTAAGTTAGGAGGGTGTCTACCCCAAACATGGAATGGGCAGATGAGAACAGTTTGTTCCAGCAGCCATGAAGGCAAATGAAGCAGGGGCTGTGGAGTGCTTAGGGCTTGGTTAGACATCGAAGACACCAAGATCTTCCACTGCACCTCAAGCCATCATGAGCTCACATTGGTCTGATCAGCCACAATTGGACGCACTACAATTTGACTCTAATATAGTAATGCCATTTGGGTCCTCCTCTTTGAGAATGAAGGACAATAGATTTGGAATCAAAAGCAGGGTTTCTTTCTTTCTTTCTTCTTTCTTCTTTCTTTCTTTCTTTCTTTCTTTCTTTCTTTCTTTCTTTCTTTCAGTGTGACTAATGAGGACATTTGTTTTGCCTGTCTATACATATTTGTCATAAGTTTTATTTTTCTTGCCTTCTCAAGGGAGGGGCAGTGTGTGAATTTGGAACTAAAAACAGAATAAAATTGATTTTTTTTTTTAAAGAAAAAGGTCAAAGTCAGGGGTAGAGACCCTGCAGCCTCGAGGCCACGTGTGGCCCTGTAGGTCCTTAATTGTGGCCCTTTGACGAATCCAAACTCCACAGAACAAATCTCCATAATAAAAGGATTTGTTCTGTAAAACTTGGACCCAGTCAAAAGGCCACACCCAAGGACCTAGAAGGCCACGTGTGGCCTGGAGGCAGCAGGTTCTTCATCCATGGTCTAGTTTCAACTCCGCCTTCCGAAGAGTTTTAGCTATGTGACCTTGGGGAGGTCACAGTCTTTCTATGCCTCAAATAATTAATCTCTACAGCTAATAACTAAAATAGATATAGTTAATATATAATATATAAATATAAACAAATATAACTAATATAAATATAATTATGCATAACTATAATAAAAATAACTAATGCCTGTAAGGAGGCAGCTGGCGGTACAGTGGTTATTCTTTCTCCTCTTCCCTAAGACTTCAACTAAGTTACAGATGGATTGCATGGGAGGGGAGAGAAGTTTCTACATCTAAGAAATCTTGGCTCCTTGCCTGGTGACCCTCCCCCCACCCCGGAAAAATGTCTAACAGATTTCAGGAATTTTTTGTAGTTTATTTAAAAAAAAAAACACATAGAGAAAACTATTGTACCCGGAGAATCTGTGGAATGTGAGAGAGCAGTTCTACTTTCCTGGGTCATTTTAAGGTAACAGGTGATTTAACATATGCAAATGACCTTTCAGATTTAGGATGTGTCCTGGGAGATTTTTGAATTAAGTTGTGTAAATTGGAATACTAATTCATTTGTTTAATGATCATACAGTACAGTCCCAATGATGAATTTGTTTACACAAGACACCTATACTCCTGGGCTCCCAAACCTCTAATGACTCCCAGTTGTGTTTAGCATAATGCCTGCATAGTCGGTGCTTAATAAATGTTTATTGACTGACTGTGTCTTTTAGGATCAAATATAAACTGTTCTGTTTGACATTTAAAACCCTTTACTCTATGACTACAGCTTCCCTTTCCAGACTTACTCCATAATTCCTTCTTCCTGACCTTCCATCCTCAACACACACACACACACCCACCCCCATATGGCCCACCACTGGCTGTTCCTCATATGCTGCATTTTATCTCCCATTGTTGTATCTTTGCATAAGCTGGTGTTCATGTCTGGATCGCACTCCTCCCTCCCTTTTGTCTCTTGGAATCTCTATCTTCTTTCCAAGTAGCGGCTTGGGAGCCTTTCCTACATGAGAACTTTCCTGAACCTCCACAATGATAATGCCTCTCCCCCAAATTCACTCGGTTTTATTCTCTGTTTTGCATTTCTTCACCAGGACTTCACAGGCCTGTGTGTGAATGTGTGAGTCTCATTCCCCCCACTCCCACCCCCTCAATCAAAAAAATTCATACTTCTATTTAAATCCCTCAACAACCATTTATTAAGCACCTATTATGTGTCAGGCACTGTGCCGGCTGCTGAGATCCACAGACAAAAATGAAACAGTCCCTGACCGCAGGGAGCTCATGTGATACAATTTCTATTTCTCTTCTAGAATGTAAGACCCATGAGGGCAAGTTTCCTGTCCCGTATACTTAGGAAATGCTTGTTCCTTGATCAGTTAACTACATAATACCGATACATCTGATCAACTTTAAAAAAAAATTAGTCTGTTCATTTAAAAAAATCAGACCAGTCATTTGACGGACAACTCAGTGAGGAGGTCTAGATGGTAAGAACTGTGTGTATATCACTTAGGTCACTCCAGACCATGACCAAAGTGTCTCTTAAAAAATAAAAACGAGAATATCTGTTAAGAGTAATGAAGCAAGATTAGGTGGAATAATTTAATAAGGCTCCCTATCTCCATATTCACACTTAAGAAAGGGAAATCTCTGCCTCCTCAGTAATCAATAACTGCCAGTTCCTGATCATGTTCAGTTGATTATCTACAGTTGTGCTTTCAGTTTCATGAACCTTTAGTGGCTACTTGCTTTGTGAGTACCTGGGTCCATTGAAGTATACTATGGCTTTTGACGTTTCGGCTCTTTATGCTCAGAGATGGGAATGGGGACCAAATTTAATCTCATTCAGGTAGAGAGTAGTGGAATGAGGAAACTCCCTCTGGCAATGATGGTTGGGACCTTCTCTGCTAGTTGCCTGAAGCTCTGAAAGGTTGGGTGATTTTCCCAGTCATCTAGCTCGTCTGTGTCACAAACAGGACTTGAACCTTGGTCTTCATGGATTCCTAGCCATGGATTACCAGCATGGAATGAGTCAAATGCCAGAACTAATAATAAGATCAGGGTGAGGAAAGGAGAAGTGATTCTTAGGCTGAGCTCCGTAGTCTGGCTTCCATGAATCCTAAGAATATGACCTCGCTGCTCCTTCACCATCTTTATGCCACGCCTCCTCACCTGTGACCAGCTATCCAGCTAGCCTTCATGCTGGGCACGGAGTACCTGAGTGGGTCGAGTTCTCCCTAACTAGCCCAACTCAGCCTCATCACCCTGCCTGCTGCTTTTGTTGCTTGTGGTCATGTAAAGGGAGGGACCTTGGCCAAATGGCTAGAGGACTGGCCGTGGATTCACAGCCTCTGATATAGACTGCTGTGTGACCGCAGAGAAGTCATCCAGCTCCTCAGAGCTTCAGGTAATTCTCTACGACTGTAAGTAAGAGGCAGCTAGATGGTGCAGTGGACAGAGCACCAGGCTTAGAGCCAGGAAGACCAGGGTTTAAATCCTGCCTCAGACGTTTAGTAGCTGCTTGACTTTGGGCAAAAGTCACTTACCTTCTGTTTGCTTCAGTTTTTTTTTCATCTCTAAAATGGGGATAATAATAGCCTTTACCTCCCAGGGTTGTGAGGGTCCAAAGAGTTAATAATTACAAAGGGCTTAGCAAAGTACATGGCACATAGTGGCTGTTGTCCTGTATTCTCAGAGAGGATCAAGATGACATCACTATGTTTGAGTCAAGTTACAGTGGGTCCGACTGTGGCTGATCAGACTGACACGAGCTCGGAAGGCTGTGCCACGAGTGGGGCACGAATAGTCCATGTGGACATTGGAGGTATGTTCTCTAAATTTGCACATCTCACTTTTCTTTTGAGCTCATAGAGCACAGCACCTTCATTGATGAGGGCAAGCCATGCTGGGCAGTCCTGTGCCAGTCCCATGTCATGCAGTCAATTCTGAGGTTCTTAAGAGAGACCTTGAGAGTGTACTTGTATTAATTCTGACTGCCATGTGAATGCTTGCCTTGTGTGAGTGGCACATAGTATACACTATATGAACATTAGTTATTGTTGCTTATTTGTTTCAGTCCTGTCTGACTCTCCGTGACCCCATTTGCAGTTTTCTTGGCACAGATCCTGGAGTTGTTTGCCATTTCCTTCTCCAGTTCATTTTACAGATGAGGAAACTGAGGGAACTAGGGTCTCATAGCTAGTAAGTGTCTGAGGCCAGATTTGAACTCAGGAAGATGAGTCTTCCTGACTCCAGGCCTGGCACTCTCTCCACTGTGCCACTGAGATGATGATGACGATGATGATGGTGATCTGCATGGGTAGAAGCGCTTTCCCCACTGGGGATTCCTCGCACAAAATCACAGAATTTTAGAACCAGAGAGGACTCAGGAGCCATCTAGTTAAACCCATATAGAAAAGGAGTCCTCCCTGTAACACCTGTGCAATGCATCTTCATTATGACACCTATAAAATGACGTGTGTGGACAAAGATAAGCCCATCTTCTCATAAAATCGTGTACGTTCACTACACTAAATGTGTATGTTTGATATCAGATTTTGCGCTGGAAGGGATATCAGAGGGAATCTAGTCCAACCATCTCATTGTACAGTTGAGAAAACTGAAGCCCAGAGAGTTAAGTGGATGGATAGTTAAATGACAGAGACAGGACCTGAACCCACTTCCTCTGACTCTAAAGCCAATATTTGTATTCTGTCCCCTGCCTCCCAATCAGTAGAATGTAAACTCTGTGAGGGCAGGGGCTGCTATCTCTGGCATGGTATAGTGCACATAGTAGGCACTTAATGCTAGGGAGACAAAGGCACACAGTAGGGGATTAGTAAATGTTGGTTGATTGATTAATACAAATTCATTTACTTTACATTACATTATAAGATTTGTCTTTCAGCTGAGTACAGGGGACTTTGTGATGCTCAAGGCCATTAACCTAATAGCATCCTTGAAGGATAAAAAATATTTTCCTTCAATTCTTTGCTAATGTCCTCAGCACCATCAAGCACTTAACAACAGGATAGTGGCCCTGTGACTCCTAGCCAGCTGCTCTAGGCCCTGTACCCTGCTCCAGTCAACAGTAGGCAAATGACCACTATAAATGTGGCAGTACAAAATGTACAAAGACACCAAAAACCAACAGCTTTTTGATTGCCAGGGAGTGTTGGAACTATGTGTGAGGTTTGGAGAGTGAGGCTCAGTGACCTTTCTAGCAGGGGTCCTTGGCCTATCTCCTGATCCCTTTCAGATCACTGAACTATGGGTAATATTCAATAGATCACTGGATATTAAGCACTATTGGAAATGTTTAGTCATCAAGGTGAAAAGATGCTCTGCTGTTTAAATGGAGCTGACTTGGCCAAATGCAAAGGAGTGAATGAGAACGAATATTTGAAAGTTTATGAGCAGTGAGATGTAAGGGGATATTTTCTTCTGGAGACCCAGGTGTCAATTCTGTTCACAGTAAGGAGGTGAATGAAGTAGACCTTGGGAAATCCTGGAAGCTTCCCTTCAACTTTCCAGACCAGGCGTTTGAACAGTATGAAGAAGGCTTCCTTAAAGTTATAGGGAGGCCTGAATCATCGGCCATACGCTGTGTAGTTAGTCAATACATTTGGGAAACCATTGGAATGTTGCTTTAATCACCTTTCCATTACGTCACAGACTGGGCCATGGTATGAAATTATTCAGATATGGGTGGATTGTCGTCACATTCAGTGTTGGATTAATATGAAACTTTGTTGCTTGATGTTTTAGTTCGCCTTCTAAATTGGTGAGAGTACATTTCCTTTTTGACTGGATGTGTGATTTCATCTGTTCGGAGAACTCCCAATTAGGAGCTTCCTCTACCAGTACAGATGGGCACCTTCTCTGTTGCCTGGCATATGGAGAGGTAAAGTGATTTGCTAGGGTCACATAGCCATGACCACATATGACCCCATACACTAATCTAATTATTTATCCATCTGTCTGACTGACCAATTGTCTATCTCTCTATCTCTGTCCATCCATCCAAATGTCTATCATCTAATTAACTACCCCTTTGGCTGTCTAGCCATCTTTCTGTCTATCTAAATGTCTGTCATCTATCTTCGTTTTTCTATCTCTTTCTATTTCCCTGTCCATTTGTCCATCCATCTAAAGTCTGTCTGTCCATCTTTCTGTCTGTATCATCTATCTGTTCATCCCTTTGTCTGTCTGTCTGCCTGTCATCTGTCTATCTTTTTGTCTGTCTGTCTTTCTGTTTCTCTGTTCATCTGTCTATCTAGCTAGCTAGCTATCATTTATCTCTAGTAGACCAGAGTCAAAGTGACACCCTATTGTAGATCACTTAAGACAAGGGTATCTGAGTCAATCAGAGCCTTAGTCAGATATAACCAGGGCTTTGCTTTCAGTGCCAGAATTTAGGGATATTGACAGCACTTGCATTCCATCTGCAGTCTATGAATGGATGATTGGATGGATGGATGGATGGATGGATGGATGAATGTATGTGTGAAAAAACATCACACTATGTGCAGAGCTCTTTGTTCAGTGCTACAGATGCGAGACAACACATGCTGAGACCAGAAAGCTACCTGGATACCAACTGGAGCCCTAGGGGAATAGATTGACTCACCCTTTCTAGTAGCAAAGCTGTGTTGGTTTGACCTTGGTCTCAGAATTGGAAGGTGGGGAGGTTAGGGGAGGCAGTAGGAAGATGAGGACAGGCAGAGTTGCAGGGCAGATGGAGAGAAGGTAGGTTGCACAGTGGATAAAGCAGTGGACCTAGAATCAGGAAGACCTGAGTTCAAATTTGGCCTTAGAAGTTGCTAGCTGTAGAGAGGCCAGTCACTTAACTCTGTTTGCCTCAGCTTCCTCATCTGTAAAATCAGCTAGAGAAGGAAATGGCAGCATTTTTTTCAAGTATTTTTTTTTCAGCATTTTTTCCAAGAAAACATGAGATGGGGTCACAAAAAACCAGACGTGACTGCAAAATGACTCTACAACAACAGTCAAAGGGGTAAAGTGAAGCAGAGCTGGAGTGAGCTAGAGGAGTTGAAGGGGTTAAGACCTCTAGGACATAACCTCTGGGCTGTGTGTGTCTGTGTGCCTGTGAAAGCAACGCAAATGGCTGGGGTATCAAGCCAACCAGTTCTTTTTCACAGTTTAAAAAACTTTTTTCCAGGTCGTTTCATATGGCTCCAACTTCTGATGATTTCTATTCAAACTCTTCAGGTTACTCCATGTAATTAGGATGAATTTGCCTTCTATCTATTTTTATAAATGAAAATTATGGGTAAACATCTGTCATGGTAGTGTTGAATCCAGCCATATTCACGATGCTTGAACAAATTTAGTTTCAGGACACTTTCTGGCTAGGGAACTAAGATGCTGATTCAGCAGCGAACACATTGGGACACTTGAACTCCCCAAATGGATTATAACCCACATATCTTTTTCTGCACTTGTAACTTCTTTTCCATATTGGTTACCAGAAGTTTCTCTTAGTTCCTTACATTTTTGTATTTTCTGAAGAGCTTTTATCTAGATCAGTGATTCTTAACTGAAGTCCATGAAGTTGGGTGTGTTTTGTTCTTTGGTATACAGGATATCCCAAAGGCTTCTGGCTATTATTATTAACAATAAAAATAGCCAACATTTATGTAGTTCTTAATATGTGCCAGTTACTGTGTTAAGAGCTTCACAATGATTCTCTCACTTAATCCTCACAACATTCCTGGGAGGTAGGTGCTATCATTATCCCCATTTTACAGATGAGGAAACCAAGGCAAGCAGAGGTTAAATGACTTGCCCAGGGTCACACAGCTAGTAAATAGGTGAGACTAGATTTGAACTCAGGCCTTCTTGGCTCTAGGCCCAGCAGTGCTCTGTCCACTGTACCGCCTCGCTGCCTTAGTAGAGAGCTTGCTGGATGTTGGGGAGAGAGTAAGGAGATCTTTCCCCCTTCACCATCGTCGTGGGCCAGTCTTCCCTCCCTAAACTGAACTGTTCTGCAGGTCGAAATGGCTATTTTACAGTTCTCCTTGCATGGCTCCATTCTGATGTCTCCATAAAGATCACAGAGTCACAGATGTAGAACTGGAAAGATCCTTAGAGGTCACCTAGTCCAATCCCTTCGTCTTACAGACAAGAAAACTGAGGCCCAGAAAAGTTAAATAACTTGACCTAGGTCATACAGATATTTTCCCCTCCTAATCAGCAACATCCTCTGACTTAAAACCCATCGTTCTTTGCACGGGCACCATTTACCTTCTCTCATGGACAATAATGAAACAGAATGAACACATGCTGTACTTAGGTTGCAGGGAATTTTGCTTTACTGATTGGGCCTTTTATTCTAGAATCTCAGGGGGTAGGGAACCTGTGGCCTGAGTCCACATGTGGCCCTTTGACTGGATCCAAACCTCACCGAACGAGGACCTAGAGGGCCATATGTGGCCTTGAGGCTGCAGGTTCCCCACGCCTGGTCTAGATTCTTTAGCTCCACCCAGTTTTAATCTTTAGATGTAAAACTACATATAAGAACTTTGGATGACAGAGTCATGAGAAGAATGCGGAATTAGAAGGAAACAGAGATCCCTGGATTGTTAGAGCTAGAAGGATCCTTAGAGGTCATTTACTGTAGCCCTCCTCCTTGTGCAGATGGGGAAACTGAGGACCACAGAGGTTAAGGAAACCGTTCAGAGTCATAGTTTGTTCATGATAGAGCTGGGGAGGTACAGCACATAGTTTGGCACGTTAATTGATGCTGAAGGGAGGGCAAGGCCCCAAAAATCTGCTTTGTGAAGGTATATGCTTTCCATGGTTCTCCCCAGTGTTCTCTTTTAACCTTTTCTTGGTCTTCTCAATTTCTGTTCTTTGGAAATTCAGTCTCTCTCTTGAAAAAGCTGTCTCCTTTCTCTTCCCCTTCCCCTGGACTGGTGGTAGGAGAGCTGCTCTCTCTGGGCGTGTGTTGTAACTGTAGTGTGGCCTTCCTTCCACCTCAGAAGCTTTACCGATTCTTCTGATAATTTTGTCATTGTTATAGGAGAATCTGCAGCAAAAGGATCACAGGGCTTTGGATGTCAAAAGAGCATTTTGTATTTGCTCCCGGAGGCAACAGGGAGCCCCTGGAGTTTATTGAGTAAGGGGATGGGGAGTAGGAAGGAGGTGACATGATCTGACATGTTCATTAAGTGCTTTGCAAGGCTTAGAATGCTGTAGAAATGCTAGATATTATTATTGTCACTGACATTATCCCAAATCACCTAGGAGAGACAACTTAATTTTTTTTTGGTGGGGGGTAGGCAGTGGGGTTAAGTGACTTGCCCAGGGTCACACAGCTAATGAGTGTTATGTGTCTGTGGCCAGATTTGAACTCAGGTCCTCCTGACTCCAGGGCCGATGCTCTATCCACTGTGCCATCTAACCTCCCCCAACTTAACTGCATTTTGAAAATTACCTTCCATGTCCAAATATACCAGTTGTACCTTCCTCAGGAAGAGTACCCCCTCTCATATATGTCATAGTTTCATTTTTGTCTTTCTATCTCCAGTATCTAGTATATAGTAGGTGCTTAGTAAATGTTTGTGAAGCAGAGAACAGCATAAAGTTTAGCAGGGAATAGAAGCAACCAAGATAGCTCTGAAAGTAGCATGTTGAATTTATTATTTACTTTTGTGTTGTCAAACTAAGCTGTACATGGTACATGTACATGGTAGCCAAAATCCAACTAGATACCCAGTGCTCGTTCACTATTCTGGGCTGCTTTCATGTGGCATATGTGTCTCTCCCAGTAACATTACTTGCCACTGGGCCTCATGTCCTGGGCACTGCTCCTTGGGCATGCATAAATAACTCTTGAACAAAGACCTCGTAACAATTGAAACGCTCTCCTTTAACATTCTAGTACACCAGGCTAAGATGCCTAGAATGGCCTAGGCGAGAGTGGCTTTCACCTAGCTACCAGAGACGCAGGAATGAACTTCACGTCCGCCTGTACGTCCGTAAGAACGGAGTTCCTGACTTACGGGCTGATGTGTACTTTGACGTTGGGAGCTGCACTGACCTGCCCACCCTCTCACTTGCCAGTCAGAAAGTTGAGCTCAGGGATGCGCTGTGAAGCTGGGGAAATCCCTGAGCCTTGTTGGAGCCGGGAGCTACCATCTGTAGGGCGTGATATGACTTGTATTGGAAGGTCTGCTCACCTCAAAACTTCCCCCCCGCCTTCGTGCCGTATGAGATTTCTTTTAGAGTCTCTCAAGCCGTTGGGTTAGGGCAGAGTATTCTAAACTGTAGAACATGCTCGCTGTCTTCGGCAGGTGAGAAATTTGGTAGGGGCAGAACAGCGGAAAATGAAGCCATTGCCAAAATTATCAGATATTTTCAAACGCAACTCTTAAGATAAGTCCGTACACTTTTTTGCTCCAGTGGAAATGAAGTTCAGATGAAAGTCAATAAGAGGGAGACTAGCATGGTAAATTCATTCCAACTAATAATAGTGCAGCATTATTTGATATAGACTAGGCAGCTAGGTGGTGCAGTGGGTAGAGCACTGGGCCTGGAGTCAGCAAGACTTGAGTTCACATGTGGACTTAGATGCTTACTAGCTGTGTGACCCTGGGTGAGTCACTTAACTTTTGTGTGCCTTAATCCACGGGAGAAGGAAATGACAAGAAAATCCCATGGACATTACAGTCTATGAAGAGTCAGATGGGACTGAACAACTGAACAACAACAAAAAAAATCATCTAAAAAAGACAACATAGCTCCATTTGGCATCTAGGTAGCACAGTGAATGGAGGGTTGGGCCTGGAGTTAAGAAAACTCAATGTCCTGAATTCAGATGTGGCCTCAGACACTTATTAGCTATGTGACTCTGGGTGAGTCACTTCACCTTGTTTGCCTCAGTTTCCTCATCTGTAAAATGAACTGGCAAAGGAAATAGCAAACCACTTCAGTATCTGTGCCAAGAATACCTCGAAAGGGGTCACAAAAAGTCGGACATAAGTGAATATCAACCCCACAAGCACATTAGGAAAATATAACGTGGTAACGTGTGTAGAGCACTGTGCAAACTCAAAAGTGCTGCATTGCTGCTTAGGACTTTCCTGATTCCCCCATCTGCTGGTGTCCTTTCTCATAAACTATCTTTCACTTAGCAGCTCTCTATAGATTTGTATTTATTAGCTTTATCTTTATATGTTTTATATGTGCTGATCTCCCCATTAGAATGTAAGTTCATTGTGAGTTAGGATTATTTCATTTTTTTGTATTGTTGTCTCTAGTACCTGGCAAAGTACCAACCACATAGTAGGCATATGATAAATAATTTCATTTGGTCAGTTTCTTAAGATCATTAAATACAAATAATCAGCTGTTTTCCTAGTACCACAACTTTTTACTTTTTTAAAAATTGAAATAACACCAAAATAATAATAAATAATTGTTGGAAATTTTCAACAATTAAATTAAGATTTAATTACCAGAATTTTAGGTTTTCATTTTTAAAAAACGAAATAATGTCCCTTAATAATGGTGAAGTGCATAATGAGTTTGAAGAGAAAATTCAACAGAGCAGGTAAAACTAATACAAGAAAAGACAGACAGTCAAAAACAAAGTGTACATTGTAAAATTTATCGGCAAGATAAGAGAATTTTCCCAGAGAAAATTAAATGATTTTTAAATAAGCAAAAACAAACTTAAAAAAAAACCTCTTTAACTCAAAAAACAATCTTTTGAGATTGCTTACAGATTTACTAACTATAAAACAGTTCCATTTGATAGCAGACACATTGGTGTGACTTGCAGCTATTACTCTGGTCAAAGGCAGGCTTTTAGAATCACTTAGAGAGTAATTTAAAATGGTTCCATTTGCAGACAAAACAATGGACAGCAGAATTGTCTAAATATCCAAAGACCTTTTGGATCAATGAACTAATTGAGACACTAAAATGTTATCTTGTGTTGTAAGTGGTTGAAACAACAGATGTAAGTAAAGTTGCTCATTTAATTATATATACATAATATATTCTTGAAACTGATATTAGGAAAAATTTCAATATAACATGGAATTCTAAATGAAAATGATATAATGTGGGAGAATTATATTGAACTCTGCATTGTTGAAGCTCAATTAATGTAATTATAAATTAATGTAAAATATAAATCTCCAAGCACTGATTAAAAAAAAAAGCCCTCCTGTAATTTGGGTCTATATCATACTTCATAGGCAATCACTTGTATCATGATATATGAAGAAGGAGCTGTATCTGGTTTTTCAAATTATTACAAGAACAATCAACTTTATAAAATATAGTCCATTAAAAAAAGGTTCTTTGGAAAATTATATGATGGACACAAGATGTATATCTAACATTGTGATACATGCTGACCAAAAGTACTTTCAAGAGCCAAAGTACTCTCCAGAATGTTTGACCTAAATGATAAAATTGCTATTTTTCTTAGTGAATAGGATAAAGATAAAGCAAATTCATTTAATAATACATATTCTCTCCCAAAATTTGTACACTTGGTGAATGTTGAAAAAAACTAGATATTCAAGCTCAAATCAAGGTTCTAAAATTCATACTTTGATCTATAAAGACAAAGCAATTAATTGCCTTTATGAAAAAGTTAGAGCTATAGATAACAAATTTATCATAATAAATTTATAAATGCTTTTATTGTTTCTCAATTAAAAAAAAACCTGTCCTGTAAATAAAGTAGAAGAAAGTAAAGGTCTACTTATTAATCACTTGACTAGTCTACAGAAGCAATTACCATTTTCCTTAAAATTCTAGATTTTTCTAAATATGAAAGGATAAGGAACCTATTTTCCATGGATAGATATGAACCATTTGGCCTCAGTCCATCTGGACAAGAATAGTTAATAGATTTGTCTTGCAATAATATGTTGAAACAACATTTTAACCTGAAAATCTTATTATATTGTATTTTAGCGATGGGTGAATAAAGTGTTCTTTGGTTTATGAAATAAAGCAATACCAATTTTACTACAATCCATAACATCTTATTTGTGTGAAATGAGGTTTTCTGTTGTAGCTGTTATAAAGACAGTATTGATCTTGATTCGTACTTGAACAGAAGAATTTTAAGCAGCAATACCAACAAAGATACCACATTTTGAGAAATTCTGCACTGAAATGACAAGCTCACCCATCTCCATCACATTAATAATAGTATTGTGGTTATTGGTTTTTGTTACAGATATATTAATTATAAATTTTTATTAAAAAACACGTAACATAAAAAACCAACAATAAACACCTATTGCATTATTTCTATTTTACAAGATTTGTTTGTATATTATTTTAAAATTCTGACTTTTATTTGAACAAAATCTAAGCTAAGTATGTTGTCCATTGTTTTAAGAAAAATGTAGGTAGAGTGATATTTTTTGTGAAAAAGGGAGGAAGGAAGAAAGGGGGAAGGGAAGTGTCACTACATAGACCTTGGAAATCTACTTGTTTAAGGCATGTTCTCCAGAGGCCTCCCTACACTCAGTAAATAAAAGTATGCTACCTGGGAGGGGCAAAATATTAACTCATTAACAGTCATTATTAAATTAGTACACATTAGTTTATCAGGTTAGCAACAGGAATGGAACTTAGGACAGGGAAATTTCAGCTGAGAATGAGGAAGGGCAAAAAAGTGAGAGGAGTGCAAAGTATGAGATACTGTTGGTGAGAGTAGACCCAGATGCGTCAAAGCAGTGTGGGGGAATGGAAGAGTGGTGGTGTCAGGAAATCAGTGGATAGAATGAAGGCATTAGAAGAAGGAGTATGTTAAGCAAGGTACCAATAGGTTTTTGCCTATTCAGGGATGAATGCAGAAATATTGTACAAATGGTACCTCAGCAGATTAGGAAGTACATAAAAATGCACCACATTGTAAGAAACTAGGCATGGGGTAGATAATGCCTTAAAGGAGAATGCCCTCAAATGCCTTCAATATACCTAGATCATTTTATATGTATGTGTGTGTGTGTGTGTTTATATATACACATACATATACATACACATATACATACACATACACACACACACATACACACACACACACACACACACACACACACACACACACACGCCCCCTAACTTTGACTCTGAAATAAAGCAAAGCTAATTGGCCCATCTGAAAACTAGACCCATGGATAGTAGGCTACAAGAGATCAGTCCTACTAACTGTTGTTGAGTTGTTCCAGTCTCGTCCAACTCTTTGCAGCCCCGTTTGGGGTTTTCTTGGCAAAGATGCTGGAGTGTTTTGTCATTTCTTTCTCCAGTTCATCTTCCAGATGAGGAAACTGAAGCCAACAGGCTGAAGTGTCTTGCCTAGGGTCACGCAGCTAGTTAGTGCCTGAGGCACTGTCCTGGGTCCTCTTCTTTTTTCCCTCTATCTCTATGTTATCTCACTTGATGTCTCATCAGAAATGATTCACCTGGATTCAATTAGCATTTCTGTGGGGATGATTAGGAGTTCTATACATCCATCCTTAGTCTGTCTCCAGGACACAACTGGAGCTCCTTATCTTTCACCTCAAACCTTTCCCTTTTCTGAATTTGCCTATTTCTAAGGTATCACCATTCTCCTACTCCCCCAAGCTCAAAACTTCAGTGCCATCCTTGATTTTTCAGTTGCACTCATCCCATATATCCAGTCTATTTTCAATATTGTCATTTTTGCCTTCAGCTCTCATATACGTCCCCCCTTTTCCACTCAGAGCCACTACAGTTGTACAAGTCTGCATTATCTCTCTCTTGGACTATTGCAATAACCTGTGGTGGTTGTTGTTGCTTTTCTTCAATAAGTTTTTATTGATTTCTTTTCTTTACATCACTAATTTCCCCTAGGATCCTTCCCCTTCTCCCTCCCAGAAAGACATTTTATGTAACAAATAGTATTTTTGAGACAAAAAAAGAAAAAAATCAGCATAACTGATCAATACATTAAAAAAGCCTGAAACTATGGGCAATGTGCACCATTTATGGACTCAACTCAGAAATTTGATAAGAAGATTTTTGCCCCTCATTCAACAGCTTCCCTTTTTAGCCTGCATGCATTAAGCAAAAACCTTCTAATTGGTTCCCCAGCCCCAAGTCTCTCCCTACTGCAGTCCATCCTCTGCTTAGCTGCTGAGAACATTTTCATAAGTACAAAGTTTCCCGGTTTTTTTACATTTTTTAACACTCTTATACTTTACTCCCCTTTTGGAATTTGAAGATCCAGCTACACTGGCCTGCTTGCTGTTACTCCCAAATAACAGTACATCTTCCAACATCATGTGCTTGCATAGCTATCCCCCATGCTTGGGATCCTCTTCTTCAACTCTGACTCCTAGCTTCCCTGGCTTCCTTCAAAACTTAGCTCAAATCTTCCCCTCTGCAGGAGGGCTTTCTCTATACACTCCTCTCCCTCCATCTAAAATTACCTTCCATATACACTGTATGTATCTTACGTATACATAATTGTTGGCATGTTGTTTCCACCATTAGAATATGATATCCATGAAAGCAGAGATAAAATTTTTGTCTTTGGTTCTATCCCCAGTACTTGGCACACAGCAAGCACTTAATAAATGCTTATCAACTGACCAGCTGATTTTATTGACTGTTAAATAGGTGGGGTTGACAGGTGATTTTCTATTGGATCAAGCAAATTATCTTTCAGTACTTACATGGCTTTCAAAGTCATGATTGAATCAAAAATGTCATCTTAGTGACTTAATTAGCAGTCTTTCAATTGGTAGTTATATTATAAGCACTCATTTAAAAAACTAAAAAGATAAATTGCTGGAAGACTTTCTCTTTTGACTCAAAAACTTATGAGAACTGAATTTAATGAAAATCTCATACAATTTTCAAATTTATAACAAAATAGTTAATTCTATTATTAATGTGATTAGTGGCATTGCTTTTTTCTTGCAAAGTTTTTTTCAAAATGTGGTGGTGTTGATAACTGTTAATTATAGTTCTTTTTCAACCACTAATCGAGATAGGTACTTGTCTTCATAAAAGTTACCACTAAAAACTTCATTGCATAAAATAAGATGTTACAAGTTGTAGGAAATTTGTATTGCTTTGATTTCTAAACTAGCCAACTCTTTATTCACCTAAAGGCCAAAAAATAATGAGATTTTCCCAATTCAAATGCTTGTGTCACACGTTGTCACCAGACAAGTCTATTAACCACTTTTGTTCAAAAGGTGTGAGACCAAATGGGTCATATTTGTCCATAGCAAATGGGTTTCTCATCCATTCAAATTGAGTTAAGTCAAGTCAATAGACATACATTAAACACTACGTTCCAGGCATTGTGCTATGCATTGGGAAAACAAAGAAAGCCCCTCTACCCCCCAAAATTCCCTGCTCTCAAGAAGCTTACAGGCTGTTATTTAGAAATATCTAGGTCTTTAAGATAAAATGAGACCTACTTCTGTAGACTGGTCAAGTAATTAGGTAATAAAGCTTGACTTTCTTCTATTTCATTGGCAGGACAAATAAACATTGGGAAGCATACAAAAGAATTATTCTGCAGAGTTGTGATAACCAGAATGTGTGCAGTGTGCACAAGTTTGCAAGGAGGATTACATGAGTTTTCTCATGTGAGCCTCCCACCAGCTTAGGGAGGTTAGTGCTATTATATCCATTTTACAGATGAGGAAACTGAGGCTGATAGAGGTTAAGTGACTTGGCCAGGGTCATTTAACTAGTAAACACAGGGCAGAACTTGAACTTGGGGTTTCCTGACCCCAAACCTAGTGTTCTATCCATTGCACCATCTAGCAGCATCTACCTTTTAACAAAATAAGTGCAATCACTTTCTCTTTCTGCATCAGAGATCTTGCATTGATTTACTCAGAGCCATTCTTTGGGGTTAAGGCTTTAGACTCCAGAAGATCACTGTCAAAATGTACACATTTAAGTGATGCAGTGGAAAGACTGTTAGGCCTGGAGTAAGAGAGATCTGAGTTCAAATCTAGTATCAGATACTTACTAGCTGTGTGACACTGGGCAAGTCGCTTAACCTCTGTTTACCTCAGTGTCCTCAGCTGTAAAATGGAGATAATAACAGGACCTACCTTCCTGGGTTGTTATGAGGGGAATCAAATGAGATAATACTTGTAAAGTGCTTAGCACAGTGCCTGACACATAGTAGGTGCTATATAATGCCAGGTATCATTATTATTATCATATGTTAAAAACATACACATTCTCAAAGGGAATGGGACACAGGATAGGTCAGATTTGATGGTAAAAGAAAAAGGAAGTATAGTTCCGAGAAAGCAGAGGACCAGGCTCTGAATTCTTAGGTCTTCCACCATCTGTTGGATGGCTACTTATCATTCAGGTACAAGACTAGATGGTCTCTCCAAACATGAGTGCCATACTGGAAGTGGGCAGAGGTGGGGGAAGGGCTGAGGACCAGGAGAAAAGTAGACTGCCTAAAAGGAAGCAGGGGCCAATAAGACAAACAATTTCTGTTCAAAGTAGTTTTGTCTTAGGCCGGCCCTAGCATTTTGTTTTTTTCAGGACAACGTATTGCAGATGATGAAAATTTCTGTATAGCCCATAATAAAAAACCAAAGCATAGGACAGTCACATGTCAATTCATTGTTTTCCTGCTTCTCTGTCAGGAGTTTTCTGGCTACTCCAAAGGATGTCTTTTTTTTTTTTCAGTTTTAGTTTTGCCCTATTCATTACTTAGTCAGAGATAAATCGATATGACAACCTCTCTCCCTTCATGGTTTTGGTTTTCATATCTCATGAGTAAAAGATCCCGGTGAAAACATGTTGTTTCTTTGTGTGTCTAACTCCTATAAGGTTTTGGTGGGTTGATTTTTTGGGTTTTTGCCATAACAGATGGAGAGAAAATAAGTCTCCCTAGCCGACACTTTTACCACTCCATGTCTGTGTGTATGAAAGACTGTTATAAAAATCCTTAATTCAGTACCAAGGAGGCCAGTGAGAGTTGTTCATCTTGATTAGAAAATTTAACCAAAATGAGTCTTTAGAACATAAGCTTTACATCAGTTAAAATACCTTTCTATTTCAATCCTTAAAGCTCTATCACCAGCAAATAAAGGATTATTATTATTTAGGCCTATTTTGGACAGGGATAACAATGTGAATTAAAGCGACTGAGTAGGGACTATCTTGTATTCATAAATAGAGATTTTATTTCCTTGGTTTTTGATTTTTTCCCCCCATTACGCAAGAATCATTTGCTCATAATTGGCTAAGAAGTAGCTGTGGAATATATGCGGGTGTCCTGGTAACTTGGCTGTACTGCATCGCTTAGCTTTAGACTTATATAACAGTGGCACAGTGTAAAAGACATCATATGTTTAAGAGGATGCAGTGGGGTGGAAATTAACAGTTGCATCGCGGTGTTACCTAACTTCGGGGCTGGCAGGCAAGCTGTTTTTCTGTCTCAGACAACAGTTCACACTCCATTCCGACAGCCAGGTTCTCTGATCATTCCTAGTGGTTCAGCTTGGAATCTGCGCCTTCAATGGTGTAACTCGGAGGGAGAGGCTGTGTTTTTCAGCTCCAATCTTCTTCCTTAGGGCAGCCCCTTTAGCGTGTTTCTTTCCAGTCAGTGTTCAAATGGGAAGAAAAAAGAAGGGGGGATTCCTAGGGATATGGCTGAATTAATGAATAGAACACAATGTGTGATAAGGTAAGAAGGAGTGAATTGTCTGATTGGATCCCCGAATAAGCTGGGGTTTTTTTTCTTCTCATTCTGGTTTTCTTTTTCGGTTCCATAACCCATACGTTATTCTTTAATCCTTGCATCTTTTCATTCGCTCAAGAAATGGTGAGAAGCTATTCATTTCAAGCTAAGTGTTAGCATCTGGAGCCTGCTGGAAAGAAAGTATAGCAACCTACTTCCTGGTTTTGTTCCCTTTTTTATTTCCACATTTGCCTTATCATAATTCCCTATTCGATACTTCGTCTCTGAAGCTGCTGGGGGTATGTATGGATAGTGTTCATGTTACAGAAGGTTATGCTTTTTTTTTTCCTTTGCTCCAGAACAGCCTTTCTGGTGAACGTAACATCTGGACTTTGTGTTTTCAGCTCTCCCTGGACACCCAGGAGATGAAGTACCTCATCCTTAATTCAGAAAAATAATCATAACCGTATAGGATTATTACCCTGAAGGAATGAACCCAAGTGATTGGTCTTCAAAGTAGTTCTGAGGGTTTTTGTTTTAAGAGAATATGGTTTCCATAATAGTTAAACACTTTAAAGACCAGCATTTGAGAATGGATAGAGGGGTAAGAAAAGTAGGACAAGGATGTGATTATAAAATGAAAGTCGTTCTCAATAGAGGACACAGAAAACAGAAATTACCTGCAAGAATAGAATAGATGACACAGTATAGATATTTTATTTTATTTTTCATTTATGGTTCAGTGATGCAATTGGGAGTTCTCATCAAGCCTGTACCACTATAGAGATGTATGTTAAAAACGAACTCTTCTAAGTAAAGGTTTCTTAGGTATCCTGGTCCCAGGGGAAAAGTTATGGAAGTTAATTCAGCTCTTTCCTCTTGCTGGAACTGCTTGCTGTAACCTTTTGTAATCCCAGTGCATTCATAAGTAAGGACTAGATAGCTTGAGTTGGAAAATTGATCCTGGCACACACTTCCATCCCTTTATACCATCAGCATCATGGTAACTAGACTAGAGGGATCTGCAATTACCTGCTAACTCTGGCCTGGTTGGTGGCCTGTAAAAGTAGCTGTTGGTCTATGGTCCAGTTCCTAGCAAATGATTTCCCACAGCACGAAAACTGGATTTAAAGTCAGCATCCATATCAACAGTTTGGATGAAGTCCATAACTTAATGAACCATGAAAAACTAAGGCATTCTTATTGAGCCAAAGTTGAGACCCATTACTTGGGTAGAATGGGGGAAGGGGGAGACTTGTATTAACACAAGTAACATCTTATTTGGTCTGTGAAAAGTATTATTTCCAAAACCCTTAAACTAAGACACTTAAAAAGGAAGAGAAATAAGAACCATAGGTAGAATCATGGTCCCTCCCCTTTTAATTATGCAATATGCTGTAAAAAGAAGTACAGAACGGCACTGCAGAAAACATGGCCGGAAAAAGCATCTGAACTAGCCAAAGTATACATGGAGGAAGCCCATGTTGGAGCTAGTACAATTATGAAGATATTGAGACCTGGCTTCTCAAGGCACCTGAAAGGGGAGGACACCAAAAACATGAGGAGCATCTCATTCAAAAGCAACCATGAAAATATCAATAAACAGCAACTCAGGACGACTTTTCCTATCTCTGCATTTTTAAAAAATGATAATAATCTGCTTATGCATTGAGCACACCCTGGATGAAGATATGAGAACAGTGTTCTATGGCAAACCACAGCTTTACAGACACACAATCGACTGAAACATGCAGACGATATAAGAGCATTTGATTTAGTACAGTAAAATGTCACCTTGAAAGATCACTTCCCAAAAGGAGAAAGAAACAAGCATTTATTAAGCACCTGCTATGTTCTAGGCACTGCACTAATTCCTTTAATCCTCACAACAATTCTCTGAAGTGGGTGCTGTTATTATCCCCATTTTATAGATGAGGAAACTGAGACAAACAGAGGTTAAATGATTTTCCCAAGATCACACAACTAGTAAGTGCCTGAGGTTATCTATCCACCATGCTATATAGCTGCTTCTAAAGCTCACATTAGTTATTATATAATGTAAGAATTATATAATATTTGATGGAAGATAACTACAACAACAGAGATTGTCTTGTTTGATGCTAGGCTTAGAGTCAGGAAGACTTGGGTTGAAATCCCACCTCAGACCCTTGATTGTATGACCCTGAGCAAACCACTTAAACTTTCTGGAACTCAGAAAAGCACAGGTCTAATCATGTCACCTCCCTGCTCGATAAACTCCAGTGGCTTCTTATCACCTCCATGATCAAATATGAAATCTGGGGGCATTCAAAGCCTAGCATTCATAACCTAGCTCCCACCCACACTCCCTACCTTTCCAGTCTTCTTAAACCTAATTACCGCCTCTACCCCGCATTCCGCCCCCCCCCCCATACTCACATGTATTCCTCAGTCCAGTGACACTGGCATTTTTGCTATCCCAAGAGCAAGACACTTCAGCTCTTGGCTCCAGCCATTTTTGTCTGGCTGTTCCCATGACTGAAATGCTCTTCTTTCTCATCTCCACTTCCTAGCTTCCTTAAAATCCCATTTTCTACAGGAAATCTTTCCCAATCCTTAATTCTGGAGACTTCTCTCTGTACATCACTTCCCTATTCATCCTGTATATAGCTTGATTTGTTTGTTGTCTTCCCCATTAGATTGTGGGCTCCTTGAGGGCAGGGACTGTCTTTTGCCTTTCATTGTATTTCCAGCACTTAGCATCTTGCCTGGCACATAGTAGGTGTTTAATAAATGCTTAATGACTGACTGGGTCAATTTGGAGAGTTAGATTCGTTGACCTCTAAGGTACCTTCCAGCTCTCTGTGGAGACATATCTGACTAGTTATAGAAGCAATAATGAATTAAATGAAGTTTGTTTGCTCACCCTCACTGTGTGAGCCTCTTCAGAATCTCTTCTCCAGGTACCTCATGTCCCCAGGAAACTTCATGGCCCAGAGAACCTCAGTAGATTAACCTTACTTCCCATCACAGCTTACCTGAGAGTCTTATGTTCATCTACCTGGCTGGATACCACTCTCATGAAGCTAGGTATGACTCTCATCACACAATCATTCTGACTTGGGCAATTACAGATTTATGTTACATAGCCTTAACTGAGCCCTCATTGCTGCTAGGCAATCCTTCTGTGCCTTCTTCATCAATTCACTATCTCACATTCTGTAGCAGTTCTTACAAACCTTTTCCTCCCTTCTCAAACCTTCCATGGCTCTGCTTTTCCCCACCCTCTCAGCTAAGAAACTTGCTTTATATTTTACAGAAAAATATTGAGGTCGTTTGCCATGATTTCCCTCTTCTCTCCTCTTCCTCATTTCATATCATTCAGATGTCTTCTGTCCCTATCTCCTCCTTCATTCCTGTCTCATATGAAGAGATGGGCTTAGTCCTTACAAAGGTCAATCTTTCTACTTGCACAAGGGATCCCACTGCATCCCAGATTATCCCCTGGGTTATCCTCATTGTATCACTTCTTTTCAATTTCTCTCTGTTTACTGGCTCTTGCCTTACTGCCTACAACTATGCCTGTGTCTCCCTCATATTCAATAAATCCTCACTTGATCCTTCCATCCTAGATAACTATTGTCCTAGATCTCTCGTGCCCTTTGTGGCTAAACTCTTTGAAAAGGCCATCTACAACAGGTGCCACCATTTTTCTCTCCTCTCACATTCTGCTTAACCCCTTACAGTCCAGCTTCTGTCCTCATCATTGCAGTGAAACTTCTCTCTTCAAAGTTATCCATGATCTCTTAATTGCTGGTCTCAATCCTCGTTCTTCTCAACCTCTCTGCAACTTTCACTGTTGATCACCCTCTACTCCTTGGTAATCTCTGGTTTTCTTCCTACCTAGCAAGCTGCTTTTTCTTAGATTCTTGGTTCCTTATCCAGTTCACACCCTCTAACTTTAGGTGTCCTACACAATTCTGTCCTGGGACTTCTCTTCTCTCTATACTACTTCACTTGGTAGTTTTATCAACTTCCACCTTACTTATTAACTCTATTCTAAAAATTCTCAAATCTACCCATCCTGACCTAATCTCTCTGATGACCGCCAGTCTCTCATTCCCAAATGCCTTTCAGACATTTTGAACTAGATGTCCAACAGACATCTAGTCTGTCCAAAATGGAACTCATTATCTTTCCCTTTAAACTCTCTCCCCCTCCTTACCATCAAGGGTAACACCATCCTCCCAGTCCCTCAGGCTAGCAAACCAAGATGTTAACCCCAACTCTTCACTCTAATCACCTCATGTCCAAGCGATTGTCAAGGCCTGTCGATTTCACCTTTGCAACATCTCTCAAATACATCCCCTTCTCTCTTCTGACACTGGCACCATCCTGGTGCAGGCCCTCATCATCTCATGAACTATTCAATAGCAGCTGGTGGGTCTACCTGCCTCAAGTCTCTCACTTCTTCAGTCCATCTTCTATTCAGCTACTAAGGTGATTTTTCTAAAGCACAAGTCTAGCCAAGTCAAGTCCTCTACTCAATAAACTGGTGGCTTTGGAATCAAGTACAAAATTCTCAGACATTCCAAGCCCTTCATACTCTAGCCCTCTCCCCTCTCCTACTTTTCCAATCTTCTTGCAATTTATTCCCAGGAATATACTCTTCAATCCAGTGACACTGACCTCCTTGCTATCCTATGAAAAGATCTGGGCCATCTCCAGTCATCCTGACCTATATAGATCCTGAGGAGAAAGTGAGGCCGGTGACTTTGCATAGCCCTGCCTCACTTAAATCCAATTCACTTGCATGTCATGGTATCACCCCCTGATGTCATAGTCCTCTTTGAGAAGGACAAACAACCTGAATATGACACTCCATTTCTCCGCTGCAGGCATTTTCCCTGGCTGTCCACATGACTGGAATGCTCTCCCTTTTCATCTCATCTTCCTGGCTTCCTTAGAATCCCATCTTCTACAGAAAATCTTTCTCAACCCCTCTTAATTTCTAGAGACTTCCTTTCATCCCGTATACAGCTTGTTTGTACATACTTGTTTACTTATCTCTCCCAATAGATTGTGAGCTCTTTGAAGCAAAGAGTATCTTTTGCCTCTTTCTGTATTCCCAGAGCTTAGCCCAGTGCCTGGCACATAGTAGGTGCTTAATAAATGTTTATTGACTGACAGTCAATGGAAGCTATTTATACATATGTGTTAACGGCCTGCTATGACATATATAACAACCTAACCTATTTTTAAAATTCTCTGCAAAAAGTGATTTCATAGCCTAGCTTATCACTTACAGCAGTTTTTAACAACCTCTATTTGAGAATTCACTATCTTTTTGTAACCATTAAAGCCCAGACTTGTTTTTCAATCAGTCCACAAACATTATGTGCCAGGGACTATGTTAAAAAATAAAACAAAACAAAAATAAGTCTTGCCTTCAAAGAACTTCCATTCTACCAGAGGAGACAATGTATTTCTTGTTTTTTCATATGAATAAGTTCTGGTAGAAAAATTTATGAAAGTGGCCTGGCCTAATGTGCTAGACTTGGATTCAGGAAGACCTTGGATCCAAATACTGATTCTGACAGTAACTATGTAAGCCTGAGCCAGTCACTCACTGCTCTAAGGCATTTCCCTCGAAGATAGCTTCTCTATGAAGTCATAGATGATTTGATTGGTGGAGGGAATTTCCACATTCCCCAAGATGAGATGACAAAATCACAGATCCTTCCAAGAACTTAGTAATGGGAACAAGCCTTTATCCACTTTTATCTTCCTACCTTTTCCACATGAGGGACTATTCTAGAAAACATTATTACCTCATTGAAACTACTATTTCCTTAAAAAAAATTTTCCCCTTAAAACAGACTGTGAAGAGTAAAAACAGAAAAGGAAAAATACCCGTTAAATTCTGTAAATTAGAATTTTCCAAGAAAAATTATACTATTCCCTTTAAATATTTTTTTTTAAAGCTGAGATGACTTTTATTAGCTATATACAGGTAGCTAAGGCCTCTGTGGTTTATCATGACTGAAAATCAAAATCTTGTGATGTTCTTATATGTCATTCTTTTAGTTTAATGTATTCCTTGGGGTGGGGGAGGAGACTTTGGCCTAGGAGTGAGAATACCCCTAATGCCTCCTCTGAGTTGTGCGCCTTCGCAAGGGTCATTTAACCTTTTCTATGTTTATCTATAAAACTGGTTTAATGATATATACCCTGTCTACATCATAGGGTGGTCATTAGGATCAGTTGATACAATGAGATATGTTAATGTGCTTTGGAAATAGCTGAGTGGTAGATGGTGTAAAGTGAGAATAATTGCTAGGATTTCCATATAATGCTTTACAGATATCTCATTTCATATTTACAATAACCCTGGGAAAAGGGAACAAGCATTTTTAAGTGCTTACTGTATGCCAGGCACTGTGCTGAGTACTTTACAGATGTTATCTGTTGATCTCTGTTGTGCCGGAGGCAGTACCTACCAGGCAATAGCATTACCTACTGTTATCTCAATTTTACAAATAAGGAAGCCGAGGCAGCTAGAGGTGAAGTGACTTGCCCAGAGTCATACAGCTAGTAAGTTTTTGAGGCTGGATTTGAACTCAGATTGTTTCTAGATCCAGTGCTCTATCTACTGCAGCACATAGCTACCCTATTATGTTGCTGTAGCAAAAACTAATTTGCCCCCAGTGTTCCCCAGAGGAAAATCAAATTGCCTTTTGCTCTTTATCTTTTCCTCTTTAATTGTTCCTTCTCTGCCTCCACTCCATTCACCACCCCCAGCTAGGTAGTTCAGTGGCTTTACCTCTTTTTGCTTTAGTTTCCTCATCTGGAAAATGGGGGTGATCATAATACTGCTTACCTTCTAGGGTTATTGTGAGGATGAAATGAGATAATATTGTAAAAAATACTTAGCACAGTGCCTGGCATATAGTAGCTGCTAGATAAATGCTTATTTATTTTCTCCTTTCCTTCCTTCCTTCCTTCCTTCTGAACCCCCTATCCAGTTGTAATAACAGTGTATTATCCTTTAGAACTATCTGCATTAAAAGTGAGCACTGGCTATTGCTTATTAGTGTCAGATGGCTGAATCTTGACTGTTGGGGCCTAATAGCTCTACTTTTCTTCATTCACTCAGGTAATAAGCATTTATTAAGGGCCTACTATATGCCAGGCACTATGCTAAGTGCTGGGGAAGGGCAAAAGGCAGTCTCTACTCTCAGGGAGCAGACAGTGTAATGGGGAGATATTCCTACTAACACTTCAGGTCATGAATCCTCTCTGGTCAGTGTGACACCTACATTGGCTACTGTGCTTTGTGTGTATGTGTATGTGACCAGAATACTCTTGTTCTCTTGAAAGATTGCTCCCTTAATGCAGAAGAGAAAGAACAAATAGGATTCATCATTTTAATCAATCTAATGTAAATGTCTTCCACCACCAAAACCTTCCTGTGATGCTTCATTTTGGCATGGAGGTAACCCCACATTCATAAAGACTACACTAGCAAGTATTTGTACAAGTTCGATAAAAGACTTTATTTCTATCTGCTGTTCAAGGACTAGCCAAGTTAAATTGGGACAGACTCATGGCAGGAAGTTTAGCCACCTGAGGCTATTCATAAAGATCATGTATTAAGGCCATGGAAAGAGGTGAATCACTAATGCTCAAGGAATTTTAAAATCTTATTTCTGAATACATAGGACTATATTTACCTCACATAAGGTAACCAGATTGTTTAACAATTACTGCTTAGCTAACTGATCTAGCTACACATAAGAACAGCCGTCATTAAAAAAAAAAGAGAGAGAAAGAAAAGATCCAATTGGTTTAAGAATGATAGCAAAGATTTAATTAGGAATTGTAGGAGTAGACTTGCTAATGAATTTCCATTTGATTCCAGCTTCTGTCTCATTCATAAATTCTGGAGGTCTCACAACATGTAGGCAATGTCTAAAGAGAATTTCCATCTTGTATTCCTAAAGGGTATGCCTCTTTGAATGCAACCTAGGATCAGATTAGTTGGTTTTTTGGTTTTATTTTGTTTTGTTTTGTTTTGTTTTTGGCTGGCATATCACACTGTTGACTCATTGAATATGAGTCAGAGTCAATTGCAATCCACTAAAGTCCTTTGATATTTTTTCAGATATAATATTCCTGTTGAATCATACCTCCTCTGCCATGTATTTGTGAAATTGATTTTTTGAACCCAAGTGTGAGACTTTGTATTTATAGAATTTCATCTGAATTAGACTCAGCTCAATGCTTGAGAATATCAAGATCTTTTTGGATCCTGTTCCTATCTTTCAGTGCTCTTATCTTCCCACTTCCAACTTTTTAATCTACTAATATGTATACGTTTCCCATGATAAAAATAAGGTCTTTGGAAGAAGGGATTTAACTTTTGTTTTTGTATCTCCAATTGACTCAGCATAGTACCTTTTATATAAAAGGTGCTTGCTATGCACCAAGAGTCCTGACGTCATAGATGCTACCATATCAATCTTTAGTTGTACTAAACATGAAGATTAGTAGAACCATTCTGGTGATTCTAATTACCTTCTTCCAGGAATAATATTCTGCTATATCTCCACTAATAAACAAAATCATCCTTTACAACCACTGCATAAATTCTGCCATCTTATTTAAGTAATTAATTTGTTTTCCATTTACAGATTGTGTGAATAGTAGTGATAGCCACTTGACAACTAGACGTTGTTGTTGTTTAGTTATTTCAGTCATGTCTAACCCTTTGTGAGCCCATTTGGGATTTTCTTGGCAAGGATACTGGAGTTGTTTGCCATTTACTTCTCCAACAGATCCATTTTGCCAGGCAATAAAAGGTTAAGTAACTTGCCCAAGGTCACACAGTCAGGAGACTGGATTTGAACTTGGATCTTCCTGACTACAGGCCCAGTGTTCTATCCACTGTACCACCAACTGCCTCTAGACATTAGCTGATTCTTAACTAACTGTTAATAAAGAGTGTAAAGTAACAAGGTTTTTTTTTTTGTCTCAGTGAATATATATTCATTTTGTTTGCATGTTTACAGTTAACTCTATACCAATGCATACAACATGCAGTTGACTGCCTTTATAAAATCTGACCCTGAAAAACAAATTCATTAGGAGGAACCCTTTTGAAAACACAGCCCATTGTTTTGCAGAAATTATAGGACTGGTGGTAGAAACTACAGCCACTGACAAGACTTCTACACTTTCTTGGTAATCTAGGTGCTATTTAAGCCTCTTACAAAACCCCTGTTCTCATTGTGAAATGAGAGAGTTTCATGGTAGATGTGTACCTTGAATGGAAATATGGTCATACTGACAGTGGCAAAATTCTGCTGCTGGAAACAGGGAGAAGGGACACGTTCAATTTTCTTTTCAAGATTTACAATGCAATATACTAAAATTACTTAAAGAACCAGATAGGAGCTCTTCTTACAGGCCCATAGGACACGGTGCTGATTCTGTTCATACTAATTATAGCCTCCAGATTTCTTCCATGGAGATTCTGTTGAAGATAAGTAGAATCATGGTTCCAGGTACTCTCTCATGAAATCATTTTTTTCTCTGAATCTCTTTATGAAACTATCAGAGCTTTTTCCAGGAACTCTGCTGAGATTCAATTTAATTCTGTAATTCAACAAGCATTTATTAAATGCATGCTATTCACCAGATACAGTGCTGGAAAAAAAAAAAAAGAAGTTACCCCTGCCCTCAAGGAGTTTACATTCTACTGGGGGGTAATACCCAGGAAAAACCCAGTAGTCCTCAGAGGAGTGACATTAAAAATGACATTAAAGAAGAGGCATGAACATTTGCTTTGCTGCTACATGCTAAGGATGGAATTTTCCTTTGACTTTCAGGTGAAACTTTTCATATGTATTGTCTTCCTCATTAGAATGTGAGCTCCTTGAGTGCGGGGACTGTCTGACAAAGCACAGTGTTTGCACATAGTAAGGGTTATCAAGTGTTTCATCATTTATTCAAATAATATATGCATAGACTATAAAATAAAAAATATGTGCAAAGTAATTTCAGCAAGGGGAAGGCAAGTATTTAATATGAAGGGCAGTTAACCCTAGATCAGGGGGTTCTAGAGGGCATCATGAAAGGACGAGGTACAGTGGGCTAGGGCTGCCATGGATAGGTGTGAGGCAGCAGGGAGAAGTGGAAAGGAAAGGGAAATTCTTCCTGGGCAATCTTGTCAGAATCAGGAATCCTGAGTAGAGATACAAACTGTCATGCCTTTCACAGAATCAACAGAAATTGATTATCATTCACTGAGAAATAAAGAAGTAAAAGGGTTGAGAGGGAAGACAAGGTACATGGATGATGATGATGATTGCTTGGTCCTGTCTGGTGGTCAAGAGAAGAAGGCCCTATGGGATCCTAGGTCCTGGCTATTTAGAGGGGTGAGGCATGTTTGAGGGGCGGACTCTCCTTCCAATCGACAGTCAGATCAGCTTCTCCCTAAAGTTCACTCTGCTGTCAAGCAGATTATCTTCCTAGGGGAAAGAAAGATCTCAGGGTCCTTGATCCTGGACTGGTGGCCAATGTAGAATGGTTAGGGTGACTGGACCAGTGATGAGTCCATAGTCATGCCTTGGTGGTCATGCTAGGAAGTCAGGGGAATCCAACAACTGCATAATTGATAATTCTGCTGAGGTTGATAATTCTAATCTCCATAATCGTCATCAAAATTTGATTGTGACAGGTCCATTTGTAAAAGTCACCGGAGAAACAAATGAGATTATGACATGTTTCAAAAAATAACCAATGATCCAATGTAAGCAGATTCTAGGTTTTCTAGTTATTTTTGCTGCATTCCAATATGTGATTTCAAAATGATAACAAATAACAAATACTGAATATGCCAACATTTTGATGGAGCCATTTCATATCTGTCATTTCAGATTATGCAAGATTTCCTACAGTAGATGTTTAGAGTGGTCACATTTATTTAATTTTATGCTTGGGTTTACTGCCTTTATTGAAATGTACTCATGGATGGCCAAGTTCTATTATGAAATAGAAGTTCTTCAAAATTTGGATACATGGACACTGGAATAATTTTTTATAATCATTAATCACTTTAATTTGAAAAAAATATATATATTTTTCCTATCAGAGAGGTCTGATTGAGGCTTAGTGTCTAAGGCCTGAATACATATATAAGTATATATATATATATATATATATATATGTGTGTGTGTGTGTGTGTGTGTGTGTGTGTGTGTGTGTGTATATATATATATAAAACTACCACTATTTCTAAGATGAAAGGTGGAACTGAGCATTCTTATCTTATGGGCTGGCTTTCATGCCTTTTTTTCCCCTCTATCAAGGTTCCTTTGGCAGGGCTGGAAGACACCAGGGCTTTACTCCAGGACGCTAGAATTTAACAGTTGCTAGTAGCACTGAGACAGGCAATGTGGCATAGTGGATCTAGAGGTGGCCTCAGCTAGGAAGACTTGAATTCAAATACTGCCTCCAACACATTTTGATTGTACAACATTTGGCAAGTCACTTAACCTTTTCGACGTTCTGATCAACTTTCTGACTATAAGTGGAAGAGAAGGTATGGACTTGCATTGGTAAAGGGAGTTTCCTTACCTGGTAGTTACCCATACAAGTGAAATCACTTGTCCCGTCTCTAACGCTATCTTCATGGTTTGTTTGTCCTTTGTTTTCAAAGAGGACCAATGACATTACAAGGGTGCTGTCTTGACTCGTGGGTGGATTGGATTTAAGTGAGGCAGAGCTGCACAAAATCATCAGCCTCACTGTCTTCCTGAGTCATTGAAGTCTAGTGGCAAGAGAGAAGTCAAGATGACTGGCAAAGGCCAAGGGTGCAGTGGATGACCATGGTGTCTTCGATGTCTAACCAAGCTCTAAGTGCTCCACAGTGCCTACTTCAACCACCTTCATGGCCAGTTGGAACACATTGTTCTCATCTGACCATTCTGCCACAGAGTCTTCTCATGTTTGGAGTATACATCTCCCTAACTCACTGAAAGGTTTGAGGCCTTTTGGTTACCCTCAGCACTGTTTAGCCAAGAGGGTTTACCAGGGTATGGCCATTGCTGCCCATGCTGCAGCTTCTTGGAGTCACAGGTGAGAGCTGGGTGAATCAGGTGGACACCAAAGGTGATGAGCACCATTGAAAAGGGTTCAGCAAGCCCTCACATCAGAGGTGCTAGTCCTCCTAAACACCCCATGGACCCCATCTGAATAGTATCATCCTGAGGAAGTGCTTTCCTCTACACACACCCACAGGCAACTCCTCCCTTTGTGGCCTCACCCTCAAGGACAGGAGACGCACTTTGGGGTGTGTTTCCTCCCCACAGCAACCACTTCCAGGACCTTATCTCACTGCGTCCTTTTCACCTTCTTGGAAATGATCAGCCCTTTGGAAGTATGGAACCCTTGGAGTTCCTTTTAATTCCTTTTCTCCCATCCTCCCTCTCCCTCTCTTCTCTCATCAGGGCCACAGACCAGGTAAACTCTCCTTTGCCCCAGGGACAAAGAGTCTAGCTATGGCTCCAGCCCGTGCTAAATATGGTAACTTGATTTCACTTCATTACTAATGTTGTGGGGTGGGATACTATAATGTGAATTCCTGGGGCTCTTTCCCACCTTAGAGGAAACCTTGAGCTCTTTGATGCATGGATTGGAATTTGGAGTGATGTTGAATAAATGACGAGAATTCTCCTAATGTTCTTTATGGAAGCTTTCCTCTGCCAACTCTGAATCATAGAAGTGTGTGTTATTGAGCTAGAAGGAGAGAAAAGGACTGGAGTAACCCAAATGATTGAGTGAGGAAGAATTTAAAAGTGTTTTCTATCCCTCTTCTTATTGAACTCCAATTAAATTTGACAAGCATCTATTAAACAACTGCTATGTGCTTGGCACCATGCCAGGTGCCAAGGATGTAAAGACAAACACAATCCCTGCCTTCAGGGAGTTTGTACTTTCCTATTATCCCATCCATGAACTCCATAGTACTGTGCAGTTCCCATAAGTGAAAATGGTGACAAAATCACTTTATAGAGTCATAGATTTAGAACCAGAAGAGACCTGGTTCTAGTCTTCTCATCTAGTCTTCTCATTCTGCAGATGAAAAAACTAAAGCCCAGTGACTTACCCAAGACAACACAGTCATGGAGATGGGATTTGAACTCGAGTCCTCTGATTATAAATCCACAGTCTTGCCCTTGGACCAAGATGCAGCTCTCTTTTCTTTCTTTCTTTCTTTTTCTTTCTTTCTTTCTTTCTTTCTTTCTTTCTTTCTTTCTTTCTTTCTTTATTTATTTTTTTTCTTCTTCCTTCCTTCCTTCCTTTTTTTCTTCCTTTTCCTTCCTTCCTTCCTTCCTTCCTTCCTTCCTTCCTTCCTTCCTTCCTTCCTTCCTTCCTTTCCTTTCTTTCTTCCTTTCTTCCTTTCTTCCTTTTTGTATACATTGTCTTATTTGGCCCTCACAAGAATCCTATGTAGTTGTTATTGCAAGTGTGGTTCTCTTCATTTTACAAATGAGGAAATTGAGTTTCAGCAAGGTTAAGTGAATTTCCCGAGGTCCAAATGCAAAGACATGATGGAAAGAATCCAGGTCTTTTGAGTTCAGGTCCAGTGACCTTTCTGATCCCCTGGGTTTTTTTTTTAAGGCTCAGCACTGTGCAAATGGCCTAAAACAGGTTGCAGCTGAATAATGAATAATTCTTTCCTACTCTCGCCTAAGCCAGACCTCCCCAAATTCCCTCTGTAGTGGACAGGAGCCACACAGGCTCTCTTAGCTTCACTTATCATCAATCATAGGATCACTAGAAATTTTTAGTGCTCTTAAGTCTATAAGAAGGTAAGGCAAATTTAGTATTGATCTGATATGTTTAAAGAATATAAAGTGAATTATAAGAAATGTGAAGATCACAAAAGTTATTTTCAATTTATGGAAAATATATGGAAGATAATCCCTACACTGTACTACATATTCCACCCAGAGCTCTGCCAACAACACTGTGAGTGTAAGTACTAGATTTGCAAATAGGCTTATATTCATATTTAGAGAATATGCATATTCAGAGACCTATTATTCAGGAAATATTTTGTTATAATCTAAGTATATTATAGCTACAAATATGAGGGGCAAAGTGGAGAAAGTAGGGGACCTTGAATAGTAACCACTGCAAGAAAAGGTCAGAGAAGAGTGATGAGCCTTGCCAATGGAATCTGGAGACCTAGGGTGTCACTTACTATATGGCTTTGAGCAAGTCACTTCTTTCTGTGCTTGAATAAAATGAAGGGATGGATTACAAGATCGTTAAGGACTTTTCCAACTCAAACATTCTGTGATTCTGTGGTTTTCTTTGCTTCTTTATAACACTAAATAAGAATGTACAATAAGCATTAACAGGGGAGGGTTTGGTTAGATCATAGCGTTTTGAGCTACATTGGGCCTTGGAGGCAATGAGAGAAAATGTGCTTAATTTCATGCTTGTGAGGTTATTTTCAATCAGTTATTCAATTAAAAACATTTATTAAGTGCCTACAATGAACCAGTCAGCCAATAAATATTTATTAAGTACCTACAAAGGGCCAAGCACTGTGTTAGTGCTTGGTATACAAAGAAAGACAAAAAATAGTTCCTGCCCTGGAGGAACTCACAATCGAATATGGAAGAATCAAGCACTACACTCACCAGGTAAGAAAATATAAGTCAGTATTCTAGGTTGAATTTCCCAATCATTCTTTTAGTATCACATAATATTAGATATCGAGTTGGAAGAGACCTTAGAAGTCACCAAGTCCAACCCCTTTATTTTACAGATGATTCTACAGTTAGCAATAATGTATACTTAATGTATCTGAAGAGTAAAATAAAGTGTCTCAAAGTAGAAGCTAAACTAGGAAATCTTTTTTCTTCCTTTCTTCCTTCTTTCCCTCCTTCCTTTTTTCTTCCTTCGTTCCCTCCTTCCCTTTATCCCTCCTTCCTTTCTTCTTTCCTTCTTTCCTTCCTTATATATTAAGTGCCTCCTGTTTGCAGGCACAGTAGTGTAGAAAGAGTGCTGGAGTTTGTCAGTAGAACAGGGTTTTTAAATCCCTTTTCTTTATCTTACTATGTGCAACCTTGGGCATATTACTCAAAGCCTCAATCTGCTCATCTGTAAAATGATAGAGTTGGATTAGATGACCTTTCCACCTCTAAATCTATGGTCCTGTGAACCAAAGAATGATTAGGAAATTCAACAAAGAAAATTGACTTATACTTCCTTTCCTAATAAGTGCACAGTGAGTGCCTGGCACATAGTAGGTGAGTAAAAAACGCTTCTTGATTGACAACAACCTTAGGAGCATCAGTGTCAACAAATTCTCTTTCCCCATCAATACCTCCCACTCCCATGGAGCCTGAGATCCATGTTTATGGGAAACTTGTTCTTTGAGGATCTTATCCATTCTCAACTGACTCTTGCAAGTCAGTGTTTTCAAATAGTAGTCTGTGCCCCTAGCAACCAGAAGGTTACTAGGATGACAAATGAAATCATACCAATATTCTTAACGATTCAAAGTCATCTGAACCTTTTGTTTTGGCTGCATCATCATTCATGAGGCAATGCTTCTATTTTCAGTTTGCACATTTTGAGCCACTCAGGACAGATATGTCTAAAGACGAGCATAATTAGAAAATACAGCGTTCTTTCTATAGCTTCATAGTAATGAAAGCGATCACTTAGATTTGTTGAATTCTGGATGGTCTTATTCACAACTGCCCCATTTGCCACCTTGCATGTACAAGAACACTGCGGCTTCATGTTCTAACTTGTTCCTTGCTCTGAGGAGGCTGTTACCTTTAGCCAACCAGACAATGTCCATCCATCCATATTCAAAGGCTGAATTTGCCCACATAGAAACTTGTTTTGACAGAGATTTTGCTGCCTTCAGTCATTCACTGCCCTAGGCAACTGCTTATTCTGGCTATATTAATCCTCCTGTTAGAGTCCTTTTCTCCCTTTGGGAACAATTTATTTGTATGAGTTAATAATGCTGCTGGAATACCCACAAGTTTAATCTGAGAAGTGAAGTCTCATTAGTGAAGTCTGTTCTTTCACTAATCAATTACATCTTTTATTCAACTACTGAATCTAGAAAAAGGAGTATTTTACTCCATGAATCTTCACTTAATGAATAGCTTTTGGAAGCTCCTTGAAGGAGGAAGCTACTTTATTTTTGTCCTTGCATCTCCAGGACCTAGCGCAGCTCCTGGTATATAGTAGGTGTTTCATCAGTCAGAGCTGGTGGACTAATTGATGGATGGAAATCTATTATTCACCAAAAGAGTAGTTTTTGCATAAGAAATGTGAATGAATGCTGTTCATAGTTGGTGGAGATCTGGTTACAGGCATTATCTTTCTTAAAAATTTCTTTGTTCCCTTTTCTCTTGATCTTTTGTGGGTCAACTTTTGTTGTATAAACCAGGCATATCAGAGTTGAAAGGAAGGATTGAGAAATAACTCTGGAATGGGTGTGCATGGGTGTGAGATTGAAACATCAGAAGGCAAGGGAAGGTCATGACCAGTCAGACAGCTTGAGCTAGCCTTATCTGTAATCACTGGTTTGCGGTAGATTTTGAGTCACCACCTACTTTTCAAAAAATCAGGACTTCATTGGGCCTCTATGGATTGTTTGCAATTTCTCTGTCCATCTGAAAAATGGTGGGAAGTTGGCAGAGACTTTCAGAGAAAAATTCTTTAATTCATTCTGACAGACTTGAGAAGTCAAGTTGGATGACTATATCATCACTTTTATTTTTAACCACATTTTTCTTTCCTCCTTTTGATATGTTCTTTGACTTTTTTTTTCTTGGCAACAAAGACCATGTTGTCTTGAAAGGCTTCATAGCCATTATTTTTTTTAACCAGTTTTTCGTTTGCTTTCTAGATAATGCTGCAGCCAAGAGCAGGAGCAAATGCTACATTGTCTTGTGTGCTTATGCGCACTGTTCTCAAAGCTAAGTACTTTCCATGGGGATGGACACGCTTTGTAGTGAGGTCTCCATGAACATATGCTCCTTGGAGAGCTGATGTATTTTATTGTATTTCTTATGGCTCATTCTGATTTAAGATGATGGAGGAAGTCTGGCACTTAAATTAGCAACAAGTCTAAATAAATAAAAAGTGGATTGTTTTTTTCACCTGTTCTCCAGGATGTCCCAACTGTATTTCATCTACCTGAATGCCTCGTTTTGTTGTCATTGTTGTATTTTTTAAGAAAACAAATGTAGTTAATGTATGGTAAAAATGATTCTTGCTGATGCTAATATTTTTAGTTCTACCCATCTGTTACCACAAATTTATGGAAGAGGAATGTCAACCACTATGAAGTAAAATATCAACAGGAAAATGCAGATTTCTTCCGTTCTGAAGAAATGAGGTAACATTTCTTGGTACCTAGTCTTTCCTCTGAAGGCTTTAAGCTGACAAAACCAAATCATTTACGGGGTGTGGATAGTTCTACCTAACTTTATAGATGCAGACAATGAGGAACGCATTGGATTAACTGACTTTCTGAAGGTGAAGTAGTTGCATGCAGGAGTCTGACCTCAAGGATTCAGAAGTTTAGCTCTCAGCTGAATCAAACTTTCTAATGCTTGGGCCAAATGGCCCAGTTTAAGCTCGTAAGCCTCCTACGTATCTGTTTAGGTTAGCTCAGTATTGCTGAGGGCAGTATTGACTATGGAAAAATTTGAGAGCAGAGGGAAAAAGGGTATATTCTAGACATGGGCAGTATAGACAGGAATTGACTGACTCCTCTCAAACTTCTGACTTGGAGGAGAGATGGTTAAGTAGAAATAGGTATAGGTCTATCAGAGGGGCCTGACCAATGGAGCTCCATGTTCTAAGCATATATGGTATTCCCTGCCTGCTGCCAGCCCATGTGGAAGAAACTGCTTTCTGAAAAAGGCATAATGGTATGTAATATAAGGGAAGTGTTTATCAGTTTGGAGCACAAATAGATATTCTGTCACTGGTTGTGGTCTGCTAATCCCATGGTAATGAGATTGACTGTTGCTCAGTGTCCGAACTAGAAACAAGTGAGTATTCAAAAGGCATTAATTAGCCAAAGGCCAGTCTCTTTTGCTTCCTGGAATGTGCAAGTGAGGAAGCAAAGACTGTCATGTGCCTCCAGGTGGGAGAAGGGCCTTGAACCCTCCCTCGCCAAGACCCAGCATGACGATGAGAGCCCATGGCTTTGCTGTCGCTTCTGTCTCTGTAGTGTCTACCCTTTCTTTATGAAAGAGTATTGAAGGTTGCTATGACCTCGTGAGTGTCAAAAAGTCAAGAGAGCCAGCCACCCAAAGTCCAGCAACTGGCATCCATGCTGGAATTGGCCAGTAACCAGATGATGAGGAATGAAGTCCAAAGTGCCTCTGACTCAGCATCAGCAGTGAAAAGGGAGCTACAATGATTCAATCCTGGCTCTGTGGAATTCCCAAGTGAATTTGGTGGAGCAAATGCTCTGTAGAAAGGGCTTTAAATTTGAGCCTCCTCACCCCAGGGACTAAGGTGATAGAAAGGGAACTGTGCTTCCAGATGTTGGAGGGAATATTTTGTGACTTCTATTCTTGCTATATCTTCTTTTCCATTTTTTTTTTTTTAGGCAATTGGGGTTATGCGACTTGCCCAGGATCGCACAGCTATTAAGTGTCTGAGGGCAGATTTGAACTCAGGTCCTCCTGACTCCAGGGCTGCTGCTCTATCCACTGCACCATCTAGCTGCCCCCATTCTTGCTATATCTTAACAGTAAATACAATTTTGTAAAAGCTAAATGGTGCTAATTGGTTAAATGGGACTCAGGGGCTAATCATTAGTAGTTAACCTGAAGAAAATAAACCGAAATAGGGGCTCAAGCTGACGGCATTGAGAAGGCCAGCTCTGGGCATCTGACCGTAATATGCATGTGCGTTGGAAAAGTAATCCCTGAGTTTCACTATCATACTTTTTAAAAAAAGTTTATTATAAATCCTCTGCAGAGGGGAGAAGAGACAAAGACGTCTTTCTCTAGACCCACACCCTCTTTCATCAAAAGTTTTAGCTGAATTTCCAGGCAATCTCTAGTCCATAACTTTACTTAGCCCTGCATGTCTGTATGTGTCAGGTGGACAGCTAGGCCTCACATGTCTTCAGGGCCAACAAGAGAGTCAAGTCAAGAAGGATTTATTAAGCTCTTAAGTACCAGAAGGTAGTAGACAAGGCCCTGACCAACTCTTTTGGCTCTCTTGACTAACTCATACATTTATGAGCTGGAAACTGTGAAAGGACTTTCAAACAAACATTTAGTTGAAAAGCTTTGCTTACTGCCCAAAGCGGCCTCTTCTAAAACAGTAAATACAAGAAATGTCAAGAAATTAAAATTTAATCTAATTAATTAATTAAAGTTTAAACAATTTTAAAAAGGCAATTTAAGCAGGTTACTAGATAATTTAGAACCAATCATAGCATTTAGAGCTGAAGGAGACTTCAAAGTCATCGGGTACAACTCCCTCATTTGAGAGAGGAGGAAAGTGGGGCCCTGGGGGTTTAAGGTCCTTGCTCATTTCCATGGCGAGTATTTAAAGGGACAAGAAGAGAACTTTTCTTCTCTTTTTCTATTCACATTTAAACATCAACTCCAACAAATACTGAAGTGCTTAATACATGCAAAGTACTGTGATAGGCATTGGGGACTACTAGGATGAATTATACTACTTTCAAGGATCTTTCAATAATAATAGCTATAAAGTGTTTAAAGTACTTTAAGGTTTACAAAGCACTCTGCAAATATTATCACATTTTATCCCCATAATAACTCTGGGAGGTAGGCACTATTATTATCTTTTTTATTGATGAAGAAACTGAGGCACATAGAGGTTAAGAGACTTGTCCAAAGTCACACAGCTAGTATATGTTTGAGGCTGGATTTGAACTCAGGTCCAGTGCTCTATCCATTGCCACCTAGCTGCCTCTTATGATATAATTGGACAGATGTCAGGAACAGGCTTACTATACATACATACATACATACATATACATGTACATATATATGTGTACGTGAGTACGTATGTGTGTATTATGTGTGTGTGTGTGTGTGTGTGTGTGTAGACTAGATGTCAGGAAACTCACGGTCTAGTCTCAGCTTTGCCACTAGCTAGCTGCATAATATTGAGTGCGTTTAATTTATGCTGTCTGGCCCTCAAATTACTCATCTGTAAAATGAATGAGCAGTGATGGAGATTCTAAAGCCTTTGTCAACTCTAAAACTCTGTGTTTATAATGATGTTTGAAGTCCTAACAGGAACTCTATGGCTTAATTGAGCTTGTAGAGGGAACACATTGCTTCACACCAGGCTCTTAATAGATGACTCAATGAAATCACATCAAACCAAATTACAGAATCAAAGAAAGGGAAGAAAGGGGTATGAGAAACCCTTGGAGGAAGCTATTCCTTCTGGCTGAGAATAGCAGGGAAGGCTTCATGGAGGAGGGGGCACTTATGCTGGGATTTGAAAAATAGAAAGGATTTTAACAAGCGGAGAATGAGTAAAAGAGAGTGGGAGAGGGTGTATATTTCAGGCATAAGGGAAAAGTGTGGCCTGAGGCGCAGAGATGGAACTCTATAGCCAAACCGGCTTTCTCAATGTTCCTCATGTGCCACATTCCATTCCCCATCTCTGGACCTTGGCACTGGCTCTCCACCATAGCTAAAATGGTCTTCTTCCTTACCTCTGCCTCCCCGAATCCCTCCTTCTTTTCAAAGCTCACCTCTGATGCCACCTCCTCGTATATGAGACCTTTCCAAAATCTCCCAGCTGCTAGTGCTTTCCCTCAAAATTACCTAGTGTTTACTTTGCACATCTATATGTGTACACCCAGCCCCACACCCATGTAAACATCCATCGAGGACATGTACTATTTAATTTTTCTCTTTGTATACCCAGTGCCAACACAGGGTCTGCCACCTACAGAGGTAGGTGTTTAATAAATGTGCCCTGGTTGAATGAATGAATGAATTTAGGGAATGATTCATCATACAATTTGGCAGAAGCAAAGAATATGTGAAGGAAAAATAATATGAAATAAGACTGAGGTTGGAATCAGATTGCAGATGCCAGATAAAGCTTTTACTTTATTCAGTAGGCAATGGGAGCCATTGAAGGGTTTTGAGAAGGGGAGTGACAGGATCAGAAGATTACCCTGGAAGAGGTATCTAGGAGACAAGTTACGGTGCTGTCGAAATTGTCCCAGGAAGAGGTAATGACTGCCTCAAACCAGCAATATGAACCATAAAGAGGAAGAGGATATATAGGAAAGAAAAATTGGCATGACTTTGGAACTGATGGGGTTCCTGAGTGGAGGAAAGAAGCCAGAAGAAAAGGGGTTAAAGATCGTTCTGAGTTTAAGCCTAGGTAACAGGAGATGATGGAACAGAAATGAGACAATTAGGAAGAGGGGAAGCATTTTGAGGAAGAAGAGGAGTAGTCCTCATATGCATCATAAAACCGTGAGCTGTATACAACAAAGATAACTGTCATCTGTAATAAGAAATATTTTACTTTGATGGGTTTTGTAAGACAGGCAGTGTGTGTGTGTGTGTGTGTGTGTGTGTGTGTGTGTGTGTGTGTGTGTGTAGGGGGTATTCTGCATGACTTCTTTTTCCTTATAAAAGGAAGCAAATGTTACATGATTCTTTTTAAAGAACCTGCTAAAATAAATCAGGGTTATTCCTAATAAATAGGTAGCACTGTTCTTTAATGAGATAAGGATATTCTAATCTCAAAGCTGTGCACATAAAATTGATTTCTTCATGACATGTATCTTGACCTTTATAGTTGATGAAAACTTACTACTAATACCTATAGTCTATTCAGTTATTATAGGTTAATAGCTCAATTTCTGAATAGTGCTCTACAGTGATATTTACACTTTTCCATCTTGATGTTTTCTGCCTCTTTAATTGGTCACCTAACTGATGGAAACTTCTATTTGAAACATGGCTTCCCAGTCAAAAGTGAGAAATAAAAATGTTGTAATTAATGCTGCCTTCGAGGCTTAGATTGTTAGGCCCTCGTCAATCCTGTTCTCCATAGGCGCAATAGGTAACTATCCATTAGAGTGCACACTCACTCTCTGCAGAAGGACTAACCTACAGCATACTAATAAAATCATAAAATGCCCTACAACACACAATTAAATTCCACAAAAAATGTCAGAGGTTCTCCAATGTTCTCTCTTTAAGACAATTTCATCCACAAAGGTTTCGCGAATTCATATACCACAGCAAATTGTCGGTAATACTGAGTCAACATTGTGCTCAGCTAGACAATCTAAGGAAAGAAGGCTGAAATATTAACTTGAGGTTTACTGAAGGGCTGCCTGTGGCACTTTTCCCAAAATGGGATTAAACTAAACAGCTGCTAATATGGAAACCAACTATTTGAATTGTAATTCAGTTAAATATGTTAATAGTGCAAAGCTAACCCATTTCATAAACGTGATGCAGGAAATGACTTAACATTAATGCTTGTAATTTAGTAGTATTCCTGGAGACATGTAGGTGGTATGGATAACATGGGGAGTGCTCTGTGGTGAAATTTAGGTCAATGATTCTTTGAAGGGACCTCTCTTTTTTGTAGTTTTCCCAGATGATGCCTTAAAGCAATTAAGATGGCACAAAGGAAAATGTTTTGAAATTTTTTTAAAAGAAAAAAAAAGCCCGTAGTATAACATAATATAATGAAGTGTCTTAGCTGGTTTTATTATCCAACATCTTTATTTTTAAAAAGTTTTATTGATGCATTTTTTTCAACGTAATCCCTTTTTAATATTCATCCCTCCAATAGCACTCTCCCTTATTTATTTATCTATCCATCTATCTATTTATTTATTTGCTTGTTTATTTATTTTTTTGACTAGGCAGTGGGGTTCAGTGACTTGCCCAGAGTCACACAGCTAGCACACGGCTAGTACATTTATGTGTCTGAGGCCAGATTTGAACTCAGGTCCTCCTGAATCCAGGACCAGTGCTCTATCCACTGTGCCACCTAGCTGCCCCCTACTCTCCCTTATTTAAAAAATAAAAAGCAAAAGCAAAAGCAAAACAGTCTTAACTAATACAGTGACTTTGACAGAGTATGTAACATTCTGAATCTTTAATCTCCCACATCTTTACTAGGAAGAAAGGGGTATGTTCCAGTATCAGTCCTCTGGAACCAACATTGGTCACTGAACTTGATCTGAATCCTGTTGTTTTTTAATGTTGTCTTAACACTTACCCTACTATGTGCCTAGCGCATAGTTGTCACTTAATAAATGCTTGTTGTGTCGTCTTCGTTATATAATTATAGTCATAGTAAAAATTGTTCTCCTGGTTCTGCTGTCTTTGATCTGCATGAGTTCATACAAGTTCTCCCGTGTTTCTTTGAATTCCTTAGGGCAAAATAGTATTCCATGACACACATATATCATAGATTGTTCAGTCATTCCTCAACTGCCCACCTACTTTGTTTCCAGATTAATCAACTTTTCAAGGGATTCACAAGAATTCATTGCACACTGGGGAATCTTTGTACATTCAGTTTCTCCAGTTAATGTCTATAAGAAAATGCGTGAATTTTACAAAGTAATTACCCACACCCACTCAAGCACGTTGAATTCCACCTGGATTTGTACAACTGGATTTTAAAAATAAAATAAACACAATTACCAGGATGCACAACTTTTAAGATGGTCCCTTAAGGGAACAGAAACTATTTTCTGTAATCAATAAAGTTACAAAAAGTACTTAAAAGTATGAGTTGTATATTGATTTTTCATAATATAAGTAAAATGGAAGAAAAGTATGCCCTTTTCAAAGTACCTTATATTTTAACTTGTCCAGCAATCTGTCATTTAGGCTAAACTTTCTATAAATATAAAATGAGATGTTTCAAACATAATCATTTCTATTCAACTTCCTTACCAAGACTGAAAGGATAAAAATTCATATTTTTATACAGAAATCAGAGATGATTATACTGTAATGTTAAGGTCTCCCCAGGAACTATTTTATTATCCTCAATGAAAAATGAGGAAAAATTCCCTTTTGGAGGAACATATAGGAGGACATGAATTATTATGGGCTTTGATTCAACAAATCAACTATTATTATTATGTGGAGTTACTGAGTTGTCTTTTACACACATAAAATATGCTGAATTCAATCTCATCAGAACTCGTGAAGGTCAAATTTTAAGGTAGTTTGGAAAGTTGCAAGATTTTCTGAACCACTGCCAAGAACTTTTGAGTTCTGAGGATTTATCACTGACCGAACTTGAGCGAATTGTTAAACTTAACATTTTAGTTTCCTCATCTATAAAATGAGAGTAATAATAACAGTTTTCAGTGCATTAACAATGATAATGATAATAGCTAGCATTTATATAGTACCTACTATGTGTCAAACACTGTGTTAAGCACTTCGAAATTATCTCATTTGATGCTGTAACAAGCCCTGGGAGGTGAGTGCTATTATGATCTCTATTTTACGTATGAGAAAACTGAAACAAACAGAGGTTAAGTGACTTTTCCAGAGTCACACACCTATTAAGTGTGCAAAGCTGGAAATGAACTCAGATCTTCCTGACTCCAGGCCCAGTGCTTTATCCACTGCACAGTCTAGCTACTTCTAACGGTAGAAACTGGGGGGGGGGAGTCAATATTTTAATGAATGAAAAAGTTAATAAATTTTCAAATATAGCAAAGAAAGATCTTTGTGGGAACATTACTTTTCAATGGATAACGTAGGCAGGGAAGACCACTAAAGTTACATTCTCAACAATATGCTTCATCTTTTAACCCCACCATCCTGATAGATTGGGTTGGAATGTTCTTCCTAATTCTGCTGTGTATTCTGAAGTTATGAAGGAAACTCTGCCCCCCTCCACTAACAAATTTTAAAAACCCAGCCCAACCCAACTCCTTTTCTGCCTTCTTATATTCTATCTTTGAAGAAGGCTTACGAAGAGTGTGAATGATTGCTCAAACATCTGTCAACTTCTGGCTGTGCATGTGCCCACGTATTTCAGAGGCATGCTCTGAAGTGTCAGAAGGAGAGGCTGGGGAGTGTTGCAACCCCCAAGTAACTTTTGAGGAGTATGCAAAATTCCATTTGCACCCATAATGCAATCTATACAACTGCAGTAGAGATTAGATTTTTTTTTTCTAGAAGTAGGATGTAAGTCTCTGGCCCTTGACCCCAGGAAAAAAATACTCATTCCCTCTTTCAGATCTTGGGAATATTTTCTGAGATGTTGGAGAATACACCTCATTTCAAAATTATGTTGTGTCATATTTGCAAAGTCTTGGGTTTGGTTTTTTTATCCTTTGAGGAGGCCCGAAGTAGTTCAGTCTAATATTATGAAGACAATAGCTGTGAAACCACTTGCACTGTTTGATCTCACATCTCTGGGGTACCCAGTGAGTTAGCCTTACAATGATAGGATTGGTGTGGGCAACTACTGTCCAGTGGAAATAGGACTGCAACCTTATATTAGAGCTTAATCACAGCAATTACTTTTAAAAATCCGCTTGTGTTCCTTTGCAGAATTGTGTATGGATCAGTTAAAATTTCCACTATTTCACCCTCTCTGGCATTCATATATTCATAAAACTTGATAAAGAAGGGACATGGCCTTCAAACTCTTTGTCTCCCCTTTGACTAGTATGATACTACTGTTAGAGGGGAGAACACTTAATCAGAAGTAACAGGAGAAAGCCTCCTCAAGTACAGTTTGACTCCTTTATTGCATCTGTCTGTAGTAATAGCTTGATAGGAAAGTCACTGCTGCTGCATTTAAGCAATCCTTCTTTCCTTGGCTTTTGGAGACTTTGTCCTTATGTATGAAAAATACTGTCACCCTCTCCATCTAGAACCCTTCCCCAGTTTTCCTGAAAAATATTGAAACCATTGTCAGAGGAAGGGTTTGAACTGAGGTTTTGCTGACTCCAAAGCTGTCTCTCTGTACATTACAGAGTCAGTCAAGAAGCATTTATTCAGCACCAGCCATATGCCAAGCACTGTGCTAAGCACTGTGCAAAAAAGAAAGGCTTTACCCTTGCACCCCCTGACCCCACCCGCACCCCACCCCCAAGTCTGATTGCTTTTCAGATTTCAGAATGTATTAATTAAAGCCTAGTGTTCAGAATGAGGAAGGTGATGTTGCCACCGTACTCTGACCACATCTAACAATTAAACTTCATTTTGCATCCTCAGCTTTTACAATATTTGGAGAAAGCCCTGGGCTTCAGCATGGAGGCACAAACTCCACGGAGTAAAATTGAAAGAGGATTAGTTATCTATCCCTCTCAGAGCAAAACTATTACAACACCAGGTGGAATACAGATTGCTTAAGTGAAAAGTGAAAATATACAAGGAAGAGAGAACTTTGAAAAAGCCAAGAAAAGCACCGGCTAACTACTTTTTTGAAAAATAAATCATGTTAGCAGCAGTAAGCAAAGACTAATTATAATTTAATTTTGTTAAAAAAGGGGGGAGCAGGGTTAATGGGACAAAATAACTGGCCAGATTTTAGAAACAAAAGGGTGGGTGTTAGGAATGGATTTTTTCCCCTTAAAATAGTTCTAGCCTAGTTTCTTGGTTAGAATAAAATAAATATAATTTTTTCCTGACATGCTTGAAATTATTTTTCATTCTTTGCCCGATGAATACCCCTTCTCTTATACTCACTTTGTACTTCTTGAGTCCTGCCCTGCAGAATTATAGAATTTTAGCACTAGCCAGGACCTCAGAGTCCCCTTAGACCAACAGCTTCGGTTTACAGAAGAGGACTCTGATTGCTGACCTCTCTATGAAGACAATTACAGTAATATACTCAGGGTCTTTCCAAAAGAAGCGAAATTACAAGGTGTCATATCCTTGTTCCCTTTTCATTAATTCTTTTTTCAGTCATAGTAATAAGTAGTCACTTTTAGTTTGGACCCATGTTCCCTTTAATTTTTTTTTAAAGTTGTAATAATAGCAACAGACATTGCACAGCCTGTCAGGGTTGGAAGGGACATCAGTCCAACTCACGCCTGAAAAGGACTAGTCATGATCCAGCCTTTGATTGAAATGATGGGAAATTCATGAGGATCTAAAGCAATCCATTCCATTTGGGGACAGCTCTCACTATGGCAGTTTTTTTCTTGTATCAGGTTGAAATCTTCCTCTACCCTTTGGAGTTGAGCAGAACAGTAGAGAGGTGTTATTTCCTCCCTAATTCGAGACGCTATGCCTTACAGTTTGGTATATAAGTATTTCAAGGCAAAATATTTCTGGTTTGACTCCATAACAACCCCATGAGGTGGGCAGTGTGAGTATTTGCATCTCGTATGTTACAGGCCTCCCTGGACAGGAAGGAGCTGTGTACTCTTTGAAGACCTCTCCTTTCTTAGCTCAGTGTCCCAAGAATGAGCAGGGAAGGTCAGAATCTGGCACTAAGCCAAGGATAATCACCAGTTCTCTTTAAAAGCACAAAGGTTCAAAAGACTCCAGTCAGCAAGCATTTATGTCATACTTACTAAGAGCCAGGCCCAGGGAGGGGGTGGGGGAACAAAAAGAGACCTCAAAAATTAGTCCCTGCCCTCAAGGGGTGTACATGCTAATGGGGGAGAGAGAGTGGAAACACCTAGTTACATGCAAGTATATAGATAGTACATACAAAGTACATGACATACAGAGTATACGAAGGTAATAATGAAAAAGGGAAGGCCTCAGCAGCAGGGATGGACGTGGGTGAAGGAAGGACAAAGACAGGCCCCTGGTAGAAGGTGAGATTTAAGCTTATTCTTGAAAGAAGTCTGGGAAACTAAGCCATGGAGGTGAAGAGTCAGTGCACTCTAGGCAGGTGAGACGGCCAGTACAAAGACATTTTCCAAACATAATAGTTTAATTTAAATTTAATGGCTATAAGAAGGACCCACAGTTAAACCCTTCAGAAACCATATTTAAACCTCCTCCACTGGGGCTGCTCTTCACCCTAGAGATTTGTACAGTCTCTGTGACTTCATAGTAAGGGCCTGGGTAGGGCTCCAGCCAAGAAAGAGGCTAGGATTTACTCTCTCTCTTACCTCTCCCACTAGAGAGTGGTTGTTCCATGTCACCCTGGCTCGCTATTTATCCTCTGTGACTCTGTCCTGTAGTTCCCTCAGCTTCCGGCTTTGCTTCTCACGTTCTTAGTGTTTTAGGATCTAGGATAGGACATCTATCGAAGTGCTAGAATTCTGCTTAGAGCATGGCAGTCCCTTGGCAATTGCAGCAGGAAGTGTTCCTCTTCATGGAAGGGTATAGATGAGACCTGGAGAGCCTGGGATTTGATAGAAACTAGGAGATGGATATGAAGGGGATGGGTGCCTGGTACTACTGGTGGGGAAAGGAACTAGCAAGACGTAGGAGAAGAATTCCAGGAGGATAGAAGCAACGGGAGTAAAGATGTTTCTTTACATTGAAATCTTGCCTTAATGGCTAACCATGAGGTTGACCATGCCTTTTCCCATTCTCCAAGAAACTAGATGGATTGAGTTCTTTGTTCTTTGATCTTCTCTCCTTCCCAATCATGCATAAACCTCGCCTCCACAGTGGCTTTTACCTCTAGTCACAGAATTCATTTTAAATCTGCTTACATCCCTTCCACCCATAGTTCTCACTCACCCTCATGCCCACATCTTCCTGCTCTGCCTGGAGTGTCAAGGTAATGTGGGGAGAAGAGGTATCTTCTGTTAGTCCTGGACAAGATCCTTCTTTTTCTAGCCCCAGATCTCTTTCCTGTCCCTACTTGAAAAGTTCCCACCTTTCAGAAATTGCCCAGATGAAGCGCTCAGTGGTGGCACTTACAAGAATTTCCAGAAATAGTCCAGGATCATCTATGAGAGAAGAACAGGAGATTTGTCAAGGATTATCTGAAATCTTGCAGGGCATGGCTTGCACCTGGTTATCTTAGAGGAAATTCTGCACTCAGTCCATGTTGCTGACACTCAGATTGGAAGACTGATGCCAACATTCCAAAATAAAAGGTGGAAATAAAGCTGACAAGAAGGACTGGATTGATTTCAGTTTTGAGCCTACTACTCACAATGACATGGACAAGTTTATTCATTTCTAAATTGTGCCCTTGTAAACATATAGACAAAGCTCAGATCTATGAATGTAAACTCGATGTGTGGGCATGAAATACTTCTTCCTCCGAGTGACAGCAATACTTCTACATGTAAACTTTAAAAGAGAGAGACAACCAATTACATAGATTATTTGCCCCTAACAGTAGCACTCTGAAGGATATTCCATTTTATTTCAAGCATCAAACTCTCTTGTTAACTATAATTCTGCAGTCATATTTCATATATTTTCTACCAGTGATTTCAGCATGTGTGTCTGTGTGTTTATGAATAATATAATTTCCCTGTGGGTGTGAATTTCATCCTCTCTGTGATTCCCGTGCCCTAAACATATTGCTAGGCAACACTAAGCAGCACACATCCCACATTCCCCTAATTCTGTTTGATGTGTCACAAATGGACCTTTACTTTTATCTGCAAAGCAGAGTAACATCAGTGGGCTGGGTTTGGGGTTTTTAAATAACAGGTGTCAACACAGATCAAAGGCAAAGTAACACAGTGTTAGAAACTGGCAGAAAGGGGAAATAGTTGGCATGAGGCAAATGGTACATATTTGTTTTAGGGCTTTGGCTGGTAATTCATTAGTGAAATCTAATATGATTCATGCTATTCTCACTTACCAGATGACATCAAGGACAGACAGGGTACTGGCTCTCTTCCAAACTGCTACCGGAATCTGGAGGGTAACTGTAGGTGGGATACTCGTTCTGATGCCAGTGAGGTTGCAAGTATGTAATTTACTAGACGAAAATTATGCGTATACTTTATCTGTCAGAGGAGACCAATATTTTCAGGTGAGTATCCAGAGTATGACAACATATGTATGCCTACTGAATGAAGCTTTGCCTAGTAACTAAAGTAAATTTATATGTCCAATTCCTTTGATTTATTTTTAAAAGTACTGATATCTTTTGTTTTACAGCAGTTTGATTTCAGAATATGTCCCTGCTCCTTCCCTATCCAGAAAGCCATCCTTCATAACAAAGTATAAAAAAAAGTAATGGGAAAATCAGTTTAGGAAAACTAATCAATACATCAACCTCATTTGCTAGTTATACAAAGTTCCTTCTCAACCTTTCTATAAGGCCAAGTTTGGTATAATTATAGAACATTCAGTTCCATGCAACTGGGCTTTTTCCTATTTACATTTTTGTAGTCATTATAAGTATGAGAGCCATTTTCCCTGGTTCTATTTCCTTTTTCTTTAGGAAGAAAGGGCAAAATAAGAGAATAGTAGGTATGGCCAGTGCTAGAATGGGGTCCATGGTACACAAATGCACAGTACTTCATAACCCAAGTGGGGTCCCTCACATCAGACATCAGACAGCAGCAAACCCAATTGTTCAGATCAGCAAACTGCTCAAGCACCTGCTCCTATAATGCTGGAGTTGGAAGGGAACAGTGATCAGCCAGTCTAATCCTTTCATTTTAAAGATGAGGGATGAAAACACTTGCCCAAGGTCACGAGCTAGTCAGTAAACAGAGTGAGTATTCAGAACTGGACCACTAGGCTCCATGTCTCATGTTCACGCTGTCCTTGAAATGCAAATGAAAGGAACTTTAGCTGAAGGTTCAGAAAGGTGAATCTCAACATTTCTCAGGAAGAGACGAGTCAAATGGAAATGGTGAAGCTTGTGAAAAATATACATGAGTATTGGTAGGCAGATCTGATAGCTCCAGAAAAGTCTGCACAATGGAGTGAGAAGTTCCAACACTCAGTAAAGCCAATGCCCAGGGTTTGGAAATGGTAATCCATTTAGTCCTAGGGATACCTTGGAAGATCAGATCTGATTGGAGCTGGTGGCTGGTCACCACTGTTTTTTCTTGATTCCTCCTTGAGACTTAGGTTGTTAATCTCTATTCTTTCCTGAAAATTGTTACCAGGTTCTCAAACTTTCTGGTCTCAGAATCCCTTTACAATCTTAAAAATTATTGAGGACTTTTTCTTTATATGGACCACATCTATTGATATTTACTGTATTAGTAATTTAAATACACAAAATTTTGAAAATATATTCATTTTTAAAATAATTATTCATCTTAAAATTAATTCATTAAAATCCATTACATATTAATATCAATTTCTTTTTATGAAAAATGGTATTTTCCAAAATAAAAAATAGTGATAAAAGTGGCATTGTTTTACATATTTTTGCAAATCTCTTTAAAGTCTGGCTTGATAAAAGTCAGCTGGATTATCATATCAGCTTCTGCAGTCAATCTGGTGTGATGCTGTTTTGGTCAAAGCTTATGAAGAAAATACAGCGCCACACACAGATGCAGTTGGAAAAGGGAGGAGTATTTTAATAGTCAAATATCTTAGTATTACTATGAAAATAGTTTTGACCTCAAAGACCCTTTGAAAAGATCTTGAAGGACCTCTAGGGGTCTTCTGATCATATTTTGAGAGCCATTGTTATAAATCTAAACTATTCTCCTTTTCAATACTGCTCCATAAAATGGAATGGACGAAATGGCTAACACTAAATGGAAGCTATCTGAATGATAAAAGACAATCAATATATAGTTAGTTCACACTGTAATAGGAGCTCCAGGAAGATTAAAAAAAAAAAAGACAGAATAAATGGTCCCTGTCCTCTGGGAGATTATAATTGAAAGAGAGAACTGATTTGATTCAATCTATATCAGAGCAGTCAAGAAAAATTATTCTGATCACTTCCTATTTCACCTGTTGATTCATTTAAGGGACAGTTTTTAGTCATTTACTGTGTCCCAGCTAAAATCTCACCTTCTACAGGAATTCTTTCCCAATCCTTCTTAATTCTAATACCTTCCCTCTATTATTTCATATCTATCCTACATCAAGTTTGTTTATACATAGTTGTCTGCATGCTGTCTCCTCCATATTAGAGTACACAGTTGTCTGCATGTTGTTGCCTCCATATTAGATTGTGAGCTCCTCAATGGCAAGGCTTATCTCTTGTCTTTCTGTTTCTTACCAGTGCTTAGTACAGTGCATGGCACATTAGGTACTGTTAATTGTTTGACTATGTGCACGGAATGAACTTCAGCTAGGTACTTGTTGGAGGCAATACAAAGATAAATGTCCCCAAACAAATTACCATCTATGAATTTATGCCAAATAATAATGATACATGTACAATTTTTCTACTGCTGCATGATTCCACTGCAGATGTAATTACTTGGTTAAACACAAATTTACAATTTTTGGTGCCTTTTGGTTTTTTAGGTTGGGGCTTTGGCTGAAATGATTGTCTAGGTAGCCATACAATATAAACAAACCAGATAGTTAAAAATTCTCATTTTCATGTGTATATCAGTCAAAGACAATTTTATATTGCGGTGCTAGGAACAAAATAACATCTTTGCTACTGAAAACTCCTCAGTAAATTTTGAGGGATTTTATCCCATGGCCTAGTTCCTTCTAAATGACCCACTGCTTATGGTTTTTAGGGTACATGCACAGGACATTGTTTTCTTGAACCTCACAGTCAGCATGGAAGAAAACAACTTAGTCTAGGGTAGTTTTTCATGTCCATTTGAACCAGCCCATTTGCATGGAAGGTCTTAATGCACAACATTTATATAGGGTTTTAAAAGACAGGATATGAATCAAAACTTTCTATTTGATATGTTTCAAAGGTTTGTGATTTCATCAGTGTGTATATTCCCATCACTGATAGCAAAGACTATATATACAACTTGGTAGATGAGTTTGGAAAGTTAGCTGTGGGGGAAGAATTCACCCACTGACTACACTTGATGAGGAACTTCTAACTTAGCTGGACTGGTCTTTGTAGGGTTCCATTAAGTGGACCTTATGTGGTTCCGCACTGGTAGGACCCATCCAAGCTTGTCCTCCCTGGCATAACTTTTGAGAATCCAAAGTCTCCTCCAAGTTATGATAAGCTATCAGAGTAGGAGAGGTTTACTTGGATCATAAGATCATGGGTTTAGAGAAGGATGGGACCTTTGAGGTTATCTAGTCCCAACTCCTCAACTTATACATGGGGAAACTGAGGCTCAGAGAGATTAAACCACTTTGCTAAAGTCACACAGGGAGTAAATGGCAGAGCCAGGATTCCAAACCGAGGTCCTATAACGACAATGCTCTTTTTACTAACCCACAGTACCTCCCTATATTCACTATAAAAACCTAGACTAGGAAAGATAGACTCGCTAGCCATTGTTAGTTTCAAGTTAGTTTAAAGGTGATAACCAATTCCATTTTAGCAAAGAGTATTATAATATCTCCTAGAATAAGTAGCATCTTTTACATAGTCTGATATGTGCCTCAAACATTTATGATAAAGTCATATACTAGTTGGACATCTGTTAATAATATAAATGCAAAACCAAAGTATTTTTCTGTTTACCTTGTAAAAGTCATTCCTTCTCAAAACATGTTACTTACACTGATTTGCTACAGTCAGTGCATTGCAGGCAGCTATATGAATTTACTTCTCTTGGCAGTTCTAGACTATCCTGCCACAACACACACTGCAAAATGTTTGATGGGCTATGAAAATCTGGATGTACTAAAGCTACAGCTTGTGAAAACCATAAAATAAATACATTACATTTTAAAAATCTGTTATCTTATCAGACTAGGAAAAGTAATGATTATGGCTGAGGGTTCCACATCACTCCTTCAATCAAACAACTAAGCATTCTGCATTTATTAAGTTCCTACAATGTGCTAGTTGCTGAGAATACAAAGGCAAAAATGAAAGCAACTGCCCTCAGAGACTTTACATTCTACTGGGGAAAAGAAAAAGTCCACACAGAAGTCTATAGGAAATTGTCTCATCGGGGAGGCCCTAGCATCTGGGGAGATTAGGGAAGGTCTCATGTGCCAGATGGTGCTTGAACTAGGTTTGGAAGGAGGACAGGGATTCTAAAAGGTGAAAACGAGGAAGGACAGCATAATGATCGTGTGGCCTAGCCCATGCAAAAACACCGAGAAGAGATTGAATGTCACTTGGAAGGACGGTTGGGCTGGGCCAAAGAGTATATGAAGGGCAATAACGTGTAATAATCATGGAAAGCTAGGTCAGAGTCCATCTCGCAGAGGAACATGCCATTATTTGATTACGTACTTTTCATGGTGATGACGATGATGAAATGACCATAGGATCATAGATTTAGAGCTGAAAGGGACTTCAACGGTCATATATTTTAATCCCCTCATTTTATAGATGAAGAAACTGAGGCCCAGGATGGTTAAGGAACTTGCCTAAAGGCACACAGGTAATGAGCAGGAGAGGCTGGATTTGAATCCAGGTCCTCTGACTCTAAGGAACAGCTAGTGCTCTTTCCACTGTATCGCACCGCTTCTCTGACGATCATGTCTATTTCATTGTGGTGCAGGGTTAGATATTACATTATAAAAGTACACAGCAACTGGCTTTGACTCTCTGACCTACTGGTGGGCCCTTAGGACTGAGTTTAATGCCATTATAAATTCTGAAGCTTTGAATATGCCCAGAAGAACATGGCCATACTACACATATGGCTTTGCTTCACATTCTGAAATGACATGGAAGGGGGTGGACTTGGGGAGGGGCAACAAATACACACATACACACATATATGCATCTATCTATCTATCTATCTATCTATCTATCTATCTATCTATCTATCTATCTATCTCCTTTTCCACATCATTGCGTTGTAATATGCACACATATTTATGCTGATTTGTCAGAGGACCTGAGTTAAAAACTTACCTCTGATGCTTATTACCTATGTGACTTTGGGCAAGTCACATAATCTCTCTGGGCCTTGGTTTCCTGATCTGTAAAATGAGGGAGTTGAATTAGATGACCTCTCAGGTCCTTTCCAGCTCTAAATTTAGATCCTATAGTCGTCATCTTCATCATCATCATCATCTTCTTCTTCTTCTTCTTCTTCTTCTTCTTCTTCTTCCTCCTCCTCCTCCTCCACCTCCTCCTCCTTCTTCTTCATCATCATCATCGTCAAATGATGGCATCTCCTAAAAGATGAACTTAGACCTACCTACCTACCTAAGCATGGAGGCTTATTACCTAGTACTGCCCTTCACATAGTCTTTGGTCCAGCCCAACTGTCCTTATCTGTGATAGTCCATGTCTCCCATATGTGCCTCTGCACAGGATGCCCCTAGCTTCCCACCCCTCATGCCTGGAAAGAAACAGTAAGGTAAAAACATTGAACTAATATATATCAAGTTAAGCATTTAGTAAGCCCCTGAAAGCAAAGTATAGATTTTACATCATAGGATCCTCGAATATTAGAGCTGGAATGGATATTAGAAGCCATCTTACTCTACTCCCTTCATTCATACTTGAAGACAACTGAGCTCCATCAAAGTGAAACCACTGTTCATGATCCCCCATTAGTAAGAGGCAGAGCTGAGAGCTGAATCGAGTTCCTCTGAAACTAATGCTCTCTCCACTGCCTTAGGACATCATAAGGTAAAGGGTAAAAAATCACCATGGAAACCACGGTCTAGCTTGGGAAGAACTATCTTCAGATAGAAAATGCCTTTGCAGGTGCTGATGACAATGACATGGCGAACAGGATAGCCTTCATAGGGCTAGAATAAGAGCAGAATTCAACGTGCAGCTGAAGGAGCCAGAAGACAGACAAGATAAGAAAATGCAGAGGAATTTCTTCATGCAGGCTTCAAATACCTGATGTAAAATATAAACTTTAATAAAGCAAGTCCTTAGGTGCTTAAGGGGAATATATTAGCTTCCAACTGATTAAAATTCCTCGTTAACACTCAGCAAGTTAGGCTCCATAATCAATGAATGGTCACGGATTCTTTTAAGCCAAATGTTTTCTGTTTAAGAAGCTGTAGCATAAGGATAAACTTGTACAGAACGTGTTTAAACCAACTGAGGAGAATTGGGCATCAGATCCAAAAATATTTTTTGTACTAGAAATTTCAAACTAAGTAGGTTTAAACCTACTTAGTTTGAAATTTCTAGTACAACATGCAATTTTAAGAAGCAAATTATTAAAGAGAAATGTGATCAGAAATAAACTAACTCAAATTCTAGAGAATCCTACTGTGATGACTTTGAATGGACTTCCAATGAATAATGAAAATTAAATTTAGAAGGAACAGCAAACACTATAAAGTAGTACCTTTATAATTTAACAAATATCCTCCCCTATTTTTCTTTTGGGTTCAGAAGATTAATAGAATTGAAAGGATTAAATGCTTTGCTTTACAATATTTAAAAAGGAATACTTCTAAATGTATTTTGATGCTGAATGAATTTAATTATATAGAATCATACATTGTATATGGCATGGGCTTTATGGAACATATGTTTTACATATTACATATGCTTGTTTTATATCTGCAATACATCGCTGATGAATATTTATTGTTTTCTTTGTGCTTCATGAGGCACCTTCTTAGAAGTTCCCACGTGCACATTTTCTCCATGATACAGTCTTATTTTTTTAAAAAGTCTCTTTCATATACCAATCTCCTTTTTAGGGAGTTCATAATATCATAGGCTATTAGACACAATCTAATTCAATGTTATCATTTTATAGATCATAGGTTCATGGGTTTAGAGGAAGGGACCTTATAGGTCATATAATCCAACCCCCTCATTCTACAATAGCAGTTTTCAAAGCTTGATCTACAGACCTCTGGGGCTCTCTAGGACCCTTTCAGGGGGTCCTTTGGGTTAAATCATTTTCATATAAATACTAAAACATTATTTATATGACCCATATAAGCAAAAGCTCTTTAGGATCCTCGATAATTTTTGAGAGTATAAAGAGGTACCCAAGGACAAAAAGTTCAACTGGTCTATGGTTTAGAAAACTACAGCCCACAAAGATTAAGTGACTTATTCCAGGTCACAAAAGTATCACCTGGCAGACCCATGACTAGAAGAGAAAAGTCATGGAATCATAGACCTTTTTTGGACTTGGAAGGGACCGCAGACACCATCTGGTTCAACTGGCACTTGAACAAGAATCACTTTAAAGGTTTGCAAAACTCTTTACAAATATTATCTCATTTTATCCTTACAATAACCCTGGGAATTAGGTGCTATTATTATCCCCATTTCACAGATGAGGAAACTGAGTCACACAGAAGTGAAGTGACTTGTCACACAACTAGTAAGTGTCTGAATCTGCTTTTGAACATAAACCTTTCCGATTCTAGGTTCTCTATCCACTGTACAATCTAGTTGCCTCTAAAGGACAAATATGAAAGATGTGGAATCAGAAAACTTGTCAACTGATTAGTTATGGGGGTTTAGAGAGAAGAGTCAAGGATGACTCAGAGGTTGTGATAATAGTTACCTTGCTGGGGGGGGTGGGGGTGGGGGGGTGGATATCTTCCCCCTAACTCTTCTTCCTTAAGGCTCCCATTTCTTTTCCTTTAACTGTTCCTCCCATCATCATCTTATGGGCTTTCAATCATGCTAATCTCCTCCCTCTTCATGATCTCATTCTGCTTCTTAAATGCAGCACCCAGAATGTGGTCAGTCTGACTAAAGTGGGATTATTACTTCCCTGATTTTGGTCAATAGTCATCACAATGCAGCCTTAGATTGCATTTGCTTTTTTTGATATACATATTACACTGTTGTCTCATTGACCTCAAGGTCCATTAAAATCCAGGTTTTTTGTTTTGTTTTGTTTTCCAAGGGAACTGATGTCTAGGCACACTTTCCCCACCCAAGGCTTACTTGACCAGCCCTGAGTCTCAATTTCCATATTGGTGGCAGATAGGGACCTAGAGCACAGGCCTTTAACTTCCACTCCTACTTAGTTCTTGAGAAACATCTTCAGAAGGTTATATGGAAATATTTAATGAGTCTGAAATAGTTGGAGAGCCTTCATTTCCTGAGTGTTGGGTTCTGGTAATGATTTAGTACAGTATTCTATAAATTATGAAATTCTATTCAAGAAAAACAATGAACTATACCTTTGGGAACAAAACTATTCACCAGCAGTGAGTCAAATATGTCCTGACCAGAAATCACTGTGCATTTACAGAACATGTTTTATTGTGGTATACTGTCTAACATATATGGGGATCAAAAGAAATACAAAGTTTGAGATTTGCCCCCAAATCTCCCAGGACTGTCACTAAAAGACATAACTTTCAACATTACTTAAGGCAGGCTGTTTTTTGTTGGTTGTGGGTTTTTTTTATTCAATTAGAAACAGCAGTAGGCTGGTTATATAACGTGATTAATTGCAATATTATAGTGAAAAAATATAGGGCATACAGGTCTTAGACAGTCTCGTGCAAAGTCATGTGTGGGAGTGAAGGAGGGAGTTAAACAGCAAGATTTATCAGTTTGATTATGCACTTTTTGTGTGGTGGTGATTTATTCTCTCTGCGGTTTAATAAGAGTAACAAGCATATAGCTTAGAATGAATGATTGAATAAATATCCTTGCAATGAGTAAATTTCATGTTAGTTATAAAGCAGTTCTAAACCTTTGTGAGGCTGCACTTGATGGAGGCGTGTTGCTTAGCTCAGTGTCTTGTGCTTGACTTGACTTGATGAAGTCAAGTCTGTCTTAAAAGCTTGGATCTAATATTTGTACAATTTGAGGAGCACAAAAGCCAGCTGTTATGCCCCAAACCAAAACATTGGAACAGAAAATGAAAACTTGTATTTCTTTTTACTTATTTATCTCACAGAGTTGTAAATATATATGAACCCAAAGACAAGTCTCTTGCTCTTCCTCGGAAAGATAGTATGGTAATCCCAGGATAGGATGCATTCAGAAGAGGTACATCATATTTAACAAGTAGAAATGTACATGCAATCCAAAGGCTGAGAAGAAATCACAAAGAAATATCATTGTCACCAGACCGTATAGATTGGGGGAGCCAGAAGGAGTCTTAGAGATCACATAGCCAATCTCTTCATTTTACAGAGGAAGAAATTGACTTTCTCAAGGTCACACAGTCAGTAAATAGCAGAATTTTCATGATCATCAGGTAATCTGATTCCAAGTCCAGTGGTTTTCCCCTCATTAAATTGCTACCTTTTAGATATTATATGTAAATGTGAAATAAAAGTAAAATCAAGATATCCTTTGATTTTCTTAAAATTTGCTTTTCCTTTCAGAATGTTGCTCCTGAAACTTTAAGTATATGGAAAATGAGATTCAATATAACCAGTCATGAAAACACATATAATGTGTCCATTTGGGGCATATCTTTAATTGTTCATAAAATGTTTTATTCCTCAGAAAATGTAGAATAAATGTTGAATAGAGAAAGTAGGAGGCCTTTATGCTCTGTAATGTAGATCTCTTTATTATTCATAATCTTAAACTAAGAATGAGTAAACAGCCCCCAAGAAATTTTCCAGGCTCTTCCTAGTAAAGGAAGCTTTTTGGAGTATGAATATTTAACTACTCTGTGTGTGATTAATTATTACCAATGGTCTAAACTTCTTCCTGAGAAAGCCAGAAAAAAGAGAAAGCAAAGGATGGGCTAGACTATGACCAGATGATGTAAAGGCCATTGTTTATGCCAGCTAAATTAAGTGCTATACTCCTAAAATGGTGGTCTGTTCAACCTTTATTTTTTTTTTCTGAACTGTGAAGCATTCCTCATAAGATTATTTGAATATATTCAACCTACAACATACCACATGTTGATGTCATGAAACATTTGCAATTAATTTAAAACTAACAGCCTTACAAAATAGATGTCCATCAATTGGGGAATGGCTAAAGAAGTTGTAGGACATGAATGGAATGGAATAGTTCTGTGCCATAAGAAATGATGAAAATGATGAATCCAGAAAAGCATGGAAAGACTTTTATGAACTGATGCAAAATGAAGCAACCAGAATCTAGTAAACGATTTATGCAACAACTACAACAATGTAAGTGAAAAGAACAACAACAATTGTAACTGAATGCCAAGAAATTATATTGACCAAATTTAACCCCAAGAAGAGCTATAAGAAGGTACTTCCCTCCCTTTTTTGCAGAAGTGGGGGACTATGGGTGTGAAACCCTGCATACAACACTAGATGTTATATGCTTAGTTTTTTTTTTTGATGTGTTGCTTAGTTTTGCTGAAATGTTTTTTTCTTTTTTAAAAATTTCTTTGTTACAAGGGATAGCTCTCTGGGAGGGGAAACAAAGGGACACATTGAAAAATGTAGGTGAAGTAAAAACAAGACATCGGTAAAAATGTATTTTTAAGTATAAAATATTTAGGGGGCAGAGCCAAGATGGCAGAGTAAAAGCAGGGACTCACTTGAGCTCTCCCCCAAACTCCTCCAAATGCCTGTAAAAACTACTCTAAACAAATGCTAGAGCAGCAGAACCCACAAAAAGACAGAGTGAAACAAATTTCTAGCCCAAGACAATCTGGATGATCGATGGGAAAGGTCTGTTGCACTGGGCTGGGACAGCACTGCTGTCTAGTGTGGGCCACATAGGCATAGACCAGACTGCAGTGAATCTGGATCAGGACTCAGGGGACTGAATCACTGGCAGCTGTGGCAGTTTCCAGATTTCTCAATTCACAAATGCCAAAGACAGCTTAGAAGGTCCGTAGGGAAGGTCTGTGGCACCTGGGTGAGGGAGAAGCATGGGCCTCCCTGGTCCCAACACAGCTCTGGGGTGGTGATGGCAGTGGCAGCAGCTGCTTCCAGAAACCTCAGACCACAGATGGTAAGGGGATCGAACAAATGATCAGGAGATTACAGGGATCTCTTTGCTGGCACTGAGGCAGGATTATGTTGCTTTGCCCATAATTGGGATCTGGGTCACAGTCCTGGGTGGCAGTCCTGGGTGAGGAGGAGCACTGGCATAGCAAAGCTTGTGGCAGCAGTGAAGAAGGAATCCTCCTCTCAGTTCCAGGGCAGAAAAGAGTGCTTGTGGTCACTCACAGACCAGAGGATAGGCCAGGGGAGGAGTAAACACCTCTCCTTAGATCATACCACCTTGGAAGAACTGAAAACTTACAGGTCCCTAGAAGTATCTCTGAAAACAGCTACACAATATCCCTGAAGGTTGGGACAGTACACCCTCCACACTGGAAACTGAGCTCTACTTTAACAAAGAGTCAAAAAGTCAAGTAATCAGCTGGGAAAACGAGCAAACAGAGGAAAAAAACTGACTATAGAATCTTACTTTGGTGACAAGGAAGATCAAAATACACAATCAGAAGAAGACAACAAAGTCAAAGCTTCTACATCCAAAGCCTCCAAGGAAAATGTGAATTGGTCCCATGCCATGGAAGAGCTCAAAAAGGATTTTGAAAATCAAGTAAGAGAAGTAGAGGAAAAACTGGGAAGAGAAATGAGAGTGATGCAAGAAAATCATGAAGAACAAGTCAACACTTGCTGCTAAAGGAGACCCAAAAAAACACTGAAGAAAATAACACCTTAAAAAATAGACTAGACCAAATGGCAAAAGAAGTCCAAAAAACCAATGAGGAGAAGAATGCCTTCAAAAGCAGAATTGGCCAAATGGAAAAGGAGATCTAAAAGCTCACTGAAGAAAATACTTCCTTAAAAATCAGAATAGAGCTAGTGACTTTATGAGAAATCAAGATGACATAAAACAAAACCAAAAGAATGAAAAATTAGAAGACAATATGAAATATCTCACTGGAAAAACAACTGACCTGGAAAATAGATCCAAGAGAGATCATTCAAAAATTATTGGACTACCTGAAAGCCATGATCAAAAAAGAGCCTAGATATCATTTTCCAAGAAATTATCAAGGAAAACTGCCCCGATATTCTAGAACCAGAGGGCAAAATAGAAACTGAAAGAATCCACTGATCTCCTGAAAGAGATCCCAAAAGGAAAACTCCCAGGAATATTATAGCCAGATTCCAGAGTTCCCAGGTCAAGGAGAAAATATTGCAAGCAGCCAGAAAGAAACAATTCAAGTACTGTGGAAACACAATCAGGATAGCCCAAGATTTAGCAGCTTCTACGTTAAGGGACTGGAGGGCTTGACATATGATATTCTAGAGGACAAAGGAGTTAGGATTAAAACCAAGAATCACCTATCCAGCAAAACTGAGTATAATCAATGAGGAAGAAAAATTGATATTCGATGACATAGAGGAATTTAAAGCATACTTGAGAAGCCAGAGCTAAATAGAAAAATTGACTTTCAAATACAAGACTCAACAGAAGCATGAAAAGGTACACAGGAAAAATCATAAGAGACTTATTAAAATTGAACTGTTTACATTCCTACATGGAAAGATATTTGTAACTCATGAGACCTTTCTCATTATTAGGGTAGTTGGAGGGAATATATATAGACAGAGGGTGCAGGGTGAGCTGAATATGAAGGGATGATATCTAAAAAATAAAATTAAGGGGTGAGAGAGGAATGTACTGGGAGAAGGAGAAAGGGAAAGGTAGAATGTGGTAAATTATCTCACATAAAAGAGGCAAGAAAAAGCTTTTTCAGTGGAGAGGAAGAGGGAGGAGGTGAGAGAGAATGAGTGAACCTTACTCTCATTGTATTTGGCTTAAGGAGGGAATAGCATACACACTTAATTGGGTATGGAAATCTATCTTACCCTGTAGTAAAGTAGGGGAGACGGACATAAGAAAAAGGGGGGGGGTGATAGAAAGGAGGGCAGATTGAGAGAGGAGGTAATCAGAAACAAACACTTTTGAGGACGGACAAGGTTAAAGGAGAGAATAGAATTAATGGGGGATGGGATAGGATGGAGGGAAATATAGTTAGTCTTTCACAACATGACTATTACGGAACTATTTTGCATGACTACACATGTATAACCTATATTGAATTGCTTGCTTCTCAATGGGGGTGGGTGGAGAGGGAGGAAGGGAGAGAATTTGGAACTCAAAGTTTTAAAAATGAATGTTAAAAATTGTTTTTACTTGCAACTGAGAAATAAGATACACAGACAATGGGGTATGGAAATCTACCTTACCCTACAGGGAAATAGAAGGGGAAGGGAATAAGAGAAGGTGGGGTGATAGAAGGGAGGGCAGATTGGGGGAAGAATGCATGCTGTCATGGGATGGGGGGGGAGAGATAGGGAGAAAATTTGGAACTCAAAATCCTGTGGAAGTGAATGTTGAAAACTAAAAATAAATTTTAAAAAATAAATATAAAATATATGTAAATATTAAAATGTTAATTATTCATTTTTGGAAACCATGACTAATGGGATTTAACTACAGAATGTCAGTGCTTCAAATGCTAAAAATTATTAGTGAAGAAGCAAAAGAAACATGGATCAGAGACTACAGGAGATAAGGCAGTGATATAAAATCTGAGGACATCTGATTCTTTTGTGTACCCCCCTTAGATCCTAGCATTGGGCTCACTAAATACTTTTTCTGGTAGAGTAGCATAAAGCCTACTGCTTCTATTTCTCTACCTAATTTTTCCCAAAAACTATGTTTAAGAAAAAAAATTAAATGCTATAATTGAAAGGAGACAAATGGACTAGACATTTGCTCTATGGAAAAAAATAACGTGTTAGAATTCAATTCAAATTTAATAATTGTACAATGCCTTAATTTAAGGCATTTGCCTCGTTCCTTTTTTTATCTGACATTCCAATATGTTCTGTGCTTCTTGAAATGACAAAGCTGTTGATTCTCACCAAGACAATCCTTTCTCAAGGTTCAACACAGAAACAGCTTTTCTCGACTTGTCTTTACCAACAACTTGCCACGTCAACAAGAATTTATTAAATGTCTACCATGTTCCAGACACCATGATAATTGCTGGGAATACAAAGAAAGACAAAATTGCCAATGCACTATCTATTAAATGTAATCATTTCCAGAGCAAAATAATGGAAGAAAGTTCTGTTCCTAGGAAGTGTTCAATGGTTCCACAACATGTGTTGAAGTGAAGGACAATTAGGTAAAAATAAATTAAGACAGAAGAAGAGTTTTTAAAAGTTAAACTTCTATTTATAGGGATAGATTCATTTGGCTCTTTCCGGAGCCTTGTGCTGATGAGCTCAGTTTCACTTTGCAAGCCTTCATATTTCTTTGTTTCGTCTCCAGGATGCACTCTCAATACAGTCAAATCACTTAACTTTTCAAAAATCCATGGCAATGGTTACATGATAATCTTCATGAAATCGTATTGGTTATTAAGGTGTGAGAAAGACAAATACACTGTGAGAAGGAGAAAGGGAGCAGTAGAATGAGATAGATTATCTCATATAAAAGGCATGAAAGAGCTTTTACAGTAGATGGGAAGATATGGGAGGTGTGAGGGAGAGAGTGAACCTTACTAGCATACATACTCTGTTGGGTATAGAAATTTATCTTACCCTACAGGAAACTAGAAGGGAAATGGGGCAAGGCAAGGGGGAGGGGGTGATAGAAGGGAAGGTGGATTGGGGGAGGTAAAAAACAGAAGCAAAACACTTTTGAGGATGAACAGGGTGAAAGGACAGAGAGAGTAGAATAAACAAGAGGAAAATAGGATGGAGGGAAACACACAGTAATCATAACTGTAAAAACATTTTTATAGGAAGTTTCTCTGATAAAGATCTCATTTCCCAAATATATAGAGAACTGAGTCAAATTTATAAAAATAAGAGCCATTCCTCAGTTGATAAATAGTCAAAGATACAAACAGGCAGTTTTCAGACAAAGTAATCAAAGCTATCTACAATCATATGAAAAAATGCTCTGTCACTATTGATTAAAGAAATGCAAATTAAAACAACTCTCAGCTACCACACCACACCTACCAAACTGGCTAATATTACAGAAAAGGAAAATGACAAATGTTGGAGTGGATGTAGGACAATTAAGACACTAATGTACTGTTGGTAAAGGTGTATACTGATTCAACCATTCTATAGAGCAATTTGGAAGTATGCCCAAAGGACTATAAAACTATGCATACCTTTGACCAAGCAATACCACTGCTAGGTCTGTATCCCAAAGAGATGAAAACAAAACAAACAAAGAAAAAAGGACCGATACGTGCAATAAAAAAATTAGTAGTTTCAAAGTAACCTAGAAACACTTCTATGAGGTAATGCAGAGTTAAGTGAGAATAAAGGGAGAATAATTTATATGATAAGAACATCATTACATAGACCAATAACTTTGAAAGATGTAATAACTCTGATAAATGCAATGACCAACCACTATGCCAGAAGACTGATGATGAAGCAGGCTATCTACCTCTCAACAAAGAGGTGATGCACTTAAGATGCAGGATAAGACATTTTTACATGGCTAGTGTGGGAATTTATTCCGGATAAATAAATCAATACCTAATTTGCCAAATCACTACCTAACATTCATTATACTACTCACTTCTAGAATGTAGTAAATGTCAAACAAATTTTGGAGAGTGGGTATTAGAGAAATTACTAAGAAGGAAATATCCCTTTGTGATTCTAGATAAATTCTTCTTGACCAGGCACATTTCTTTTAAGCGTTTTGCTTTTCAGTTTCATTTTTTTTCAATGGAGGCAGGAGGAGATGGGAAAAGAAAGTGTTTGCTAATCAAAAAAATAAATAAATAAATACTGCTTTTTAAAAAGAATGTAAGCTCCTTAAAGATAGAAATTGTCCTTTTTTTTTTTGCTTGTATTTGGATTCCTAGTACTTAGCACAATGCCTGGCATATAGTAAGTGCTTAATAAATGCTCTATCTTCTATCTGTCCATCTATCTGTCTTTTTGTCTATCTTCTGTCTCTATTAATAAGCCTGTCAGTCTATCTATCTATCTATTATCTGTCTATCTATCTACCTTTCTATCTATCTATCCTGGAAACATCTTCCAACTGCTACTGAGCCTGATGCCTCTTTCTGTCACTGTCTCTCTGTTGCTGTCTGTCTCTATTTCTCTCTGTCACTGTCTCTCTGTGTTTCTGTCTGTGTCTCTTTGTTGTCTCTCTGTCTGTGTCTGTCTCTGTGTCTGCCTCTGTGCGTCTGTCTCTCTCTGTTTTTGTCTCTGCCTGTCTGTCTCTCTGTCTTTGTCTCCATCTCTCAGCCTTTCCCTGGCTCACATGTCAAAGAGTGATTGATTTATGATTACTTGGAGAAACTTCTAGAACAATAGCGAATTTACTTTGCTCACTGATTCTCCCTTCTGTTTTATTGCCACATAAAGCAGGTAGAATGGTTCATTACTAAGTGTTTCTCAGTTATTTTGCTTATTGGTTATTTCATTTCTTAAAAAACAATGGTTTACTGGCTAAAGATAATGTTACTTAGCACTAAGTAGATATTTTTGCTATGGATAGTCTGGAAGTGGGGAACAGAGACCTGTGGTAACTGATTCCATAAAATTCAAGTGGCTAGAAGACCATCTTCCAGTTTGGCAATCAACAGACTGCTTGGGGGCAGTCTATTGCATTTTATGAACTCTATTTACAACCTATTTTACGCTCTATAACTTTGCTGATACAGAGACCTTTGCCCTATACTAAACCCTCCTGACCTAATCTCATTATCCCTAAGCAGACAGGTTGACTTGGACCCAGAGCCTTTTAATTTTTCTCCATCTGCCAAGCAAGAGAAGGGGAGGAGAGAGACACTTCAAGAGAAGATGATGCTCTGAGCTAGCCCTCCTTCCCAAAGTGTGATCAACAGAGATAAATGTGATCACTTCCTCTCATTCACTGCAAAGAGAAGGATATGAAAAGTATTCCTCACCCATGTGATCTCTGCTGGGAATCACGTATATTTTGTATGCTCAAAATCCCTAAATGGAGCTATGGTCTCATGAATGTGGTGGATTTTTGTCTAATTATGTAGCTAGTATCCATGCTTGTCCTTCCTGTGCATTTATCCCCCATATTTTTCCATAAGCCCACCCCAGGAGGGTTCACCCAACTTTCTGAGGACCCTCCCCACTTTAGCTTTATATTTAAAAGATACTATAGTGTAGCAGTCTGGTTATCTTTTGCGCTAACAATTTGACCATCCCATCCAGTTTTTTGAAAGAAAATGTTTGCTAGTGTAATGGAGTAATACCAGCACAGAGTTCAGGTTGAAGAGGGATTCCCAAAGGATGGCGAAATTCTCTGGATGTTTCTTCTGTGGATGACATTGCGCTGATTTACATAAACACCAGAATACTGCAGACTCCTAGAAAAGCTCTGTAACTAGGGGTGTGCTGGGAAATGTTTAACAACCAGTTCCCGGGGGGGAACATTACAGACACTTAAATTTAATCTGCATTATTAACATTTTCTTCATCACTTTCTTAATTCTATACAATCAACAAGACAATAAATCAGGCCCTGATTTGTAGCTTGTTGATTTTCCAAGGTGTAAATGGTCCTAACAACACTTTTACAATCAGCTCCAGCTAGGCAGTTACCCACTGGCTGCGTCACACACTTGTCACTCAAAAGGGTTTATCCACAACCATCTACATGGGAAAAACCAAGTGGATAAAGAATATTTCTGAAAAAAATTATGAAAAATGTAAAATTTTTACAAAGGACATCAGAGAGGTTCATGGTAAGCAGGCTGTAATATAAAACAAACAATGAATTAAAAGAAGAAATGGAGTAAAGGATGTAGCGAAGGCAATGTAATGTTTTCTGTAGCTTTTTTTAGAAGTTAATTTTTTTTTAACGAACAAAAATCTACTTTCTTTCCTTCATGCATCATGGCAGGGGAAGAGGGGGAGAAAAGTTAAACACTTATAACATATACATATAGTCAAGTTACTGGTTCTTTCTTTTTCTTTCACGTTAGCTAATGGTTTATCTATTTTTAAAAGAACCAGCTCATAGTTTTGTTTGTTAATTCAGTGTGGTTTTTTGGGGGAGTTTTTTGCTTTCAATTTTGTTAATCTCATTCTTGATTTGCATATTTTCTATTTTCGCATTTAATTGGAGTGTTTCTATTTGTTGTTTTGCTAGGTTTTTTTTAAGATGCATGCCCAATTCTTTGATCTATTCTCTCTCTGTCTCTCTTTTGTGATGAAAGTGTTTAGAGAAATAAATTTTCCCCTCTGAACTACTTTGATTGCATCCCCCAAAATTTGGTACACTGTCATTATCTTTAATGAAATTATTTACTGTTTCTTTGATTTGTTCTTTGACCTACTGATATTTCAGGATTGTTTTTTCAGTCTTCAGCTAATTTTCAATTTTTTAAAAAGGTAATTTATTGAATATAATTGTCTGTGGTGCCTTTCTGCAAAAAATGATTTAAAAAAAATCAAAACCACTTTTTGCTGCTGCCTTTTTGAGTTCATCTGAAGAATAACAGACTTTTCTTCAGCTCCTTATTCTTGTAACAAGCATTTATTAAGTGTTTATTATGTGCCTTCAGCTTTGTAATTCATTCTTCCATTCTCTTTCATTTTATGGATATTTATCTCATTCTCAGGGTAGCTAAGTGGCACAGTGGGTAGAGTACCAACCTTGAAGTCTGGAAGACTCATCTTCCTGAATTCTAATCTCATCTCAGACACTTACTAGCTGTGTGACCTCACCCTGTTTTCCTCAGTTTCCTCATCTGTAAAATAAGCTGGAGAAGGAAATGGCAAACGGCTCAGTATCTTTGCCAAGAAAAGCCCAAATGGGGTCATGAAGAGTAGGATGTGACTGAACTGAATAAACAAGAAAAGTATCTCATTCTCATTCATAGCTATGGTCATTAATTGTGTATTTATCTCCATCTTCCTGGCTTTTATTTTTTCCTCTTTTTGCTCTTTGCCATCTCTTTACAAAGAAGAGGATGATGAGAGATGAGCATACCTAGCATGAGTGCTCTGTGATTGAGGCAATCAACTTCTGCCCCTCTTCTCTTTCCCTCAAGGATACCCCAGTCGGATGTTCTTATCTTTTCTTTGATTTTAAAACCCTCTTCATTGTTCACTTTATGAGGTTAAAGTTCATTTCAGGCTAATTCCTCCTTGAATATACCCCTACCTCTGATTCTCCTTCTCTCCCCTCTCCTCCTTGGTTTAAATGATTTTCTGCACACCTGTGTGTATTCTACCATGCCTTGACCAGTGAAAATGAAATTAGGGTCTAAGTGTTCCCCATTTTCTCCATCTAACCTCTTCCTTTTCTCCCTTAGTTTACTCCTTTTTCTTTCCCTTTCTTTTCTTCTTTTATGATCATCAAAACATAATATAACCACTCCTGAATGCTCTGTCTCACTTAACACCTTCTATGACCCTTGATGACATTAACTTTTTGAGGAGACACTTAGGTCATCTCTGCCTTTTAGAATATAAGCACTCCATCCTTGCTTAGTTCCTACTGAGTGCTCACTTGCATTCACCATTTTGTGTTTCTTTTGATTCTCACATTTGTATTTCAGAGTTTTTACTTACCTCTGGTCTTTACATTAGGAATTCTTAGACGTCCTCTGTCTCATTTCAGGGCAGCTGGGTGGTGCAATGGATAGAAAGAATCCTGGGCCTGGAGTCAGGAAGATCTGAATGCAAATCTGGCTCCAGACATTTACTGGCTGTGTGATCTTGGGCAAATCACTCAACTGCTATGAACTTCAGTTCTTTATCTGTAAAATGAGGACACACTGGAGAAAGAAATGTGAAACCACTTTAATGTGTTTGCTAAGAAAACTCCATGCACAAGCCCATGGGGTCATAAAGAGTTGTACATGACTGAACAACAAATATAATTTGAGGTCCGCTTTTAACCCTGTGAGATTTTGTTTCAGTTTGCTAAGTAAAGGATTCTTAGTTGTAAGCCTATATCTTTGGTCTTTTGGAATACTGTATTCCAAAATCTCTGCTCCTTAATAGTTGTGACTGCTAAATCCTGTGTAATCTTGACTGATTCCTAGATACTTGAACCTCTTCTTTCTAGCTGCTTGGAGTAATCTGTCTTTGACCTGGATGCTCTGGATTTTAGCTATGATGTTCCTGGGAATTTTCATTGAGGAGTACATTTGTCCTCTGGTTCTACCACTTCTGGTTAGTTTTCTTTAATGATTTATTCAAATATAATATCCAGGTCCTTTTTTTTTTTTTGGTAATTAATGTCTTTCAGGCAGTAAAATAACTAAAAATATCTCTCTCTTAAAGTTCTTTATAACCTGACCCTTTTCTGTCTTTCCAGTTTTCTTATACCTTACTTCTGTCCATGTACTCTTGCACTCCAGTGACACTGGCCTTCTTGCTATTTCTTGCATGTGCTACCTTTTTTCTGGACTCCAAGCATTTTCACAAGCTGCTCCCCATGCTTGGAATGCTCTCCCTCCTAACCTTCATCTCCTGGACTCCCTGGTCTCCTTTACATCTTTGTTAAATTCCCGTTTTCTGTAAGACTTTCCCAGGCCTTAATCTTAGTGCCTTAACTCTTAGACTGCCCCCAACTTACGCAACACATAGCTTGCTTGTATATATTTGTTTGCATGTTGTCTCCTCCATTGTTAATATGGCTACTTGATAGCAGGAACTGTTTTTTGGCTTTCTTTGAATCCCTAGTACTGAGCATAGTGCCTGGCACATAGTAGGAACTTAATACTAGTTGAATAACTGACCATCTTTCCAGTTCTGTTCCTTTTGATATGATTGATATTTTAAATTCTCTTTTATTTCGTCAGTATTTTGATTTTTGATTTTGTTGTCTTATGGAATCATTGATTTCTTTTTTGGCCCATCCTCATTTTCAAGAAATCTGTTCTTTAAGTAAGACTTTTAACCTTTTATTCTAAGTTCTCAATTGTCCTTCAAGACTTTCCTCTAAAGCTAGCATTTTCTTTCTACTCCTTTCTTCTAAAGCCCTCATTTTATTTATGAAATCACTTAACACTTAAAAACTCTCTTATTTCATTGCTTCCAAAAATTCTAGTTGAACCTATCCCCAAGTTGTGTTTTTCTTTGAGGATTTGCTTGTGGATGCTTTGGAGTTACTCTCTTCTGAGTCTGTGTCTTGGGCATCCCTGCCTCCATAATAGGTGGGATAATAACAATAATAATAATAATAATAATAATAATAATAATAATAATAATAATAACAACAACAACAACAATAATGATGATGACAGTCTTTTTTGTTGTTGTTTACTCATTTTCCCAGCCTTCCCAAATTGGTACTTTATATTAGAGTTGGGCTCTGCATATTTTGGAGGTAAAGCCTGGTTTGTATTTTCTAGGGTCTTGCTGTTACTTTCTTCAGATACAGTGCCATGCTCTTTACTGGACTCAGGGGTAACTCAGCTCTAGGATCTGCAAATTTTCAGTATACCCAAAGCAGCCACATTTAGGGTGAAGTCTGGTCACTGTGCTCTTGGTCTGAGCTTTTTGAGCTCCTGCCCCAAGCTTGGGTCTGGGTGACACAATTGACATACTTGCCCCTAGTTGGATCTCCAGAAGGCTGCGCTTTTTCCAGTTCTTGTCAGTTGGCTGGAAGGCTTGTAGATTTAGAATTGCAGGCTCCCTCTTGATCTGAGTTCTTTGCCCTCTTTACTTAGTGCAGACTTCAGACTGGCCTGGGGGCTAAACATGTAATCCTGCTCTGAGGCAGAACCACTTAGCTGCTATTCTGTTCTGTTCCTGCTTTTCGTCCAGTATACAGCCTCAGACCCACAGCTGCTCTGGTCCCTACGTGCAGATCTCTTCCTCAATCAGCCCTGGATCTGCAGCCCAGTTCTGGGGTCAGAGCAACAGGGCTGCCAGGTGACCCCCATTCCTGTTCCTTAAAGAGACTTATGCCTATCCCTGCTGGATCCAGGACTTCCTTCCCCTCATATACATCTGTAGGGCTCAATTCAGTCTCAGTGATGTAAAGCTCTCTGCAGCTGCCTTCCTAGCAAGACCATGTCCCCAGAACTCTTGTTTCCTTTTGCTGACCTAGGCTGAAAAAATAATCTACTGTGAATTTTCCTTGAGTTTTCCAGTTACAACTTAGTCTGGCACTCTTTCTGGGTCTTTGTTGGAGTTGTCGCAAAGAGCAAAGCTCCATTTCTTCTTCCTGCTCTGCCATCTTTGCTGGTCTTCCATGTAGCTTTTGGAAAAGCCACTTAGTATTTCAAAAGAAGCATTCAAATTTATGTGGTTTTTTTGTTTTGTTTTATTTTTAATTGCTGTAATGATTTCTTCCCTTTTGGGGCAGTGTTTGAGACTGCCAGGGAAGAGATGGTGTCAGCACAGAGGAAGGTAGAGGACAGAATGAGTTAAAAAACAAAGAGGGTTATAAAAAACAGGCCAGCTACTGATTCAGAGAAAAGGTGTCAATGTAAAGCAGGGGCCCAGTAGGGCACAATCTATCAAGAGAAATAAAGGAAAAGTGATCATTTTCCCTAGATGTGTATGATGTTGAAGGACAATATGGTGGAATGGTAATTCAGTGTATTTTAAGGGAAAATAAAACCTAGCAGCAGTGGGATGGAACCACAATCCTTTACCAACTGTATGCCTGTTGTAACTTGCTTTAGTCAACATACCTTCATGTAGGGCTGCTTATCTTAATGTATAAAGGACGTAGTAAGCATATACTTGAAGTGGTCCTGAGCACCTTTGATCAGACTATTTCTACAAGCAGACTTCTTAAAAATTTCTGCCTTCACTACACTTATATGTCTTTCTCATCTTGTGATTTTGATATCTCATCTTAGTTCTTGCCATTGTAGCCAACAATCAAGAGAATTATAGAATTCAAAACATAGTAACATATGTTCTGGACTGTCAGCTTCCAATGACAGTCTTTCTGATTAAAAAAAACCCCTCTTATTCCACACATTTAAAGTTCAACCTTATGCTTTCTACTAACATTTCTACCTCTATTTAAACAGTCCATTTAAAGTCCAAAGGCACAAATGTGAATTCTAGGAATATACTGATCATTTACTCCAGCCCGGGAACGGAAATTTGCCTGAATTAATACACTGGTTATTCCTGACAAATAAATCTTGCATAAAGCCATTCTATGCAACTACTAGACTCTCCTCTTCCCCCTTCTACATCTGGGCTTTCAAAGAATGAGAATGGCTTTAGGGATGTTAGAAATGTAGCGTTTCAGGATGGCTGCCAAGTCCTACCTGTCTCAAATTTTTGTTGCTCACGACCCATTCTATTTGATTTTTATCTCGTGGGGGTCTGTGCATCTGTGACAACTCATTCTGAGTAACAAATGCCTTTGAAGCACCTACTATGTGAACAGGATCATGATGTGTCACTCTTCCTTCCAAGAAATTCCCTCTCATTCTCTTTTTTCTTTTGCTTCTCTTCCTTCCATCTTTGCTTTGGTTACTGTGGCTGGAATAATTCTAATTCAAAGAGGCACCAGAAACTCAAAGTAGGCCTTAAATTAAGGCTGGGTCTAAAACTGGTGGTAGCGCTGTACAATGCAATCAGGTTAGTTCACCACAACCTTCCTCTGGGGTGCAGTCATCCAACATGGAGCCCAAAATGGTGTGGTTAGGTAAACTTCTAGAGAACCGAATACCCCACTTGGATCATCCAGTTACATCGCTCAACTTGAGGTCAATCTTAGTAAGGTCTACCATCTGAATACTCTTTTATTGTTTGGCCAGGAGTCAATCTTACTAATTATCCCAGGTCCTGTGGTATTTCTACATGAAAGCTGGTTACATCCTATTATTCCTGGAATTCTGGAGCCATCGAAGGCCATTCTCAGGGCCCACTTCTCTTGTATTCACTGGCTTTGTCACAGGTGGGACACATAAAGGGCATAAAGCGCCATGGGATAACGATGCTTCCTGTGTTTGTCCAGTATAACAGTATAGAGGTTTACTGTGACACAGGGCTCCTTTTAAAAAGCTGGTCCAAAAGCAAGTCCCTCTTTTCTATGACACAGATCTACTTCATAATATTGCTCCCTAGTTTGATATGTTCTTTTTTTTTTTTTAAGGCATTTGGGGTTAAGTGACTCGCCCAGGGTCACACAGCTAGTGAGTGTCAAGTGTCTGAGACTGAATTTGAACTCAGGTCCTCCTGACTTCAGGGCCGGTGCTCTATCCACTGTGCCACCTAGCTGCCCTAATATGTTCTGATAGATTAAAGGTTGTAATTGCTCTCCCTCCCCAGCATTTTTAGCCCTTTCTTGGAATTTAGTGGATTATTTTAAAATAAATCACTTATTTTCTAGATTAAATTAGAACAGTACACCAGAACCATAGCTCTAGAGCTAAAAGGAGCCTTAAATATAATCTAGGCCGACTCCCTCATTGTATAATTAGAAAAGTAAGACCCCAAAAGATTAAAAGCTTTGCCCAATGTCTCACAGGCAGTAAACGCCAAAGTTGGGGATGTAAACCCAGGCCAATGACTCCAATTCCAGCCCCTTATTCTATTACTATATACTTAAGGGTGTTCCCTTGTTTTAAGAAAATTTGATACAGAATGTAAAAATCAAAATTAGATTTCCTAAACAGGTAAATGAAAAGGTGACCATTTTCATCATGATATGATTCTTTCCATTTATTTAAGGGTTCCTTTAAAGAGTGGTTCCCCTTGTGCATTTAGGTTTTCGTCTTGCAGACATAAAATGTTAGAACCGAAACTTTATGCTAATTGGGAAAAGGAGTAGACATATACAAATTTAACTAACAAAATGCTGCAGAAACACGTGTAAGTTGGGATACTCTTCTAGGGAGAAGTGACTCTACAGCTTCCAAAAAGGCAGCGTAGGATAGTAACAAAGAATAAAACAGCAGATTCTGAATGAGAAGACCCCAACTCTAATCCTGTCTATTTTTCTGAACACTTGTGTGATCTTGGGCAAGTCACTTAAGTGCTGTAGGCCTCAGTTTCCTCATCTGAAAATTAGAGGGTTGGACTAAAAACCTCAGAGGTGCCTTTCAGATCTAAAATTGTATGATTCCCTGAGATCATCAGTAATGATCTGAAGTTACCATTATAGAATTAAAGTCATCAAAAAGTTCTGGATCATGATGGATGAAGATGCAAATAAAGGAAAGGTCTCTAAAACTTAAAAGGAAAAAGACATCAAATGGAAAATTGTTGAACAGTGACAGCTAACCAAGAAAGCACTTTGTACATACGTTGCAGATCTCAGGCCTATTTTCTTCTTCTTCTGGTCCTGATCTGTAATTTTAACAGCCTCTACTGATTTGATTCAGTAGCTCAGTCTCTGTTTTAGAGTCTTATAGTTGGGAGGGCTGAGGGGTTAACTGATCTGTCTTCGGTCACACAGCTTCAACAGCGAACCTTAGTAAATGAGAACAAAAAATTACAAAAGCACAAACTAAGGAAGTTATTCCCTGATTGTTGCATGTTCTGGGGCACTTTTGCAAGGATAGAAAATATCTGCCTTCCTGTTCTCACAAAACTACAATTTGGCTAATTATATTTTCTCTACATAATATGATTCCTACTAGGATTAAGATTACACACAGCATATCTGACTTCTTGTCCTCCAACATGCTATTTTAATTGAAGGGAGATCTGTATCTACATGGTTATGGAGCTATATATAAGTTTTCTTGGAGTAAAAGTTATAAATAAGAGATTATTAGTATTCATTCAAAACTTATCCTAGAAAACACACAGTTCATTTCTTTTAAAAGATGTTATTGCCAGAACCAGGTTAAATACATAACTCCTCTAGTATGGTGTGAATACTGTACTTGTTTAAACTGTAACCAGTAAGGCTTTTTTTTTAAAGTATAAAGTGTTACACAACTTCAATAATGGTCGGTTATTCATGGTCTTTTTTCCATTTCCAATCCAGTTCCTCAGGGGATAAATTATAACCTCAAAGGCCAAGTGGTTGATCATAAGGGAATGACATTTCTGCTTAGAAAAAGTGTTACAATTTGAAATCATACAAGCATCAAAAGATAAAATCTAAGCAGTTTCATAATAATTTGTTTTTCAATCAAAGACCTATCACACAACATTAATTCTATATGCAGCATTTGGGAGGTGGGATTTCAAGGGAAAATAATTTAATACCTAATACCAAGAACGGGTCAATGTCCTTACTGTGGAGAGGCAGTCTGATGCAATGATCAAAGTATCAGGCTTTGAGTCAAGGGACTTGTTTTTGATTCTGGGCTCTGACATGGACTAGCCATATGAATCTGAGTAAGTCACTTCACTGCTGTGTATCAGTTTCCTCAGATTGTAAAAAGGGGATAATAATATCTGTACTTCAGAGGAGTGAGATGAGGAAAACATTATGCAGGCTATTATTATTATTATCGCAGAATGGGAAGTAAGCACATTAATAACCTATGCTCCTATTACACATCTATTTCCAAAGCTAATTATTTATTGGAACAAAAGGTCTTGCCTTGATTGAAACTGGTAGAAAGTAGAAGTTCTGGCTGTTAATAAAAGGAAGTACAGGCTTTAAATGTGAAGAATGATCTGATGAACCCAAAGAGAGTTTAATTTTCTGATTAAAAACACAGAATAGCCTACAATCCTGTGCATCCTTCTTTGGCTTTCACAGTGATGACAATAAGAATTGCAACTTTTAAACTATGTATAAATATGAATTCATTTACTGACTAATTGATTTAGTGAATCAATTTTATTATAATTGCTTAATAAAAACTCACAACCACTCCAGAGATTGGCCTGACAATTCATATGGGAAGATCCAAATGCACCCAAAAGAGTCTATCGTACAGACTACACCATAAGTTGGGCTGTTTATTGAGTTTGTCCAACAGTACCTATACTTTGGACAGATATTGCAATTAAATAATGAGCTGTCCCCACAATGAGAAAGTAGGAAGACAGCAGGCTGTATTGTATTTGAGAACCTGCACAACACTTTTCAACGATCCCAAACTATCCTTGTAACAAAGCCCCATCTTTTTTATCTCAATACTTTCCCCAGTGATTCTGGGATACCACCAGCATCATGGAATACCACACCTTCCAAAAAAATCAAATTACAGGTGGCCCAAAGGACAATGGAGAGGCACATGGTGAACAGGCTGCTGCATAAAACAAATGATCACTTATGTTCAAGAAAGGGTATAAGGGAGAACATTTGGCAAAATGTATGAACTGAAAAAGAGTAGGCTGATCATGCCTTGATAAGCAAGGGATAAGGAAAGGGAGTTTGACACACTCATTAGTGCCCACAAAATGTTAAAAGACCAAAGGAAACCCTCTAGTGATTTCCATGGATACTTTTTGGAAGACAATGACAAGAATCACCAACAATGCTTGTGAGTTTTCTTTTTCAATTGTTCAATAGGAATGCAGTGGGAAGGAGAACTGATGGTGATGATAAAGAAAAAGTGAGGAAGATCTGCCTATGTTGGGTGGATGTCCTGGTGTGAACTTATGGATAGGACAGGACAGGCAGGCCTGGATGGGTTGCTGCCTTTATTATTGGAGGGCACATTCACATCTCAGATCCAATGGAGTCTAAACACAGGGTTCAGAGTGCTCAGCTGATCCTGATCCATTCCCTAGTTGACAGAAGAGGAAATGGCATTTTATAGTCACCATTTGTGATCTTTAAAAATCTTCACGACAAAAGATCAAGATAATTTTAATAATATTACATAGATCAAGATTGGTTACTTTCTTTTTTAAAAAATAAACTTTTATGGATATCCCTTTCTTCCCTCCTCACTCCTAGGGTTATCCCATATAACAAAGAATAACTTTTTAAAAAAGAGAAAAAAAACCCATTAGCAAAACCAATCAATACAGCCCCCCAAAAAATATTCTGGAAGTATACCTATATATAGGTACACACCCATGGACCTCCCGCCTCCTGTTTATTTTATAGCTGTTTCCATGCAAGTTGCTGTTGTCTGACCACCATTTTTCATCCATGAGGGGCCGTTCTTTTTCTAACTTTTTAGTCAGTTGACTCCACAATTTTAAGCCCTTAATTCTTCTTCTTTCCTCCTCTTGTCTTTCCTTTTCAGTATTTCACCCTCTGTTGCTTCTGCCAAAGTCCTATTTTAGACAAATTGGGGCCAAATCCTTGCAAGGCTATTATCTGCAATGTCAAACAACTCAAGGCATGACTTAATCAGGCTGCTAGCACAGTGTATCTCACCTAACCATGTTTCAGAAACCCTCCACTGACTGCTGGGGCTGGGATAAGGCATTGCTCAGGTACAAATAAAGTTACCAGAAACTAAAAAAAACCAACTGTCCCCTTTAGGTATTAAGTGAGCACTGCTCCTCCCTCTCCCTTCCACATCCATTAGTCTAGGACTTGGGGACCCTGGCATTACATTGTAATGAAGAGAGTACCAGAATGTTAATCAGAGTATTTTAATCAGAGTTCAGAGGTTGGCTCTGCCAGTCATTGTGTGACTCCGGGCAGATCACTCCTTTGGGCCTCTCCTTCCCCATCTGCAAAACAAGGGCAGGGGGTGGCTTAGATGATCTCTAAGAGTGTTTCTAGCTCTATGCCCTATACTTCTAGGGCTTCAGGTCCTTTAGTCAACTATTGGAAGGGCGGTTGAATGCATGTAAAGAAGGAGAAAAGAGCTAGAGTGGTGGTTTTTCTTTTAGACTATTTCATCACCCATCTCCCATCTCCAAGCCTTTGCCCAGGCTGCCCCCCATGCCTGGAATATACTGCCTCCTTAAATTTCCTTTTAGAATCCCTCATTTTCTTCAAAATTCAGCTCATGAGCCATGTTCTGCATTAAACTTTTCCTGCTGGTACCTCCCCAAGGAGCTCACAATTTAATGGGGGAGACAAGAAGCAAACAAATACGTACAAAAAAAGCTGTAAGCAGGATAAACAGGAAATAATTAACAGATGGAAGGCACTAGAATTAGGAAGGGTAGGAAAGACTTTCTGTAGAAATGTGCTTTTAGCTGGAACTTAAAGGAAGCTAGAGAAGCCAGTAGGAAGAGATGAGGAGAGGGAGCTTTCTAAGCATGGAGGACAGTTAGAGAAAAATGTCTGGAGCCCAGAGATGGAGGGTTTGGTTGTGGAACAGCTGGGAAGCCAGCTTCACTGGACCCAAGAGTATCTGTTAGGGAGTAAGGAGTAAGAAGACTGGCAAGGAAGGAACTAGGTAATGAAGGGCTTTGAAAGCCAAACAGAGCATTTTATATTGGTTCCTGGAGACAACAGGAGCTACAGGAGTTTATTGAGTAGGGATGATGGCCTGGTCATCTGCACTTTAGAATAATCACTTTGGTGGCTGGAGGATGAATTGGAGTGGGATACTTCAAGGATTCAATTAAAAGTATTTATTAAGTGCCTACTGTATGCTACATCTTATAAACGAAGCCATCGGGGACAATGTTTACACTGATAAAGGAATCCAAAATGCCCCAAACACACAAAAGCTTCCTAGGGGAGGGGGAGTAGGGACCAGGAACCAGGAGAAACCTCTTGTAGGAGGTGGCCCTTGAACAAGCCACCTTTGTCTGTGTCCTTTCTAAAACTTCCTGCCAATTAGGACAGACTGGGGAGTCTGGTTTTGAGATCTTCCTCCGGCAGTGTCTGGTGAAGCCCGTGGACGTCTCTGAACAGTGTTTGTAAGAGCACAAAACAAACTTTGTAGGACCACAAAAGAAACAAATGACTTTGAACTAGTTATTTTGAAATAATTACAATATGTCAAACCCAAGTTCGGGGTCCTTGAGGGCAGCTACTCTGTCTGGTCTCTCTTGGTCGTGCCCTCGATTAGCACAGTGCCTGACACATAGTAGCCACATAACACACGCTTGATGGCTGCCATGACTTGCCCAAAGTTACGCAAAAGTAGAGTGTGCGCTTCCCAAGGTCCGCTGCACAGCACGCTGCTAGGCCCAGAGTAGGTGCTTAATAATTGCCTGTTTGTTACCTACATCCGCATGCAAACCCAGGCCTTCGGCCTCCCACTCCGGGGCGCATCCCGCTCCATCGTGCTGCGCCTTTCTGAGTTACGCTTCAGTTGAAGTCAGACCCTCTGGAGCTCAGCGGCTCCCGACTCAGTGGCACAGTCAGCCTGGACCAAAGACAGAAAGGCCCCGGCAAGCCCTTCCCTCCTTCTGCAGGCTGGTTCCCCGGCGCGCACGCGCACGCGTCCCCAGCCGAGCCCAGACTCCAACGTGCAGAGCCACGTGCAGCCAGAAGTGGGAGGGGGGAAAAGAGGACTCGGAGCTCGCGGGGGCCTGGGGGTGGGGACGCCCCGGAGGAGTTCGGTGCGCGAGGCCCCGGCGGAGAGGGGGGCGGGGCGGATCGAGGCGAAGGACGAGGTGGAGGGGGCGGGAAATACAGGGAGGGAGAGGAGGCGGAGCCTGCGGAGGCCCCGCCTCGCCATTGGCTGAGCCCCCTCCATGCGGAGGCCAACGTGACCGTCCCCGGCGGTGGCGGAGGTGATCCGGTTGAGAAGTTCTCGGCCTACCCTTGGCCCGCGGTGTTCGCGGGCTGGGGGCACCTGACAGCCCCACCCCCTCCTCCGCCCCTCCTGGTGATAAGCCGCCAGGCCGAGGGAGCCCGGCGGCATCCTGGACACTCACAGCTGGAGGGGTCTCAGAGGCCACCTAGCCCGGCCCCCTCGTTTTAACAGAGGGGGAAACTGAGGCCCACTGAGCCAAACTGACTCGCCCAAGGTCACACAGATCTTAGGTGGGTCCCAGGCGCAGAGCCGGAAGGAACCTTCGAGTCCATCGAGGCTCACCTTCTTCATCACAGATGAGGAAACTGAGGCCCAGGTCGCATGGCCAAGCCAGGCGGTTATTGCAGCCTGCGCGTCCGTCGGGTGCAAATACAAACAGGGCGCGGGGGAGCTGCTGGGGAGGGCATCCTCATCCCGGGAAGGGACGTCGACCTTGCACCTCCCGACGGGCCCAGCCTTGGAAGCCGGGTCATTAATTCATTCCGAGCACTCGTCTGCCCTGGCTTTGGAAATGAGGTTTCCACTCTGTCTTCCTCGTTCGGCCGAGTCAGAGGCAGAGGAAGCAAGATTGTGCCTCACTGACTCCCCCCTCCCCCCAATTTTCTCTTCTAGGGATTCTTGTAAAACCAAAGAATGCAGGCACGATTGGGGTTGTTCAGAGTGCGCTGTCTATTCCTTAGTCTCGTCGATCGCTAGAATGCTACTTAAATAAAAGCTCAGGACAAGGGTGAAGAACGACTTCACTGAAGGGGACGCCTAATTTAGCCATCTTAGGTAATAATACCCTACCTCCATGTGCCTGGCCTTTCCTCTTGGCCCCCAAGTATTACCCCTGCAGAGTTTAGAGAGTACTTTCCATAGGCATCTCATTTGACCTCGATCTCACCTTTTTCCTACCAGTAACCACTTTAAGATCCTGTTGCTACAGGAGTTCAGGGGGGAAAAAAAATCCATTTGTAATATTAGTTAGAAGTGCCTGACCACACCCTGACTCCCACAGCGTTGAGTAAATTAGATTACTGTTCTGTCTGGGGGGAAAAAAAACCTGCCACTAAAACTGGGAAGGAGGGAAGGGGTTGGGGGAACACCAGCTGGGTTCTTTTTAGGAGTGCAAGTGATAGTTCTGTTTATGATCTGTTTATTAAACATTTATATTGCTAGGATGTGGTTAGCTTTTGTAATGATACTACTGTTTTATGGTATCTATGCTGTCTTGCATCCATATAAATAATTAAATTCTGACCTCTAGGATAAAGTGGCAGATTTTCCTATTGGAGAATGATGGGATTAAAGCAAAATCATTGTGCATTTTAAAAAAAAATTTGTTATTTTAAAATGCTTAAAATTTGTAGAGATGAGGAATACCAGGATATGATGTTTTGTAGGGACACCTTTTAAATTTAAGAACAGATGTATATTATTATATATATTGCATATATATAGATAGATATATGTATATATATCTATCTATATATACAGTTTCTTGAATAAGGATCCAACAAAGTAGAGAGGGTGAGGATGTCATTAGGCACACTATTTCAAATCCATCAACTATATATCAGTCACCTATTATATGTCCTAACTGTTTTTTTCTTGAGGAGTTAAGCCTTACATCATTTGTTCTGAGACACATTTTGGGCCCCCCTGAATGTTTAAATCCACTGGTTCTTTGTTTTACTCTATTTTATTTTTTTCTCAATTACCTGCAAACAAAAACATTTTAACATTCATTTTTAAAAATTTTGAGTTCCAAATTCTTTCCCTTTCAACCCTCCTCCCTCCTTGAGAAGGCAAGCAATTTGATATAGATTAAATATGTGCAGTCATGCAAAATAAAACTACTAGTTCCTTAAGCATCCTTAGTAATTTCTGATATTTATTTCAAATGATAGAATCAATTTTTAAAATGTTTTAGATAGTGGCCAAAACTGATGGTTCCTTAAAATCCACTGGCTTAAGTCAGAGAAGGAATCGAAAGTTCAAAGATAACTGAGATATTTTGAGTCTTATAAAATTGATATTGTATAATGAGTACTTTTAAAATCCCGAAATTGACATTAGGAAAATAAAACCAAGTGTATATATATTTTTTGCTTGTTTTAAGTAAGTCACCAAATAATAGTGAAGTAATTGTGGGAAAGTAGAAAGAATGGACCTATGATTTCAGGCAAGACTTGAAACTCAGGTCTCTAAGACCAGCTTAAGCCACCATGCCATAGTAGAAAATCATTCCTGGACAAAACAAAATTCTCACACCATTGGAGCTTCAGATAAAGTGATTCTATGTCCTTTGCTTTGCATAATGATTGCATGATAAATATCCTTTGTTTCCTATGGACATTAAACACGAATAGGCAATTGAGTTTTGTGATTTATTGAATATCATAAAAATAGGATTTCCATGTCTAACCTTGGACAATTAACTTATAGAACTCAGTTTCCTCATCCACAAAGTGAAGGAAAATAGATAATCTCTAAGATCTCTTCTATGTATGAAATTCTCTGACTTGATAGTCAATTAAATTTGACCACTTACTGTTTTGTTAAATGATGTCATTTCCAATTGACTGACGTGAACATCAATGGATCATTGGCATCCTGGAAGGAAGTCTCTAATAGAGTACTACACAACTTTGTCGTGGGCCTTATTCTGTTAGACATCTTTATCAGTAACTTGGGTAAAGGTATAGTTGGAATACTAATCAGATTTGCAGATGACATGAAGCTGTGAGGGATGTTGGATGACAAAATTGGCATCCCAAAAGACCTCAAAAGCTTAGAAAGATGGGCCAAAAATAATGTGAAATTTAATTTGAATATGTGTAAACTTGTACTTTTTTTTTTAATTGCATATACAAATACAGGATGGAGGAGATATGGCTAGAAGTTTTGTGCAAAAAAGACCTAGGGCTTTGAGTGGATTGCAAACACGGCATGCGTTAGCAGTATATCATGGCAGCTCAAAAACCTCATGTGATCTTAGGTTGCCTTGGAGACTTCACTAGCCATTTTTGTGCCTGAGGCAGATCTCTGGACACCTTGAGGCCACTCCTGGAGAAGGTTGGCCAGGGCCAACGGGACCTCACCTGGGCTATTGCCAAGGAGGTGAGGAAGCAAGTTGTTTTCCTATTTTAATTCTTTTTCCTAACAAGGTGCCAAGTTGTTTCAGTTGTTAATAACCACTGAAAGACAAGTATTGTTAGTGCCTTCTAAATTACAGCGTGTTTGGGAGAGCTCGGGATGTCTCACCCCAGATGTGGCTCTGCCATTAGGAGCTGTTTAGCAGCCATATCAAGAGACCTGGTAGTCCTCCTTCCACTCTGACTTGGTCAGATCTTATCAGGAATATTGTATCCAGTTCTGGTACCACATTTGAGAAAGAGGATTGACAAGCTGCAGCACTTTGAGAGAAAAGCAATCAGAGTAGTAGGGGACTTGACACCAAACCAAAGATGGAAAAATGTTTTCAAAATATAGGGTTGTCATGAGGAAGACAGATCAGACTTCATCTTGCCTGAAGGGCAGAACTAGGACTCATGAATTATAGCGCTTGTTACAGGTAGAGGTTACATGGAGGCAGACTTTGACAGCATTAAAAAAAACTCCATTAGTGTCAAAGATTAAGAGCTGGAAAGAACCTTTGAGGTGATTGCTTCTAACTCTTTCATTTTACAGATGAAGAAACCGAGTCTGAGCATAGTTAAGTGACTTGTCCAGAGTCACACAGCTAGTAGTTGTATACAAAAGTGGAATGGATTATGGGGGTGGGGGGTGGTATTGTGTTTCCTGTTATTGGAGGCTACAGGTTGGAAAAGGTTGTTTTTGGAGATACTGTAGATGACAAAGCATTGGACCAGATGCCTTCTGAAGTCTCTTTCCATTCTGTGATCCAGTAACAACTCCTCCCTAACCCCAATATGACAACTTATTTTGAAATATCAACATTGGAGACAGAATGTGGAAAAGGTTATGATCATAACACTGGGCTTTTTGCCTTAATTTTACCTTGATGAAGCAATCAAGTATGTAAGTGCCTGGCACTGAGCTAGGCTTACGGGATTCAAACACAAAGAAACGGTCCTTATTCATAAAGACTCATTTCTAACATTAACCCTAATTCCTGAGAGGTCACCCCTTTATTTTCGTTGCTTTGATTCCAAAATACTCACTTTGTATTTGTATTTTTCATATGCTACTTTCTAAGTGCATTTTAATTAAGGTCACATGTGTGTGATACATATCAGCAAAAATAAATTCTGGAGAGACGAGTGACTACTTTTTCTTTATGCTTTTCCTGCATTGCATGAACAGTACAGGATAGAGTGGACACCGATATTTTGAACTGACGTCACAGTCTTGTGATTAAAGGACCGAGAATCAGGAGATCGGGGTCCTAGCCCCTACTCTAACACTGACTCAGTTAATAGAATGGGGATATTATTATTCGAATCTAGCTAGATATCCAGGGGTGATGTGAGGAGAGGTGAAATATGTGAAAATATTGATTTTGTTTTGGAGAAAGGTGTTACTGTTTTGTAATGTTATACTAATTCATGGAAGTACTACAGTATCTAAATTAGTCTCAAAAGGTTGCCTAATATATAAATGTGTCAGTAATTATAGAATTTTTGAGTAGGTAGGGTCTAGAGATCATCTTTGCCAGGATCCACATTTTTCAGAGAAGGAAACAGGCCCCAGAGAATTTGTGACTTGCTTAGGGTAGCACAGCTAGTTAGTGGAAAAGCTGGAACTAGAACCTTGGTCTCCCGAGTTGGGTATTCCAGCATGGGACTCTTCGCAAGTCTGGTGCTTAAATACTACTTGAGAGTTGCTCAGACACTGGGAGAAGTCTGCTTATTTATTTGAAGTATACACCTAAACTCTTAAAGTTCTCACAGTCAAGTTTAGTTATTTCTCTTATGGTAACAGGATTAGATATGGGAAGTATGAACTTTCAATCTGAGACCATTATTATTGGACAGTGATTTATTATGTTAATTCCCCTTGTCTGTAGGAATTGGAAAAAGTTTTAAAAAGTATAGTTATCTAATAAGGCTTCACATCAGTGTTAGGTATTCTAAAGAACTTTAGTATAATAAATGACTGGGGGTGGGAGAGACTTTGTTGAATGCTACTCTAGCCTACACGGATGTTTTTCATCTTGCTATAAAAATTAGCAGAGGCATCATGATGTAGGGAAGGAGCTCTGGAGTTGAACTCAGGTGAACATTTACTAGATGTGTGACCATTGGTAAAACACTTAATTTCTCTGACCCTCAGTTTCCTCATCTATAAAATGGGAGTGATATTTGTAGAACACTGTACAGGGTGGTTGCAAGGATCAAGTGAGATAGTTATTAGCCTTAAAGCACTGTGTCAATGTTAGCTATTATTTTAGGTACAAAATTAAGGGCTTGTTTATATGCTCTGTTGTGTTTTAACAAGTCATAAAGATGTCTCCCAAATAGGAATGATAAAGAAGGGGAGGTAGTGGAAAGAACTTGAACTGAAAGCCCTACTTTCTAGGCTTTCTTAAGCAAGTCCCCTCTCTGAGTTCAGTTTCTTCATTGACAAAATGGGGATAATAATACCTGTCCTGCCTACCACATATGGTATTAGGAGGATCAGATGAATCTGCATGCAGAAATGCCCCCCTTAGTACAATCATTATTAGGAGTCACTTTTAAAATAATAAATAAATAAAATAATAATAAAAACCTTCCATATATAGGCATGTTAGAACAATCAGATTTTCTTAAAATGGAACTAAAGAATTTGGTAATTTCAGGAGTAGCAACTGGGTCAAAAATGCAGATTCTACTTTTGGATAGATTTGTAATTAGTACTAATGTAGAATAGTAGAAAAACTGTTGAATTTGGAGTCAGAGGACCTAGTTTTAGTCTTAATCCTGAAGTCTTAAAATCCTAGTTTTAGTCTTAAATCATTTATAGGACCCTGGGCAAGTCATTTACCCTTTGGGGCTAAGTTTACTCGTCTATAAAATAAAGAGGGTGAATTGGATGGGGTCCCTTCCTTCTCTAAATCTGTGATCCTGTGACCCAGTGTATATTTGGAATCTGTTTTCTATTCTCTGGCACATGAGGCTCAATGTGAGATGTAAACCAGATCTATACATTGTTAATAAAAGTTCTGGCAGAATTAGGAAATTATTTTTATATTTTAGGCTAAAAGAATGCTCTGGAGGAAGAAGAGTGTTTTGCTAATTTCTCTCCCCATCCTAAAACTTTCTGTATTGTACAGCTCAAGTTTATGGAATAATTACTCAACTTTGTATCCCCAGCTCCAGAATCAAGGCAGGGCATTCACACTTTGGGCAAGATTTGAAAACTGCACCTGAGCTCTGCACCCCCCTATTATTGTCCACTGTAAAATGTTTGACTTTGCACATAGTACCTATCTAAGCATCATGGGCCATGGCAAGCAGGATTTCTAAGCATTAAAAATGAGAATTTAAGAACATTAAAATTAGAAACGATTTTTCTAGACATACCATTGCAGGTTGCACTCTGGACAGTTGGCTACCTTGCCTATCCTAAGTCCTATCTCTAGTTAATTTACTAGACTACTAGTTAGAAAAATGTTGACTAAATTTTAAAGAACTGTATGGGTTGTTTAAAATAAAAAATCTGGATAGAAAACTTAAAATGTTTAAACACAAGCAAACGTTTTGCAGTGTTTCTGTATTGTAAGTGGCTCACCTAAGTAACAAAGAATTGAAAGGACTAGCAAATAGAGCAATCCTGTAAGACAAAGAATGATTTGAGCAGAGTTGTCCAAGCATGATCTAAGCAAGGGCTTAACTTTTGAAAGGAAAAAAAAAGTAATGTCATTAAATTATGCTATTGCATATCTGATTTGAATGTGAAAACAGGGAGGTCACATTCTCTCAAGCTTCAAAAAAAACGGGCTGAACAGGTCAGGGCATCAACATGATTATAGAATAAGCCTAGGAAAACTTTCTGAAGAACTATTTCCCCTCCTACCCCCTTAATTTAAGCCAAATAATTTTCATCATCACATGGAAACAACTAAAAAGTAATGTGCTGCCTTCTGACAAATGCATTTTGGGTATGATTCAAATTAAAGGGATCCTTTCAGGCGTTATCTAGGAGAATCAGCGTCTTTTCAAAAAATAGACATGGCAAGCCCTTTTTTGAAAAGTGTGACTGTGAGTTAAGCTTTATGTTTTTCAGTTGACATTGACATGCTTATCTGTTTTTTATCACAGTACTTAGTGTACATTTTACCTTTTCAGGGATGGTCTGTAAATTGTCACAGTGCCTAAAGGCGGCCAGGGTAGATGAGCATATAGCTGTAATTGTAAATCAATCAAGTATCTGTTGAGCCTACACTATTTGCCTGGCAAATGTTGTCCTTGGGAAGGGGAAGAAGGACGGGAGAAAGCGGTGGAGAAATATCTGTAGACTCTACCTTTAGAGAGCTTTTGCTTCTTTTATGGAGGCACAATTAATATTCGAGAAATGATTGTAGAACAATTAAGGTATATTAAATTATAAAGACTGTAACTGCAATTTGAGTTAACATTAGCCTAGATAGAGAAGTATGGGCTGGAGGAACTGGAGCCGTCATTCTGGAATAGGTTGGATGTCTCTTAAAGAAAGAGAGGCCTGGTGTCTATCCATCCTCCTTGCCATTACTTTTGACTGGTCAAGGAGCAGCCAGAAAAAGGGGTAGTCATCTGACCTTCACCTGTGTTTGCAGCTTACTGGAGGGAAATTAGGAGAATAGCTTTAGATTAAAATTGCACTAAGACTTTTGGGACCCTTCTGTTACCTCCAGCTGGGAAAAACATGCATTTGTCAGGGCTGCCCTAGTTCTGGGAACCCTTAACAGTCTGTTGAAAGTTGAGAAAGTCTTTGTTCATTCATTTATCTGTTAAACATTTATTAAAGGCACATTATATGAAATGCTGGCAGTGAGGTGGTGCAGTAGGTAGAGCACCAAGCCTGGAATCAGGAAGATCTGAGTTGGAATCCAGCCTCAGACACTTGCTAGCTGTGTGAGTAACTTAACCCCTGTTTGCCACAGTTCCTCCTCTGTAAAATGGGGATACATTGGAGAAAGAAATGGCAAACCACTGCAGTAACTTTGCAAAGAAAACCCCAGGGACTTTGTCAGAGTCGAATGCAACTGAATGACTGAACAACAAAAATAAAATGCACTGCATTAGGTATTGAAGTACAGGGCAAAACAGGCCCCGCTTCCTAGTTTCTTGAGTTATGATCTAGTAGAAAATGCCAAGGAAAGGCTTAAATAATGATGGTGAAATATCAGAAGTTGAAAGCAAAGTTCTTTATGAGTAAGTAGCCACTGAGTCAACTGTATTTGATACTTCAGATTTTATCAACAATTTTGCTTTGCTGTGACCTGTGAGAGTAAGTACGTGAACTATGACTTTCCATGCTCCTGCTATGTGGACCATTCTACTTACTGGGGAGCCCCTAGAGTTCTTCCAAGTGGGATCAAAGGATCCTATAGTCAGAGCAGAAAGGGACAATCCTCTTATTCTACAGATGAGGGAACTGAGGCACAGAGAAGTGCTGAGACGTGCTGCCAAGTGGAGAAGCCGCAGATCAAGCTCAAATGTCTTTTGACTTCAGACTGAGCACTCTTTCTATTTCCCTATGCTGAATGGAAAGAAGGCCTTTTCAAAAACCAAGATTTCTCTAAGCACAATGGTAATGGAAGTAGCCTTCAGAATCAAGGACCTTGTCTGTGTGGAGCTTTGGTATAGGGACCTGATTTGATTTGTTGCTATTTTTCTATTCTTATCTAGTTCTTTACAGCAGATGTTTCAAAGCTTTTCCTTTCTTACCTCGACTGCCCCCAGCTACATCCCTATGACCCACACTTAGAGATCACTGCAAGTAGGATCATTGCAAGGCTTGAGGCTAGCTGAGGCAGGCTCCATCAGCTGCCCACCTGTGTTCTTCATAACACCTTAGCATCATCACCTACTTTTTCTTTCCTTTTGATCAGAGGTCTCTCTAATTCCTATTCAATAGTCATTTATTAAGTGTCTGACATATGCCAGGCACTGTGGCAGGTATTGAGAATACATAGACAAAAGTGAAAATCTCAGCCCTTAAGGTGTTTACAGCATAGCCAAAGAAAAGAACATTGACGTGTATGTGTTATGCCCGGCATGCAGTAAGTGCTTAATAAATGCTCGTTGCCATGCATGTCTGCGTGTGTATGTATATAAAAGAGACCAAGTGATTTATAGGAGAGGAAGGCACTAGTGGTTAGGGGGATCAGAAAAGCCTTCACGTGGAAGGTGGTGCATGAGTTGAGTCTTGATGGAAATTAGGAATTCTGAGAATCAGAGGAAAGGAGGGAGCACATTCCAGGCAAGAAGGACTGCTTTGGGGTGAGGAATCAGATGAGTCCAATGGAGCATTGTATATGAAGAGCAGGAAGAAGGCTAATAGGGTTAAACTGTAGTGTGTTAAACTGTAGAAGGGAGTAGTGTGGGTCTGGAAAGGTCAATTGGCACCAGGTGGTGAAAGGCTAATAAATTCCCCAAGGAGAACTTTACATTTGATTTTCAAGGAGTCTGTTGACTAGGTGAGTGATATGGCTAGGCTTGCATTTGGGGATGATCACTTTAGCTGCTGCATGGAGAAGGGATTGAAGTGAAGCTAGACTAAGGCAGGGAGACCAAGCTGGAAGTTACTGCAGTAGTCAAGGAATCCTAGATTTAGGGTGGTTGTGTGAGTGGAGAGAAGGGGACTGAGGTGAGAGATGTGGAAATGATAGGGTTTGGCAGCTGGTTGTCTAGGTGGGTGAGAGAGGAGGCAGAGATGATTCAGAAGTCTAATCCCTCCTGTTGTGTTCTTGATGTCATTCTAATCATCAGCTATGACTGACTCTGTTCAGTACTTTTTGGTCTTTGCAGTTTTGATACTATTGACCATCCCCTCCTACTGGATATTCTCCATCCCCCTTGGATTCAGAAACACCACATTTAATTCTCTTGTTCAACTCTCTCCCTGCTAGTCTCTTCTCTTGCCGTCTGTACTACTGCTTTCTCTCGATTCTCTTTCTGTCTCACCATTCCTTCTCATTTCCCTTTATTGGATCATGACCTTCCTGACCATTAAGTGGGATTGTTCCCCAAGACTCTGTCTTGAGTCACCTCTTCTCTCTGTACACTCTCTCCCTTGATGATCTTGTGATCTCCTAGAGGCCCAATTTTCGTCTTTATGCACATAACTTCCAAATTTATATATCCAGACCTGTTTTCTCACAGGAATGTTAGCCATGAATTGTAACAGATGCTTGCTGGACATCTCCCCTTGGAGGTTTCATAGGCATCTCAAACTCAGCATGTCCAAAATGGAATTTCGATTCCCCCCAACCTCAAATAAACTCATCCTGCAAATTACCTATTACCCAGGTTCCCATCCTAGGAGTTATCCTTGATTTCTGCTTTCTCTTTCAGCCTCCCATGCCCTAACAGTTACCAAGTCTTATCCATTCTAAATCTACAGCATCCTTCATGGCAGTCCCCATCTCTCCAACAACATAGACTCCACCCTAGTTCAAGCACTTCCTCATTTTTTTTGCTATCAATCAGGCCTATTCCAATAACTTTCTAACTGGTTAAGGCAGCCTACTAGCTGTGTCCACTTGTTTTTAAAAATATTTTGATAACTGTATTTCAGTATAATTGGTTTTCTTTGTAATCCTATGCATTTTATGCATTTAAAAACATTATTTTCTAGAAAACAATGTGAAATATCTCATTGGAAAAACAACTGACCTGGAAAATAGGTCCAGGAGAGATAATTTAAAAATTATTGGACTATCTGAAAGCCATGATCAAAAAAAGAGCCTAGACATCATCTTTCAAGAAATTATCAACCCAGCAACAGCACTTCTAGGGCTATATCCAAAAGAGATCATACGAATGGGAAAAGGACCCACATGTCCAAAAATATTTATAGCAGCTCTTTCTGTGGTGGCCAAGAATTGGAAATTGACAGAATGCCCTCAATTGTGGAATAGCTCAACAAGTTGTGGTGGAATACTATTGTGCTATAAGAAATGATGAACAGGCTGACTTCAGAAAAACCTGGAAAGTCTTGTATGGTCTGATGCTGAGTGAAGTGAGCAGAACCAAGAGAATGTTGTACACGATGATAGCCACATTATGCAATGACTAATACTGATAAACTTAACCCTTCCCAGCAATACAAGGAACTAAGGCATCTCCAAAGGCCTTGTGATGGAAAATGCTGTCCACATCCAGAGAAAGAACTATGGAGTTGGAATGCAGGTCGAAGCAGAGTATTCGCTATTTTTTTTTCTTCTGTTGAGTTTTTTTTTCCTCTTTCTGGTGGTTCCTCCTGTTGGTTCTAATTCTTACAACATCACTAATGTGAAAATATGTTTAATGAGGAATGTATATGTATAGCCCATATCAGATTGTGCGCTGTCTTGGAGAGGGTGGTGGAGAAGGAAAGGAAGAAAAATCTTAAACTCAAAAGCATATGGAAGTGATTGTTGATAACTCAAAATAAATTAATTTTAAAAAGAAATTATCAAAGAAAACTGCCTTGATATTTTGGAACCAGAGGGCAAAACAGAAATTGAAGGAATCCACTGATCATCTCGTGAAAGAGATCCCCAAAGGAAAACTCCTAGGAATGTTGTAGCCAAATTCCAGAGTTCCCAGGTCAAGGAGAAAATATTGCAAGCAGCCAGAAAGAAACAATTCAAGTATTGTGGAAACACAATCAGGATAACACAAAATTTAGCAGCTTCTACATTAAGGGGCCGGAGGGCTCGGAATATAATATTCCAGAGGGCAAAGGAGATAGGATTACAACCAAGAATCACCTACCCAGCAAAACTGAGTATAATCCTTCAGGGGAAAAGTGGATATTCAGTGAAATAGAGGACTTTCAAGCATTCTTGATGAAAAGACCAGAGCTGGTGGCAGCTTGGGGGCACAGTGGATTTAGCACCAGGCCTGTAGTTCAAATGTGGCCTCAGACACATAATACATACTAGCTGTGTGACCCCACTTAACCCCAATTGCCTTGCCAAAAAAAAAAAAGACCAGAGCTGAATAGAAAATTTGACTTTCAAATACAAGACTCAAGCGAAACATGAAGAGGTAAAGAGGAAAGAGAAATCATAAGAGACTTATTAAGGTTGAACCATTTACATTCCTGCATGGAAAGATGATATTTGTAACTCATGAGACCTTTGTCAGTATTAGGATAGTTGGAGGGAAAAAAATTATATGTATGTATATATATATATATAGAGAGAGAGAAAGAGATTAAAAAAACCCCAAAACAAAACATTATTTTCGCCATGACACACATGAAAAGGCTAATCGTCCCTGCCTAAACTGAATTACTTCCTTTTCAGTCTCCTAAATTTGCTCCTTCTGACTTTGTGACTTCTGTGTGTGGCACCATCATTGCCCGGCTGCTTATGATTGTAACTTTGCCATTATCCTTGATTCTTTCCTCTCTCTCTCTCTCTCTCTCTCTCTCTCTCTCTCTCTCTCTCTCTCTCTCTCTCTCTCTCTCTCTCATATACAATTTATCTAGTAGTTATGATCTTACCTGCAAAATATCCTTTAATTTTGTCTTCTCTTGATTCTTAGTGCCACCAGCCTACTTCAGGCCATTATTTTCATCCACTTGAACTGCTGTAAAAGCTTTCTTAAGTTTTTTTTCCCCTCTACTTCTTGCCTTTCCCCCCCCCCTTATTTTTCATAATTCTTCTAGAATAATTTTCCTTATGTGTAGTCAGTGAATCAAAAGGCACAGATCTGGGTCATATCACCCTGCTCAAAATTATCAGTGGCTCTCTATTATCTACAAAATAAAGTTTACACTCCTGTATTGGGAATTCAAGCACTTTCACTAGTATGGTACCACCTTACCCTTCCAGTCTAATTTCATATTATTCCGTCAATATACTACTATGTGCTATAGCTAGACTAGGGGTGCAGTGGATGGAGTACTAGTCCTGGAGTCAGGAAGACTTATCTTCCTGAGTGCAAATCTGGCCTTAGACACTTAATTGCTGTGTAACCCTGTGCAAGTCACTCAACCCTGTTTGCCTCAGTTTTCTCATCTGTAAAATGAGCTGGAGAAGGAAATGGCAAACCACTCCAGCATGTTTGCCAAGAAAACCCCAAATGGGGTCACACAGAATTAGATATGACTGAACAATGACAACACATTGCTAGACTAGAATATTTTGTTTTCCAGACCTGCTGAGTGTTCTCATCTCTCACCATGACTTTGCTCACATTCTTCCATGTTCTTCCTCAATTTCAATCTGTTGAATTCCTACCCATTCTTTGAAGTGTAACCTGAATGTCATTTCTACTTTGAAGCCTTCCTTGAGTTTTTGGGTCTGTTATAGCTGTCACATCAGACTTCATGGAGCCCTTTGTTTTGAAACTCAGTAATAATAAATAGCACAGATTATGTTGGAGTCTTATACCCCTGGTATACTGTATGTTCCATGAGAGCAGGACCCAGGTCTTTTGTAAACCTTCTATGACCTCACCCCATGCACCCCCCACCTAGCATAGTACTCTGTAATATATGCTTAATAAATGACTGTTCCATTCTTTTTTTTTTTAAGCCTAATAGGTATAATGAATGGAAGGCTAATGTATTTGAAGGACATATATTGTATTGTAGGTTTCTTCTCTAAACTCAGTCTAACTTGATAATTATCTAAATGTAATTTGGATCTTTTAATTTAAAATAGAGTATTTGGGATACAGCCGTTAACATTTTATGTTCATATAAATGGGCTTCAGCTAAATTGAGAAATTTGTTTGGCCTTGATCCTATTGGCAAACACCTCCTATCATGCTATTTTTTTTTTAACTATGAAGGTTTAGATAGAGTACTGGCCCTGGAGTCAGGAGGACCTGAGTTCAAATGTGGCCTCAGACACATAACACTCACTAGCTGTGTGACCCTGGGCAAGTCACTTACCACCATTGCCCAGCAAAGGAAAAAAAAAACACCTATGAAGGTTTAGTAGAATATAAGCTTTGAGAGGACAGGGACTGTTTTATTTGTCTTTGTAGCTTTAGAACCTTGCAAATAGGTGCTTTACAAATGTTGTTATTTCCATAAATATTTATAAACTGCTTTGATATAGTGCAATTGAAGAAATAATAAAAGATCTGTCTGGGCAGTTGTTTGTGAGGGGCAGTGGACTGAGTAAGCGTCTTCAGTTCCCCCCTTTAAAGGCACAGAGATTTGAGGTTATAAGTCATTCCTGTTCCCTCCCCTTCTAGAAGGTGGCCTATTCTCAATAAGAAAGAATGGAGGAGAGTGCCAGGAGGTGCTTCTCCGTCTTCCTCCTTTCTGGGTCTGGGGGAGAGGGAGGAGGGTCCTGTGTAAACATTTAGCCTAAAGGATATGGCTCAATGCACCCATTCACCTGCCTTTCAGCCTTCTGTCACTCAGGCCAGAGCCCCTTTCCTGTCACTGGAATCAAGGCTGGACGTCCCTATCTACTGCACATCCTTATAAACATTACATTTTGGCCCCCACCCCTGTGTTTATTCCTGAGGAAACTAAGTATTAAAGATATGAAGTGATTTGTTTAAGGCATTCTGCTAGTAGAAAAGAGATTCAGTTGATGAAAAAAAAAAGAAAGAAAGAAACCTAAGGGGGATTGAAGGCAAGGCAGTGAGGAAGGAGAGTGTCAGGAGCTCTGGCTCTAATTTAAGATGTAGCACGGTCACATCAAGCTTCTTGTCATCAGCATAACTCAAAACTTAACTTGTCACCAAGACAGTCTCATTTTGTTCACATCCAGTGTTCCATTCTGAGTTTTTTTCCTCCTCCTGGAGAACTGTCACAAAAAGTGCCTTGTAAGGCTTCAACATTTATTCCAAGTTGGTCTGGTTTTCATATCCATCTTATCGACTTGGAAGCTAACATATAACACAGTTTAAATGGATTAAATTAAGGTTATATAAAAAGCAGCCAGGCCAGAGCTATAGTATCTTTTTTTAGTGCCAAATTCTGCCCACAGGAGCTTTTGTTATATTTTCAGTTTAAAATGTGGGAGCTCTTTTACGAGCTCTGTACCCTTATTTCCACATGCTGGATGAATAGCTTATGTTTGGGGAATCTTTTTCAAAATTATAACAAGGGTTTTCTTAACCTTTTCACTCTTTTTGAGTGGTTTTTATCTTGTTTTCTTTCCAGCCAGTGGAGATGAGGCTGTTTCACTCCTGGGCGTTAGAATCCTCTGGTTCATGCTAGTTTGCCACGACCTTAAAACAAACCACTTGCAATTTCAGTGCTTAGTCTCTGGTAATGATTTTCAATGTGATACACCAGGGAGGACAACCTTTGTCTTGAGAGGTAAGTCTCATATAGATACTGCTGAAGAATTGAGCTGATTACTTTCCTTGGCCATATTTAGAAATGTACTGGGAAGAAGTGTCTCTTTATTACGAATTCTCTGTTTTTTCTGACTTCATCCCTAGCATACAGTCGCAGTCTAGAAACTTTGAGAATGTTTTTTAGGCACCTGTGGTACGATGCACGTTGAGTTGATCATGTGGCAAGAATACCAGGGGTGGAAAGATATTTGTTACACTTGTCATATTTATAGATGTCATTCTAGATCTCCCCTGTCAGATCACTGGTGAGTCCTAATACTCATTCTGAGAGATAACCACCCACAAAAACCACATTCATGGCACTTTACTCAAACCTTTACTTTAACCACTACTTTGTGATGCAAAACTAGTGGAATTTTGGGTACTTTTTGTAAAATCGAAATCTTCACAGGGGTTTTCCAGCATTCTTGTTGGTTGCTGACAAATTACCATTATAAAGAGCAAAAGCAAAGCCAAGTTTACTAATAAAAACATCTGACTGCTCAAGATAAAGTCTGAGTCTCAGCATATACATATTTTCACTACAGAAAACCACATTATATGAAGTTGAAAAAGGGCTAATTCCTTTCTGAAAAGTGTATTAGGTGACAAGTGTTTATTGGGTTGTTAGAGATGACACAGATTCCATCTTCTTGCTGAGATCTTTAATTGCCTGCTGCCATCTGGAATTCCCAAAAGCATCTCAAACTCATGTCCCAGAAGGAACTTCCAAGTCGATAAGATGGATACGAAAACCAGACCAACTTGGAATAAATGTTGAAGCCTTACAAGGCACTTTTTGTGACAGTTCTCCGGGAGGAGGAAAAAAACTCAGAATGGAACACTGGATGTGAACTTGTCTAGGTGACAAGTTAAGTTTTGAGTTATGCTGATGACAAGAAGCTTGATGTGACCATTCTATCTTTAACCCTAAACCTGTTCCCTCTGTTGAGGGTACCACCATTCTTCCATCTGCCTGAGTTCACAATCTCTTAAGTCACTTTCCATCACCCCTCACCTGCATCACCACCAATACCAGCCAGGTGCTCATCCCTTCTCGCCTGGATGATTCCAGGAGCTTTTTAACCAGTCTCCCTTCTCTTTGTCTCCCCTCCTTAGTATATCCTCCGCAAACACATCTCACAAAACAGTTAGCATAAAGCACAGTTCTGAACACGTCCTTCCTCTACTCAAGAATCTTTCATAGTTTCTCCTCTTTGGCTGGCTCCAGCCTACCCTTCCTGATATTCCAGATTACTCCATTTCACATAGTCTGTCATCCAGACTGACTTTGCTGTTTCCTAAAACCAGCATTCCATCTTCATCAGAATCCTTCATTTCTTTCCAGGCTAAGCTCCGAGGTCACCTTCTATGGGAACCCTTTCATACTGATAACTTTAAGTACCTAGCATAATGCCTTATATACTAGAACAGAAATAACTCAGTGCCTTTATAATTTGTAGATCCCCTTGAATGCTTGAAAACACAGCATAAATTATTTTGTTAAGATACACCCTAACTAAAATATTAAATATCTGTGAATTTTTCAGTTTCTGTAAGAAGATGGGTGGGATTATAAAATTGAATCACGATTTTGGTAAGTTATCATTTAGACCCTGCTGTGGCCAGGAGGCCAGACAGCATAGTGAAATAAGTTGCATTCTGGGATTCAGGATACCTAGATTCTTAACCTGATACTTAAAGCAACAAGCTAGATAGGCCTCAGTTCCCTCATCTATTAAATGAAGGGACTAGATTATATGATTGTTAAAAAGATCTATTCCAGCTCCTAACTGACCTTTGGATGACTTGAACTGTGTTATTGTTCATTGGGATATGATGTCCTCATGTTGACTCCTGTTCTAAACCATTCATAACAAAAGGCTGCGGAAATCTAGAATTCTGAGTCTAAAGTGTACATTTCCTTATATTTTTGATAGATTATGGAAATTTCCCCACTGGTTCAAGAACATAGTCTTGTTCACTTTGCTACAGTAAGGACTAACTTGTTGGCTAATTTCCACAAATAAAGAATGCTTCTTTTCTGCCTTGGCAAATGTGTTAAGAAATGTTCACTTGAGCAGAGTAAAATGCCCAAGCCTTATATATATCGTGGGAGTCAAATTCATCAGCAGCCCATTTTCAGAAAGTACAACTAAAATAAGCAACATGTTGAAAGGAATCATGAGCACAATGAATGAGGAACGTGAACCTGGAAGCAAACCAAACCAGTTGAATCAGATTGTGAAAGAATGGGAATAAAGGAAGTTAAGTAGGGGAAAAGCACAGTTCTAGGAAAAAGTGAAGTGTCACTAAAACAGGATGGAATATCAATTAGTGCAACAGGATTTGAACAAATGAATGGAAACTTTATTGGCAGGAAGAAAAAAAGGCAAAATCAGTTACTCAGGAGGCAAGTTTAGGGAAAAATGAGAAAAGGAGCAGTCTCTAACATGGATATTAGGAAAACATAAGTGGATTTATAGAGTTGTCAGGAAATCTACATGAGTTCTAGGGGATTTGTGCTAGTGAGAGTAACTAGTATACTAATAATAGTACAGTATACTATAAATAGTAATACTATACTATATAACTGGATACTTGAAGTAACTGCTAGTAACTAATGGCTAAGTGGTATTCATCTAAAATTAAGCAAGAAGCTGAAAAATTGAAAAATACTGGCCTGGTTCACAGGTATATGGCTAAGAAAATGTTATCTTGGAAGTACTGAAGTGTCAGTTCGGTTCTCGAATATAGCCCTTGGTGACTAATCCACTTTATAGCATGACTTTTTGACCCTAGGTCTGATGCTGACCTGGCCTCTGACCTGTACTAAGTAGCACTCAAAAGGGCGGAGTAAGCCCTTGGTAATCAGCTGTACCCCAAAAGAGGCTCCAGTGTTGTGTTTCAGACTTCTGTTTGTCTGGTACCTGTTGGGCTTCAGTGTTCACTCCCAGATTGAACCACTGCACGTAGGGTGTAAGGACATTGCTATTCCACTTCAGTTTTGCTGAGGCTGACAAACTGAACCAAGATCTGTATCTTAAGTGACAGGATTCAAATGAAACATGACAAACCCATAGGTGCTATAACCTGAACATGTCAATGCAGAACTTTCCAGTGAACACGATGGGACTTGGGAAACAAGGTGCACATGCCACAGGTTTATATTGTATTGAACAACTTGAGAGGGAAAGGGGAAGAAAATTGGCCTAAGGTTGGAAAGATTGTCTCTGCCTGTCTCATAGGTTTTAGCAATAGTGTCATTTATTTATTTGTTTCTAGATACACACCTTCAAATATCTTGGGGTTGACTTAATGTGGAAAGAATACTTTAACAATGAACTTAACTGGCGAATTAATAATAATTTTTCACCCTGCCCCCTCCCACCCCAGTGTATTAAACATTACAAAAGCAATTGCAATGAAAATAGCTTTTTTAATTGGAAATGTTTTATGTGACCTGTTTCCCAACTTTAGGTGACAATTATTTTTCTTTATCAGAGCATACAGGAAAGTGGGGTCATAAGGGCACTTGGCAAAAGGCTCTTTTCTCTGCAGGAGAGTGAGTGGGTGCTCTGGCCATATTTCAGTCAAAGCTCTGCCTGCTAAAAAGTCTCTTGCCACAACTCTGTCATCTAGAGTTTACCACTGCTGTCAGGGACACTCCTGGATTACAGATAGCAAGTCAGATTGATTACCCAATGAATCCAAGGCAGTAGAAACAGACAAACACGCCTAGCTTTGTGTTGTGACACATACCAGGTTGTCATGACAGCCTACTTGATAATCACTGTGGTGGAAGAATGAATGAATATTGTATTAAGTATGTCCCAGTACTGGTTCTCAGATGCGGCATGTTCTCAGCAGAATTAGGGGGAGCAGAGTATTCCTTTATACTCCACATTAGCCCCACTCAATCAGGCAATCAATGTTTCAATTTATCTGTATCCAAGCCTTTTGTATTTCTGCTTATTGAAATGGAGCTTCATAGAAAATTTATGTGGAGTGCCTAAGTGTGGAAAAAGAAACACTGAATTCTCTCAAACAAACACCATCAGTCTATCACCATATAGTAGTATTCTGCATCATTTATTTAAATATCTATTTTTATTTATGCATTTACAAACTTTAGTAGCACTCATTTTGTAACTCTGCTTTCAATACATTTTAAAACTATTTGCAGAGAAATCATCTTTTTTAAAATGAGGTCCATGTACAAAACTAGGCGACACATATAAAAAGTTTCCTTTCATACTTTTTCAGCCGTCAAGAAAAATAAACCAAGTGACAAAAACAAAACCAAAATACTGTGGCTTGTTCACAAGTATTACATGTCAGTGCTCAACTACAAGTCCTAATGGGATATAGTGTATATTTCAACTGGCATAATGCATGTCTGTTTAAAACTTCTAATTGGTACAGCATGTCGCATGTGATGAAATAAGAAAAATCAATCCTGCATTTGGATCGGTGAATCTAGAAACCATCATTTATTCATTCCTTTACAGCACAGCACAACCCCACCCCAGGAGATGACACTGATTGGCCAGCAGTGTGCATTCATCCTCAACTTGGCATAAAAAAGTTCCCTTTAAGAAATTCATTAACTTCTTCACAAGCTTTTGCTGGAGCCTCTACTTTGGCCCTTTGCTTTTAAAGAAATCATCAGTTTGATCAATAATAATTTAGAAGCATAAAATAATGTATAAAAACTAAAATGACTTTTTTTTAAAGATTTTTTTTTTTATGGATACCAATTGAAGAGCTTATAGCTTTCCAGCAACATCACTGAAAGACCGAGGCACCGATGCCACCAGTAACATGAAAATGGCATCATCGTGGGATCATTACGTAGTACAAAACGCCTGGGGCCTGAAACTTGCTACAAATACAATTTGGCAGCTGCCTTCTTTGCCTGCTATTTAACCATTTATTACAGAGTTTTAACACACCGGCTTCAAAGATGTGTACTCCCTTTTGGACACTCAGGAGTTACAAACATGTTGTGATTGCATAATTCATATTGCACAATTGTATAAAAACATAAATACTGGCTATTCTAGTTTTTTTTTAAATACAAAATACAGGTCACATACTTTTAAATCTATAATCCTGTTCAAGTGCAATTCAGGTGCTTTCTTTAGTCCTTCCAAAAAAAGGCATTTTTGATATATTTTTTTTTTGGCACAAATGAAACCTCATTGTGCCAACACTTCTAATTACAATACATATACCCAAATCTTTATAGTAGCAATCATATACATACAGTATAAAACTGGGTATTTACAAATGTACTAAACACATAGATGTAGCCTTAGTGGTTGAATCTGAACCTCTGGTTAGCATTATTCACACAAATAATAATAATATTAATAATAATAATAATAATGGTTAAATACTACCCCTTTATTTCACTGACTTATGCTGGTTGCTGTGGGTTGACATTCATGTGAGGAGGATGTCCTAGAAGGCCGATTCTCTGTTTCTGCTTCCTTTGTTCTGTCATCTGGAAAGTTAAAAAGTTTTCTCATTAGACCCAGACACTTCCTGTGCATCAAATCTTATAATGAACCAGAGATGTACCTCTGTGGTTATGGTTTACACTGAAAGCCACTTTCTACAAATAATGTACTTCCACTCTACTTAACACACAGAACATCACAAAGAGCATCTCCCTGGGGCAGAATGGGGAATTCCGTGAACCTCCTCATGCACCGTGACATTCAAGCGCACTGCCTCATCCTTGTTTCACAAGGGAAAAAAAAAAGCACAAGAGTGTAGAGAACAGCACAGTGGCTTGCACTGAGCAGGCAGTAAATGTCTGCTCAATGAATGGGGCCCCTGCATGATTTTACCCAAACTAAGCTCTTTCCAAAATGACTGAAGACCATTGGAAAATGGCTTTTATGTAGCATGTCTCTAAGGAAAATATTTACAGAAATCTCTTCCACTACACGACTACTAATTAGATGACATTTCTTTGGGGTATAATTGGAGGGTCACAGAACCAGAGAATCACAGATTTATAACTGAAGGGATCTTAGGTAAGATTGAAAAATCATACTTTGCTCAGAATCAATAATAAAGTCACAGATATTGAAGGGAATATTGCAAACATAGAGAGGCAGCTTGGTATAGTGGAAAGAGCTATGGACTTGGAGTTTGAATTCCACCTTCATGGATCTGACCATGTCACTGTCCTGCTCAAGAAGCTTCTGTGGCTCCCTGCTGCATCTGGGATAAAATACAAATGTCTTGGTTTGGCATTTAAAGCCCTTTTCAGTCTGCCTCCAACCTTTCTAGACTGACTCCAAATCCCACCGTCTCACATACTCAATATTTCAGACTAAATGGCTGACTTGATTTCTTCTGCACGTGTTTCGGGTTGTACTCCTATGTCTGGAATGTGCTCCCTCCTCCCTTCTGCCCCGTGGAATTCCTAGCCACCTTTAAGGCAGCAGCAGCATATTCATTGAATCTGCAAATGACCCCAAGTTGGCAAGATGCAAGGAAAGGGGGGCTGACACACTGGTAACCAAGGCAGGATCCCCAACAACTTATCAGGCCACAACATGGGGCTGAGCTGAGAAAGATTAAATTTAATTGGGGTAAATGTAAAGTTATACTTGGGCACAAGAAATCAACTTCATAGCACCAGTTGTGGAGGATTTTAATGGACTACAAATTCCACAGGAGTTAACAGTGGGGGGGCATGGAAACCAAGAATACAAATGTGACCTTGGGCTGCATCAAGAGAAGGAGAGCTTCCAGGAAGGAGGAGGAAAGAGTCAAGCTACATTTTCTCCTGCTTAGAATACACCTGGAGTATTGTATCCTATTCTGATCACATTCTTGGAAGGACACTGGTAAACAGCAAATTGTCCAGAGGAGGGACAACCAGGATGGGTAAGGGCTTTAAGCCAGTACCCCATGAATACTGTCCAAACAACAGGTTGGGGGGTTACGTGACAACTGTCTTCAAGTACTTCAAGTACAAGGCTGTTCTGTGGAAGGATAGATGTTTTGGCCTCGAGGCAGACCTGGAGGGAGTAGGGAGAAGTTGCAAAGGAGCAAATTTAGTCTTGATATAAGGAAAAACTTCCTTATAATTCATGCTTTTAAGTGGAATAGGCTGTCTTGGGAGGCAGTGGGTTCCTCCTTACTGGAGCTCTCTAAACAATGGCTGTATAGCCACTTGTCTGGTGTAGCTTAGTGCCAGCTTCCACTGAGGTTCCTTCCAACTCTAACATTTTGTGATCCCATGAAGACAAAGTGCTATAGAAATATCAATTTATTATGAAACATCACCTGGACAGTTTATAGCATCCCGTGCAAAAAATATTGATGTGCACAAAATCCTAGTCAAGGATAGAAGTGGGCTTCTAATAATGTAGAAAAACCATAGAATGCCTAAGAAAAATAAATTAACTATTTTTCTACCTAACCGTGCTTCAGAATCTTTGAATCACCTATGCTCCAGGCCCTGTAATAATAGTAGGCATATAGTTACAAAGAATGAAACCATCCTTACAAAGGCATCCCTAGTCCAGCAACGGCCACAGACACGAGAGGCCACTTTCCTAAGACTAGGCTTTAGCAGCCAGTTGTCTAGAAGTCTGCTTTGACTGGAAAATCTCTTTAAGTTAGAAGTTCAGTTCAATTCAACATTTATTTAGGACCTACTATATCCTGGAGTTGTGTTATGTGCCAGAAATATAAAGCTAAACAAGACCTTCAGAGAACTCATAACCTAGTAGAGAGAATAAAGCAAACATACAAACATAATGGAAGTGTCAAAGTGCCTGAGAGAGATACTAATACTGGCATCATGTTACATTTATTGGCAGCTGAACCATATCAAATAGCACCTGGCCTGGATGTGGCCAACTGATGAAGCTGAGACTTTATACTTTGGTTAACAAATTGCTGATTGACAAATCATATTCTTCATAGAACCTATCTGTGTTTTGTTTTTGTTGGTGGCCTACATAAAATAAAGGTGCATCAAATTTTCATTGTATTAGAGAAAATCTAAAAATCACAATTATGAATTTGGGCCCAAGATATACTGATTTAATGTTTCCTAAAATGTCAACTGTTCTAGGGGACTTGAAAATTGTATATCTAAGTGTGATTTTTCAAAAACATAAAAACCATCTTCATTATTATGAAACATAGTTTAGGTTTCCTTTTAACCTTTCTTGGAGGAAGATGCCATTTCTTGACTATTCCCTAAGCAACGTGAAGAGATGGGTGCACAGATGGCAAATATTTCCAGGAAGAATTTCAGAAAATCTCCAGTTTTAACAAAGGAAAGACCCGGTACAGTCCTGTTAACCTACTTAACAGCCTCACCTGAAGTTGGAAACCCTGAGGTGAGAAATGGAGCTCTACAGGGAAAACACCAAGCCCCAGAAAGTATGTGTTCTTCAAAAATTCAATTCTGGAAGGAAAAACTGAAACAGTATCCTTAGTTACAGAATAAATCTCCCATATCTGAACATGGCACTCTATATGTTATAGCTCTTTACCTATTTGATCTCCTCGTCATTCAAACACTGAGCTCAGATCTGTTGCCTTTGCTTCCCTGGCTGGTGGCCTTCCATGGAATTCTGAATCCTGTTGTTCTCATTCGCTTCTTGCAATCTAATGGAATCTGATTCAGTGCTTTGTGGTAAATGCATTTGGATAAGTCTCAAAAGATAATACTAATGAATTGAGGATTTTTCAGGACTTTCAATCCCATCCAATATAAGGCATCTTAAATTATCCAAGAGTAATCAGACTTTTTAAAATGAGAGTTACCTAATACTGCTCATCTTTCAAAGTCTTAATTTTCTGCATTTTTCCTAAAGGGTAACTGCCCCCCCCCCCAAATGAGAGCCTTTTAAACTGCTGCATGCTGACCAATGTACTTCAAACTGGCTTTTTCTCAACTACTATTTCTGTCAATGGAACCACCATTTTTCTAGTTATCTGGGTGCAAAACCTTAGAGCCATCTTTGGCTCATCTAACCAGCTTCAAAGTCTACCAATTGTTCCTTCTGCATAGCTCAAATCCATTTATTCCTTTCCATTTAAAATGCTCTTCTATTCATGGCCTTCTTCTCAAGCAAAATTTCCCAAAGTAGCTTTCCTAACACTAGCTTCTCTTCTTTATAACTCTCCTTACAAGAGGAAACATCAATCTTCCTAAAAACATCATTTTCATTACTGTCCTATCTCTTTCCTGCCTTTTACTGTCAAACTCCTAGAAATAGTAGTCAATACTCATCGCCCCCAATGCCTTACCACCCACTCACTTTTCAGCTAGCTTCTGACTCCTCCACTTGACTGAAATGACTTTCTTAGACTGCAAATGGTTAAAATAAAAAAAACAACTTTGTAAAAATTGTGCCCTTTATTCTTTCTTCATTCTCCTTGACCTCTCTGAAGCTTCTGACATAAATGGCTCATTCTCCTGCTCATTTTTCTTCTCTCTTGACTTCCATGACACTTTCTTCTGGGTTCTTCTGCCTCATTATCTTTCAAAGTATAAGTGTCTCCCAAGGTTCTGTCTTTGTAGTAAATGCGTATTGACCAACTGCCTCTTCTGTTTGCTATACTCTTCCATGGTGATCTCACTCATCCTTGGGTTGAGTTACGATCGCCATACCAATGACTACCAAATTCATTAAAGTATTAAAATATCCAGCCTTACTTTCTCTCCTGAACTGTCCTACTTCTTGAATTCTCTGCTGGGTGTCTCCACTTGGATATGCCCTTGAAATCTCAAAGCCAGCATGTCCATAATAGAATTGATTCTCCTGCCTCCAGACTTCTCTGTTTCTGTTGAAGCTGCCTCCATCCTCTCAGTCACTCAGCTCGTAACCTCAGAATCGCCTTCAACCTTTCCTTCTCATTCTCCTATTTCTTTCCTCTATCCAAATCAGACACCAAATGCTGCTGGTTCTACTTTCATAACATCTTTCACATTTGCTCCTTCTTCCTCCTCAAATAGCCACCACTCTGGTGCAGGTTTTCATCGCTTTGTTCATGGTCTACTGTAGCGACTTGTTGAGTGATATACTTGATCCTGGTTTCCTTCATTTCCATTTCATCCTAAAAAAAAGCTAAATAGATAAAATATATAATAATAGAAGCTTAAAAATAGTTTTTTTAAAGCACAGATCGATTTATGTTCCTCCTCTGCTCAGGAACATCCACCACCTTTGGATAGCTCCTGTTGTCTCTAGAATCACATACAGTGGTTTGACATTCAAGGCTCTCCAAAATCTGAGCCCAACCTACCTTTTCACTCTCATTGGTATCATTTCCCATTCATGTTATGGCCAAGTTGAAATCCTAGCTGTTAGCCAACACACCATCTCCCTTTATGCCTCAGCACTGCCTGTCTGAATTTCCTCATGGTCCTTCAAAATGCAACTCAAGTGCCACTTCTTCAATGAAGCCTTCCTTGATTCACTACAATTATTAGCTTTCTCTCCCTCCTCAAAGTACCTTGTCTATATTCATCTTTGCTCATTTTCTTTGTTTATTTTTGTGCAATGCATCTTTGTGTATTTCCATTTACCTTCTCCATTCATGCACCTCCCTCTTCCTCTCCCCCCCGCCCCAAAAGAGTATAATCATCCACAGCACTGAAGTATAAAGAGCTTTGATAATGGAATCATCATAATTTATAATCCTGGCAGTTCTGTCTATGGAATCATAACTCAGTCATAACTTCTCTAGGCTTTAGTTTCCTCCTAGAAGCTAGTTGGAAGCAGCTAGATAACTCAGTGGTTACAGCATTGGGCATGGAGTCAGAAGACCTGAGTGCCATCTAGCCTCTGGTACAAACTAGCTGTGTGACTCTGGGAAAGTCACTTCACCCCTGTCTTCCTCAGTTTCTTCAGCTGTAGAATGGGGATAATCATAGCATCCACTTCCCAAGGTCGTTGTGAGAATCAAATGAGGTAACATTTGTAAATTGGTCAGCATGTAGTAGGCACTTAATAAATGTTTGTTCCCACCCACTCTTGTTTCCTTTCCTTCTCCCGCTCCCTTCTATAAAACTGAGATGGACTAGATAAGATCCCTTCCTACACTAAATCTATGTTTCTATGAGGACATAGGCTGTTATTATCTTTGTAATACCGAGGTGTACTGGCAAATGTTTACCGGCTGACTCTCTGAAAACCATTCACTGATTTCTGAGGTGTGAATGCTCACCTTGAAAATTTAACAAGTGGCTTTCCCAAGCCAGGTTACAGCTGGCTCCAGTAAACCCCTTCTGTATCCTTAGTATCCAGCATGGTACCTTGCACTTAACACATTTGTCAAACTTAACTGAATCATTTCATTCTTCTGCTAGCTTTTCATCACCGTGGGGTAAGTTCTAAGCTCCTTAACCTTGGTTTACAAGGCCCTCAACTCTTCATTGCTTACAACTATTCATTTTTCCCCCTTATTCTTGCCCAATGTGAACTCTCTCATTTAATCTGTCTTCTGCATAAATTCTTCACTCACTTTCCTCCCAAACGAATCATGGCCAGCACAATCTTTATGCCTATCTATTCTCATGTTGATCTATCTGAAATAACCCACCTCATCTTCTCTACTTACCTAAAGGCTACTCATTCTTCAGAGTCTCCCATTAAGCCCTCCTTGACTATTACTATTATCCCACATTGATCTCCCTTCTCTGAACAGTTATTTTAAAATGTATTAAATTGGACTAATAGTACAAAGCAGAAATCATTACAAAATATAAAATCAAGAGCTAATGAGGCCTAATTGGTAATATTGCTCCTACTTGCTTTGGACTGCTTAAGGTAGGTAAGATATTATGTATGAATTCATATTTTGTATCAAGAGTATGGATTATGCATCATAAATCACTATTAAAATGTTTTAGATGTGTATGTAGAGCTGTAACTAGGATAGGGCAACCAGGACATTGTCCTAGGATACCAAAATTTCGAGAGTGCTTTCAGCAAGAAGAAAAATAAAACTGAGTTTAGCACCTCGTTAAAAGAATAACTATTCCAAGTGGACACACCTGCAAGGAAGCAGAGGCCTCTTAGTAGTCGGGGTACTCTACGTTGTTTTTGGAGGACTGAGGTCTCTTTTAGAAGTTTTATCCTACAACTCAGTTTGTTCTTGTTCTGATGCGTTTTGTGGTGCTAGTCATGGTGGCATATACAGTTCTTGTCTTCCCACTGAGTTTGTAAACCACTTTAGATAGCAAAGGCCATGACTTTTATTTCTTTTGTGACCCCTACACTGAGTGCAGAGTAAGTAGTCAAAATTTGTCAAATTAGTGAATGTTTTAAATATCCAGCTTATGGGACTTCCTTTAGAAAACAACAACAACAAGCATATAGTTAATTTTTCAAGGTTCTGAATGACTGTGGTTTGTAGACATCCTGTAGGTTGTAATTCGAAATTGGTATTTAAGTGCCTGCCGTAAATGAGGAGAATTAAGGCAATTGTCCAAAGGGCTTAATGCTCAGCCCTCCTGGCCAATCGTCATCAAACAATTATTTCAACTAGAAGGAAACTTGAGGTGGGGGGAAGGGGGAAGCAGCAATAAAAATGAACCAATATGATTCATATTGAGGAGAGCCTAGGTCTGGAAGAGCTAAGGGTCAAAATTTCTATGTGATAGTATATGATATATACGAGTCATCAGCAGCCAGAAACAGATCTGCTAGATTCTAATCTATATTCTCAAATTATTTTCCCCATCTGTTAGCCTAATTTCATGCCTCACACATAATCCAATAACCATGAGCATGTTCCACAGCATAATTACCAAAACCAGGATCAAAGCTTACTCTCCCCCTCCAAGGTTATTTCTTCCCTGGGCTCTGGATAGCTGAACTATTATTGACCTTTGTTTATAAAAAATGAGACTGGTGTTAAACCTTTAGTATTAGAAAAATTACATGAAACGGATTGTTCAGTCAGAAGGTAAAAAAGTGAAAAAAAAAGTGAAAGAATGGATGTCAATAAAAAGCCATTTCCCACTGGAAAAAAAAAGGCTGAAAAGTAAGGACATTCCAGTCTTTTAATAGCAGCATCATATTCTCAGCTCTGTAAAAAGATATTTTACTTGTAGGAATAAGATAATTCCACTTACAGGCTGCAAATGTATTCTTTTTAAATACCCTTGTGATTGTGGCAGTGTAGTAGAAACTCCCTCTATCAATGCAGATCAAAGCTAGCACCCCTCCTATGCCAGAATAGATGAGTCCTGGGCAACTGGGTAAATCACATGGAGTTTAATGACTTGTCCAGGGTCACATAGTTAATCAGGGCCTTGAACCCAGGTTATCCTGACTCCAAGCTTTATACTCTGTCCAGTATTTTATATGATTTCTGTCTAAATGATTTTTATGTCCTAAAACTTATTTTTCTTCCTTCTGGGCTAAGGATGAACATTTTGAAGTAATGTTTTTTCTATCTCTCTTAATCCTGAGACAAGCTCTACTTTCATCATTCAGTGTGTTCTGACATTATTGATCTAGACAAGAAGTAACAACAGGACAGCAAAGTACATTGTGGCTTTTAAAATCAGAGACAGTAAAGTGCCTGAAATATCTTCATAAAAATTCATACGATTGGAGACAGAGTAAATTCCAGTTTTCTGATATCAAACACTAAATAATTTATAGGGGGGCTGGGGGTGCACAGGAAGGAAGGGTGAGCAACCCTGCCGAGATGCCACAATCTGCCCATAATGGGATGCTATAAACTGACTTTGTAAGGAGGCTTTCCTGGTGTAGGAAACTCTCGCTTATTGAGAAGACAAAACTAATCAGAATTATTTTTATAGTCCTGTACAATAATTCCTATAATGACCTTGAAGCACTGCAAGGTTCTGAAGTGCCTTCTGAATAAAAGATTATAGTCTGATATATCTGAATTCTTTGAGGATAGGTAGAAAGTAAATCTGTTAACTCTTTGTTATGCAGGATATTCAGTGAACAAGAATGTCCATTCAGTAATGATTCTGGGTGCCTGCTAGTTGATCTACTGTTTTTGTAGTGCTTCTCAACCAATGTTAACTTCCGTAAGAAAGAATTTCTCAAACACTCAAAGCTTTTAGTGCAGTCTAGGTTTTTAAGCCCTGCCAGAATGCCCAGTACAGGAACTAAAACAATTGGGGGTTATGATTCTACACAAAAGATGGGAGCAAACCTAGAATAAAGACACAGGCATCAAAAATACACATTATTATAGTAGTTCCTTTAAACACCACTTAGAACAGAAACTCAAATGACCTTTTTTAGTTCTTAGAAAAAAAACTCAAAACATCAGGTTTTAACTAAAGCCCTGGACAATTTGTTTTAAAATTGGAACTTTGAAGAGTGTCAAAATATTGTGTAAAGACCAACACCAAAATCACACAAATTTAAAATGATTTGTTGCCCCATGATGGTAGTTTGGGGACCACCACACATCTAAAAGATGATGGAGCCCAGTTGTCTACTATAGCCCTGAAATGACAGCCTTTCAAAGCTTGTGGCTTTAATGACTATTACAAATGTTTCCTACCCACTATGTTCCAGGAATTTAAAAAAACACTAAAGCTTTTTTTTTCTTAGAGTGATAAAACTGTAAGAATTCTCAACAATTAATAGCTCAGAAAATGTGGATTTTGCTGAATCCCCAGATTTAAGTGTAATTTTTTAGGAAAGCAGAGAATCTTTCAAATTGATTCCTTAAATCTCATATTGTAATTACCTAAGACTCATGTGAGAAGTTTTGATTTTCAAATCAAGTACAGAAACAGGTTTGTCAGTTGCATACTCAAAAGCATCTTTGTGCTGACATCAACCTAGAAGAAAATCTGATTCTGTAAGAAGAGGAGATAATGCTGTATTTACCACATAATTGCACTATCTTACCACTTAAGGAGAGTTATCAAAATTGAAGTATGCATGCAAGGGATCTTGTAAAAGTAGTCCCATGAATAAACCTGGCTTCTCACCTACCTTTGGAGATTAGGTTTCTAAGAACAGATAGTTTAATTTTTTCCCTCATTCACAGCAAGACTATTTTTTGAGTCCTGGGTACAGTTACCATAAAGCAAATACTTTAGGAAAAAGGCTAAAACTTGGCCAGAGCAAAAGACCTAGCCATTTAATGACTATAAAAAGCCTGTCTATGATCAGAACTTTTGCCTTGTTCAGAGCAGGGATATATTTGTTGCATTGAAGCTAAAGTTTTAGTTTTAGTAAGGAAATGTTAACTTGGATTAAAATTTACCAATAATGCCAACTTACTAATGATAAAATTTACTAATAAAAAACAAAGATAATAATACATCTTTCCAGCCTCCTTCCTCAACTGAACATTACTTTCTTATTCTTCAATTTCACAAAGCGATAACAGAGAATACAACAAAGGGACAGCTAGTAGAATGAAGACAACCAATGTATACACCACTACCAAGCTAACTTCTCCAAAAGAGTAAAATGTAATTGGTACAGGCTGTCCAATCATAACATGTAAATTCTATAGAAAAGGTTTTGCTCGATAATATGCCATGACCCACTAACAACTACAACGTGAGCTAAGCACCTAAGGACAATGTGGTCCAGACAGAAATTTCAATGAACTCTCCATTGAATGGAAAATGTGCTTGGATTAGCAGACGCATGCTCCAGAGGACCTCCAGCTGTGCCACTGAGAAATCACAATGAAATAGCATCATGGTTTTTGGTCAGACTGACCACTGATTGCTAGAACAGTAGAGATGCTGCCTTTCTGGGACTGTAGGCAGAAACAAAAGTCTGGGTGGCCAGGGTATTCATCTTTTGAAAAGAGTATTAGGCCTCAACAAGGGATGAAGGATTCTTACACTTGGCAGGTCTGGACTGAAACAAGGTTGCCCAGAGGATTTTTAATACCTTTTCAAAAACCTTATAACTGAACTCAGCTTTCTCTAGCAATAGATCACTCAAAAGGGAGAAGGTAACTGCATCATCAGTAAATGTTATATACAAAGTTTGTTTCTCTCTTCATAGGGCAGGAGAGAAGCAGCGGCAACAGACCTACCTTCATTAATTGGCTGAAGTTTGTGGACCATTGTCACATGTCACACAACGGGGGCAAAAGTTGATAAAATAATAAGGAAAGTAATCTAGTTACATCTTCAGCAGTTTTCCTTGTTTAGTTATTACTCATTTTTGGTGGCTATCAAGTTCTGAGTGTAGGACAGACTTCATCAATAAGGATTTCTCCCTTCTCATTAGACTCTTTATTTTCATGTTAGTATATTAGGCCTTATACTGTCTGGGGCCAGGACTTGGCTTAATTTCATTGGGAAATAAAGAAATTCAGAGTAGCGTTAATAATATTTTGTGAACTATGTACCAAAAGGATCTTGGGGACGCTTTAGTTGTGTGTGTGTGTGTGTGTGTGTGTGTGTGTGTGTGTGTGTGTGTGTAAATTAATGTATGTAGTAAATCACTGTGGTTGCATCTTGCATGGTATCTGCATCCAGAAGCATTTCTTATGCAAAATGGGTAATCTTGCTAGGAAGTGGATTAAAGTGATTTTAGTCGTACATCTGAGATGTGCTGAGACAAATGTGTCAGGCTGCTGGAGTGAGGTGCTAAAGTCACAAGCTTTGTCATCCCAGGTCTCTGATCGCTTTGTCAGTCTATCCCCTCCCACACCACTGCACCACAGCCCCGCTCTTCGTCAGCAGACTGTTTCTTAAACTGCATGCTGCAGGCATCAAGGGGAATCCAGCAAGAGCGTGGATGGACCTGGGCAAACCCGTGCCCACTAATGCCAAAGGAGCATCATCTTTGCATTCAGAGGCCAAGCCAGGGCCGGGACTGAAAGCGTGATGTTGGTCTGTCATTGCATACATGTGTTTTGTGTAGACAGGTCTACACTCTAGAGGTAGGTTCTATTCTTCCCATCTCTGGTACTGCATCCTTGAGCCACAGAAGTTTTCATTTTTACATTTCTATTCCTCACTTTTGTGTGGTATGCCAACCTTGACCCTGGGCAGTTGGCTGTGACCACTGCTATCCACAGTGGGGGAGACTGACAAGCCATGTGGTTAGTTAGCTTGGCCTCTGTAACCTAGTCTCTTGTTCCAATCTTATGAAATTGCTGAAGATTTTTAAATACCTGAATTTGTTCATCTGAGACTACTGCGTCCTTCTCATGAGATTTGGGGGGGTTGGGGGGGAGACACTGGGAAGATGCAGGGATGTCTTCTCTTTACCTGATCCTTTAATTCTGACAGCTGACCGGAGAGATTGCTAACGAGTTTCATGGTGGATTCCAGCTTCTCCTGCAGGTTCCTCAGCTCATTTTGCTCTCCTTCAGAATCGCTACTGACCAGTGACATGGCGCGCATCCTAGGGAACCAGTCCAGATTTCTTTCCTGGAATTCACATTAGGAAGGAAGAAAAAGAAAACATTTTTAGAGGGTGACATAAGAAAGAGCAGTAAGCAAATAGAGCAAAAGAGTATTTGCTTTATCCCTGTGAACAGCGGAATGCTAGACTGTGTGTTGGAGGACTTGGGTTCAGATCCTGATCGTGACATTCCTTTCACCCTCCCGTGGCCTTCATTTCCTCATCAGTTAAATGACAAGTTTAGATAGAGGAGGTGGTCTCTAAGAAGCTTTCCATCTCTAAATATATGACCTTAAGTTCATGGCTGCTGTCTATTTGTTTTAAATAGTCCTAATTACCAATACATAGCTGATAGAAACCTTAGAAGTAATGAGGTTTTAAGGTCACAAGCATTGATCACACTTAAGATGAGTGAGCTTATGTTATGGAGAGAAAGGAGGTTGTTCATGTTGATAAAAATACTTTAAGAGTTACAAATTTTTGTAAAAAACAATCTTATGAAGTTGGTGGTGCAGCTATCATTCCTATTTTCCAGATGAGGAAACTGAGGCTTGGAAAGGTCATACTGGTAGGTAATGCCAGAGCTCAGGTCTCATGATTCCCAGGTCAGAGTTTCTTTCCATTATCCCCTGTTGCATTTTAGTAGGGCAGCTGGGTGGAGCATGAGATAGAACATCTGGCCTGGAGTTGGGAAGACCTGAGTTCAAATGCTGCCTCAGACACTTACTAGCTGTGTGACCCTGGACATATCACTTAACCATGTGTACCTCAGTCTCCTAATCTGTAAAATGAGCTGGAAAAGGAAATGGCAAAACACTCTAGTTATCTTTGCCAAGAAAACCCCAAATGGGGTCAACAAAGAGTTGGCCGTGACTAAAGTAACATCATCTTAGTAGAGTGGGGGAACTTTGTTTGCTATTTTTGTTGTTTTAAACATCTTCCATTCCCTTTCCCCCAATTCTTCCATTTTATAAAGCTGTAAAATACAATGTAACAAAGGAAATAAAACAGAATATATTTCAGTCACTCTCAAGGTAAGCTTTGTAAATCCCACCACAGCTTCCCTCCCATCCACCCTTTTGATCCATTCCGTTTCTCCACAAAGTACCCAATAGCTGGTAGGACTAGAGGTGAAGGGACAAAAAGATGACAACGATTTCATCCACTTCCTTCCTCTTCCTCACCCTACCCGTCGCTACAGACCATGAGTTCTACGGCCTGTTCTTGATTACTGCTGAATAAGAAGGGACAGATCTTCATACTTGAGTCCCCAAGTCCCCCTTTCCTGTTGCTCTTCTGCCAGACAGCAGGCAAAGTTTCAATAAATGAGTTCCGTACAAAGGGTCAGAAGTAAACATTCGGATAGAATTTAATCAGTTGGAGAAATGAGGTAAAAAACCAAGGCATCTGAGGTTCATTTAATCTTCCATCTTCCGCTGACCATCTTGGCCTCTAGGGGATGAATTCTAACAGTCTCTACATCCAGAAGAGCTTTTCTGAATCCCAATGTGCTCTTCTAAAGAAACCAGGAACTCTTTACTGTTGCCATTGCTGTTTTCTTCCCAAAGACATACACAAGCACATGGATGCGATATGTCTTCGGCCCGGTACTGTAAACCAGCTGAGGCAATTATATATATATCCCATGTCTTGAATTAAAGCAGGCAGCTACTACGGAAACTGCAAAAAATTTGCAAGCTATTCAAGTGAGAGTTCACACTGCTGAGATACTCATTAGCACCTGCCTCTGAGGATGTGCCTAGTTCAGGGGAGGGAACAAATAACATCCAGAGCAATTTGTTGTACAGAGTCAAACCTGATCCTTAGTTTTACTAGTGCTTGGATAGTAATGGTGACTCAGGCCTACCCTGGAACATCTGCAGTAAAGGTCATGATTAAAAACACAAAAACGTATGTGGAAACTACAACTGTCTTGATTTACATATGTCACCCTGAGACAAACATCTTTCTTGCAAGGAGCTAAACTGTTATCCCATCATCATCTTTGTCAAATGCAACATCAATTTGCCACCAGCCACTAAGAATTCAACACAACAGTATTTCAGAATAATCTGTTGGTTTTCAAAAGGTAGACAGAGCATAAGTGTTAAAGAAATGGTCTTGCTTCATTTGCTACCTGAGTTTTCTGCAACAAAATGCCCCAAATTGAGGACTATGGGTGGATTGTGGAAGCATCTACATGTAAAATAGATGCACAGTTTTCAAAGCTGGCATGTAACCTATCACTACCAAGGGTCTTGAGTATATAAACCCAACCTCAGAAGAATCTGTCCAAGCCCAAACACTTCCAATTGCATGTCTGTGTCTGTCTGTCTGTCTCTCTCTCATTTGGCTTCTTCCCTAAAGTCTTAATCCTCACTCTCAATCATGCCACCTCCTTTAAACCCTTGGCAATCACTCTTTTCTACTCATAGCTGTTACTGACTGGCAATTTCTCCAGTCAGGAGAATTCAGTGGTCTGAAAACTAAGCACTCAGCACGGTCTTGAAGGAAGCATGGTACAGGAGAGGGAGCATGGCACAGGGGGAGAATATTGACTTTGGACTTAAGGACCTTAGTTCAAATCCTGCTTCTTTGATGCTCACCTGTGTGACAATGGCAAAGTAATTTAATCACCTGGGCCTTCATTTCCACACCAGTGAAATGAGGGGATTGGACTGGCTGGAGTCTGATGTCACTTCTACCTCTAGAACCATGATTCTATGTGATTCCCTTGGGTGAAATCTACTTTATGTAGATTCTCACCTGCCCACTGAGGAAATACATAGGATTATGGTTTCGTTGTCTTACTCTGAAAAACAGCAGTTATTCTTCCCTTAACAAAGGGCATTCCGAGAAGCATCCAGGACTTCTAAGTGTTCTCAATCATAAGTAAGCAAAATTTAGGGTGTCTGATACTTATGTGATGCTTGAGGGTTATAACTACTCCCCACAATTTTGTAGCATTGTGCAGCTTACAAAGTGTTTTCCTCACTCCAATCCTCTAAGGTTGGCAGAGCAAGTATCATTATCCCCATCTGAGAGATGAAGAAACTGAGGCTCAGAGATTAAATGATTTGTCTGAGGTCACAGCAAGTAAATAGCCCAGTCAATATTCAAAAGCCAGGTCTTCCAAGTGCAGAGGCACATGGCCACAGCTCCTTCAAAATCAATATTCCTTTTGATGTTAACTAAAACAATTTAATATTTTCATATTGAGAAGAAAGGCACTTTAAAAGTTTAATCAAATAGCAGACAGAAACCTCCAAATGGTAATGGCTTAGACCTAAAGAAAGGGATGGGAGGTGATACAAGTACTCAAGGAACACAGAGAGGAGGTCAACTCAATGCAGAGATTACAGAATATTTTTAAAGAAATGCAGTTTGAGGACTTCAAAATAAACAGTAATTCTACTGTTAGACAAACAACCATTATCAGTTAATACATACTGACTGCTTTGTGTGGAGAGGAGACATTCAGGAATGTAGCCCATTCAAGGAGGGAAAAAATGCCCCTGGATTAAATTTTTGGGGTACAGAACTTGGACTGATACCTCTTTCTCCCCAAACCCACCTCTTTTCCAGCCTCTCCATTTCTTTTGATGGTAACATCATTCCTTCACTCTCCCAGTCCCAGGTCCTTAATCATGTCATTATCCTTACTCTCCCTCTTTCTACTCTGGAGGGGAAGAGGGAGGGAGATGACGGCTGGACAGCCAGCTCAAACCCCAGCTGATTGGTAAATTTTCATGGTAAGCATTTCAACCTCAAAAATCAGCTTTCCAGAAATCAGGGCTTCATTTATTGCTTTATGTCTAGATTTAAGAATGTGATGGAGAAAATGTTAATAATACAGATTAAATTTGTAAGTGTGTCTTGCATCTTCCCTCTATACCCCGATCCTGACTCTACTCTGTGATCCAGTCAAACTGACCTCTCTGTCCCTCCCCCATGACCTTCCATTCCTGCAGGGGCCCTCTCCCATGTACTAACTTTTCCTCGTCCTTGGAATACACTCCCTTCTCATCTTTACTTCATAGAAGAAGCCCTTTCTTCCCTCCAGATGCAGCTCAAGCATTAACTTCTGGATGAAGCTTTTCCCAATCTCCTGAAACTGCTTGTGCCCTCTTTCCTTCCCTTGTATTTAACTGCTTTGTATTGGTTATATGATTTATTATTGATTTGTATTAATTATCTTTAAATTAATTTCATGTATCCTTATATATGTACTTGGGACAACCAGGTGGTGCTACAGTGGGTAGACTGCCAGCCCTGGGGTCAGGAAAGAAGACTCATCTTCCTGAATTCAAATTTGACCAGAGACACTTACAAGCTGTGTGACCCTGGATAAGTCACTTCACTCTATTTGCCTCAGTTTCCTCATTTGTAAAATGAGCTGGAGAAGGAAGTGGAAAACCACTCCCGTATCTTTATCAAGAAAACCCCAAATGGGATCACTGAGAATTGGTTACAATTGAAAAATGACTAAACAACATGTATGTAACAACATATATGTACTCGCTGTCTTCTCTGTTAGAAGATCCTTGAGAAGAGAAACTGTTTTCCTCTTTGTTTTTGTATCCCAGACTCTCCTAATTCTCTTGGAAAATACCCCTAACTGTGGGATGGGAAGAAGCAGACCTACACAAGGGCCTCCATCTAGAGGCAGGAGACTTTGGAAATTTTCACTAAACAAAGTACTCTAAGAAAATTTGAGGGAGCAGTTACTCTGTGTGTGTGTGTGTGTGTGTGTGTGTGTGTGTGTGTGTGTGTGTGAGAGAGAGAGAGAGAGAGAGAGAGAGAGAGAGAGAGAGAGAGAGAGAGAGAGAGAGAGAGAGAGAGAGAAGGGGATAAGATATCAAGGAAGGCTTTCTGAAAGCATGGAGAAATTGGATGTCTGAGCTGGGTGTGGAAGAGATGACTTTCTATGAAAAGAGAGTACATTCTAGAGACTGGGGGAGGGAGGGATGGGTTTGTAGAAATGCCCTAAATCAAGGGAATGCAGGATAAGATCAGGGAAGAGCTTATTAGTCCAGTTTAGCTGAAATGGAGAATAGGATAAAATTAGGCTAAAGTCAGATTGTAGAATGCCTGAAAGGCCAGGCTAAGAAATTGAATTCAAACCATCAAGGTTTTTGAGCAAGGGAATGATATGATCAGGCCAGTGACTTAGGAAGATGATTTGGGGAACCATGCAAAGGATGGATTTGAGAGGGTGTAAGGTAGGAAGGTAGGGAAACCGGTTTGGATGTTATTCTAATAAAAAGCAGTCCAAGATGTGTCCTTGAAGGTCTGGTAATCTAGCTGGAGAGACAAGTCACCTCAATATAGAAAAACAAAAGCACCGTAAAGTAGGATGAACCAAGTATCACATGAGTGATGCGGACAGTAAGTGCTAACAGTATTGAGAACAGAGAATGATACAAAGGATGAGAGAGATGAAGAAGGCTTTAAGGTGGAAGTGCAAGAATCCTATGACTAAGGTGGGGTGGGCGGAGGGAGCTGGAGGGAGGAGGAAGTACAGTCTAGGCATAGGGAATAGCTTGAGTAAAAAGGATGTAGGCAGAGAAGGGCATGGCCCATTTAAGGAACAATAAGTGCATCAATTTGACTGGAGGTCAGGATTTGTCAGGAATTTGAATTTTACCCTCTGGGCAAGAGGGAGCCACTGAAGGGCGTGTGATCCAGGTCATTGTGTACAGATCTGGGTTTCCAGGAAGACGGTTGCAATAGTGGGCAGGACTGGGACGGACTCACAGAAGAGACCTCTGAAGTTACATGCTCCAAGAATCCCCTCTACCTGATGGTTATCCAATCTTTGCTTGCAGAGCCTTCAGTGATGAGAAACTTACTCCAGCTCCTGAGGCACAGCATTCTACTTCTGAACCACTGTAATTATTACCAAAAAATGTCCTGAGAGCAAATTAAAACCTGCATCTCAGCAACATCAATCCACTGTTTTCAGTTCTGATCTCTAAAGCCAAGCAAAACAAGCTTCTTCCTTCTTCAGCATGACAGTCCCTCAGATCCTGAAGATGGCCATCATCTTCCCCCTCTAAGCCTTTCATCATTCAGGATAAATGTCCCTAATTCCTTCAAATGATCATTATAAATAAGCAGGATGATTCTCAAGGCCCTTCACTGCCCTTTTCACTTTCCTCTGCATATCTCAGCTGGTTAATGTTCTTCCTAAAGTCTGGTGTCCAGAACTGAACACAGCAGTCTCTATGTGGCCTGATCAGGGACATGTCCAGTGGGCCCATCACCTTTCTTGTTCTGCACAGTATGCCTGCATTAATGGATCATGACAGTTTTTTTGGTTGCCATATTACACTGTTGACTCATAGTGAATTTTTGTCCACCAAAATGCCCTGATCTTTTTCACGTACCTCCCCCACCTTATACTTGTAAAGCTTACTACAGTAACTCAAATGGAAGACTTAATCAGTTGTGGTCTTCTAGGGAATGGAAAGGAAGGAATGAATACAGAAGTCATTAGAAAGTAGTAAGTGACAGGGCATTTTTTTAAACTGAATTGGGGAAAGGGAGGAATGAAGGATGACTAGGCTGATCTAACTCATCTGTAATTATCTTATTAAGTATTTGTATGCAAACAGTTTGAAACTAAATTGCTTGAAAAAACGTTTATCTTTTATACTGGTTACCATAGTTTCCATGTAGTCTTTAATTCTGTTAGTTTGCCTAACAAAGTCGGTCTTTATCAGCTATACAAATTTCCACTTTAAATAGAGTATAA